>NC_134353.1:963806088-964106088 GCF_048569485.1 Anomaloglossus baeobatrachus
CCTTAGCCCCAGCCATAGCCCTGACCTTAGCCCCAGCCATAGTCCTGACCTTAGCCCCAGCCATAGTCCTGACCTTAGCCCCAGCCATAGTCCTGACCTTAGCCCCAGCCATAGTCCTGACCTTAGCCTCAGCCATAGTCCTGACCTTAGCCCCAGCCATAGCCCTGACCTTAGCCCCAGCCATAGTCCTGACCTTAGCCCCAGCCATAGTCCTGACCTTAGCCCCAGCCATAGTCCTGACCTTAGCCCCAGCCATAGCCCTGACCTTAGCCTCAGCCATAGTCCTGACCTTAGCCCCAGCCATAGTCCTGACCTTAGCCCCAGCCATAGTCCTGACCTTAGCCCCAGCCATAGTCCTGACCTTAGCCCCAGCCATAGTCCTGACCTTAGCCCCAGCCATAGTCCTGACCTTAGCCCCAGCCATAGTCCTGACCTTAGCCTCAGCCATAGCCCTGACCTTAGCCCCAGCCATAGTCCTGACCTTAGCCCCAGCCATAGTCCTGACCTTAGCCCCAGCCATAGTCCTGACCTTAGCCCCAGCCATAGTCCTGACCTTAGCCTCAGCCATAGCCCTGACCTTAGCCCCAGCCATAGTCCTGATCTTAGCCCCAGCCATAGTCCTGACCTTAGCCCCAGCCATAGTCCTGACCTTAGCCCCAGCCATAGTCCTGACCTTAGCCTCAGCCATAGCCCTGACCTTAGCCCCAGCCATAGTCCTGACCTTAGCCCCAGCCATAGTCCTGACCTTAGCCCCAGCCATAGTCCCTGACCTTAGCCCCAGCCATAGCCCTGACCTTAGCCCCAGCCATAGCCCTGACCTTAGCCCCAGCCATAGTCCTGACCTTAGCCCCAGCCATAGCCCTGACCTTAGCCCCAGCCATAGTCCTGACCTTAGCCCCAGCCATAGTCCTGACCTTAGCCTCAGCCATAGTCCTGACCTTAGCCCCAGCCATAGTCCTGACCTTAGCCCCAGCCATAGTCCTGACCTTAGCCCCAGCCATAGTCCTGACCTTAGCCCCAGCCATAGTCCTGACCTTAGCCCCAGCCATAGTCCTGACCTTAGCCTCAGCCATAGTCCTGACCTTAGCCCCAGCCATAGTCCTGACCTTAGCCCCAGCCATAGTCCTGACCTTAGCCTCAGCCATAGCCCTGACCTTAGCCCCAGCCATAGCCCTGACCTTAGCCCCAGCCATAGTCCTGACCTTAGCCTCAGCCATAGCCCTGACCTTAGCCCCAGCCATAGTCCTGACCTTAGCCCCAGCCATAGCCCTGACCTTAGCCCCAGCCATAGTCCTGACCTTAGCCCCAGCCATAGTCCTGACCTTAGCCCCAGCCATAGTCCTGACCTTAGCCCCAGCCATAGCCCTGACCTTAGCCCCAGCCATAGTCCTGACCTTAGCCCCAGCCATAGTCCTGACCTTAGCCCCAGCCATAGTCCTGACCTTAGCCCCAGCCATAGTCCTGACCTTAGCCTCAGCCATAGTCCTGACCTTAGCCCCAGCCATAGCCCTGACCTTAGCCCCAGCCATAGTCCTGACCTTAGCCCCAGCCATAGTCCTGACCTTAGCCCCAGCCATAGTCCTGACCTTAGCCCCAGCCATAGCCCTGACCTTAGCCTCAGCCATAGTCCTGACCTTAGCCCCAGCCATAGCCCTGACCTTAGCCTCAGCCATAGTCCTGACCTTAGCCCCAGCCATAGTCCTGACCTTAGCCTCAGCCATAGCCCTGACCTTAGCCCCAGCCATAGTCCTGACCTTAGCCCCAGCCATAGCCCTGACCTTAGCCCCAGCCATAGTCCTGACCTTAGCCCCAGCCATAGTCCTGACCTTAGCCCCAGCCATAGTTCTGACCTTAGCCCCAGCCATAGTCCTGACCTTAGCCCCAGCCATAGCCCTGACCTTAGCCTCAGCCATAGTCCTGACCTTAGCCCCAGCCATAGCCCTGACCTTAGCCCCAGCCATAGTCCTGACCTTAGCCTCAGCCATAGTCCTGACCTTAGCCCCAGCCATAGTCCTGACCTTAGCCCTAGCCATAGTCCTGACCTTAGCCCCAGCCATAGTCCTGACCTTAGCCCCAGCCATAGTCCTGACGCTCCCTCTAGCCATAGTCCTGACCTTAGCCCCAGCCATAGTCCTGACCTTAGCCCCAGCCATAGTCCTGACCTTAGCCCCAGCCATAGTCCTGACCTTAGCCTCAGCCATAGCCCTGACCTTAGCCTCAGCCATAGTCCTGACCTTAGCCCCAGCCATAGCCCTGACCTTAGCCCCAGCCATAGTCCTGACCTTAGCCTCAGCCATAGCCCTGACCTTAGCCCCAGCCATAGTCCTGACCTTAGCCCCAGCCATAGCCCTGACCTTAGCCCCAGCCATAGTCCTGACCTTAGCCTCAGCCATAGTCCTGACCTTAGCCCCAGCCATAGTCCTGACCTTAGCCTCAGCCATAGTCCTGACCTTAGCCCCAGCCATAGTCCTGACCTTAGCCCCAGCCATAGTCCTGACCTTAGCCCTAGCCATAGTCCTGACCTTAGCCCCAGCCATAGTTCTGACCTTAGCCCCAGCCATAGTCCTGACCTTAGCCTCAGCCATAGTCCTGACCTTAGCCCCAGCCATAGTCCTGACCTTAGCCCTAGCCATAGTCCTGACCTTAGCCCTAGCCATAGTCCTGACCTTAGCCCCAGCCATAGTCCTGACCTTAGCCCCAGCCATAGTCCTGACCTTACCCCCAGCCATAGCCCTGACGCTCCCTCTAGCCCTCTCTCTAGTAATTTGCGCCTGTATTCGGTGTGGCCCCCTCTTGTATGTTGTCTCTTGCAGCATGTGGGGGTCTCTGCGGCTCGGGGTCCTGTGTGATTTCAGGTGATTGATGCTCAGATGTGGAGCGGGTGAAGGTCTGTGTGATAAATGGCGGAGCAGCTCGTACGCTGAGGACCGGTGTCACTGGCGAGGAGCGATGTCCGCACGATGCGATAACACCAGACGTCTCATCGCCACTTATCGCTTTGTCTCCGCTGTCACCGGCTCTTCCCGCGATCCCTCACCTGCCGGAGCGGCCGCCATGACGGCACATTCCCTGCGGCTCGTCCATCACCTCCCGCCAGCAACTCATGCACGGCCCTTATCGGATCTGATATCTGCAGGGTATATATGTATCTGTCAAAAGGAGCGATGCTCTGCAGAGAGGTCAGTGGTGTAATAATCTGCAGGATATATCACTATGTATCTGTCAGGAGGTGGAGGAGCGATGCTCTGCAGAATCTCAATATCTGCAGGGTATATCACTATGTATCATTTCAGGAGATAGAGGAGGGATGCTCTGCATATCTGTAGAGGTCAGCGGTGTAATAATCTGCAGGATATATCACTATGTATCTGTCAGGAGGTGGAGGAGCGATGCTCTGCAGAGAGGTCAGCGGTGTAATAATCTGCAGGATATATCACTATGTATCTGTCAGGAGGTGGAGGAGCGATGCTCTGCAGAGAGGTCAGTGGTGTAATAGTCTGCAGGGTGTATAAGTGTGCAGGAACGATGCTCTGCAGTGCTGTCTGTAGCTTTCCTCCCTGTGATGAGGACACGTCGGATTTGTCGGGGCCGAGGATAAATCTGTTTCCTCTCCTCGGGGAACGCTCAGGATCTGGCGCAGCAACAGAGTATATACAGGAGGAGAGCAGAGACAGGACAGAGACAGGACAGAGACAGGACAGAGTGCACAGAGGAGACAGGACAGAGACAGGACAGAGTGCACAGAGGAGACAGGACAGAGACAGGACAGAGACAGGACAGAGACAGGACAGAGTGCACAGAGGAGACAGCAGAGACAGGACAGAGACAGGACAGAGACAGGACAGAGACAGGACAGAGACAGGACAGAGGAGACAGGACAGAGGAGACAGGACAGAGTGCACAGAGGAGACAGCAGAGACAGGACAGAGTGCACAGAGGAGGCAGCAGAGACAGGACAGAGACAGGACAGAGGAGACAGCAGAGACAGGACAGAGTGCACAGAGGAGACAGCAGAGACAGGACAGAGACAGGACAGAGACAGGACAGAGGAGACAGGACAGAGTGCACAGAGGAGACAGCAGAGACAGGACAGAGTGCACAGAGGAGGCAGCAGAGACAGGACAGAGACAGGACAGAGACAGGACAGAGGAGACAGGACAGAGTGCACAGAGGAGGCAGCAGAGACAGGACAGAGTGCACAGAGGAGGCAGCAGAGACAGGACAGAGGACAGAGGAGACAGCAGAGACAGGACAGAGTGCACAGAGGAGACAGCAGAGACAGGACAGAGACAGGACAGAGACAGGACAGAGACAGGACAGAGGAGACAGGACAGAGTGCACAGAGGAGACAGCAGAGACAGGACAGAGTGCACAGAGGAGACAGCAGAGACAGGACAGAGTGCACAGAGGAGACAGCAGAGACAGGACAGAGTGCACAGAGGAGACAGCAGAGACAGGACAGAGTGCACAGAGGAGACAGCAGAGACAGGACAGAGTGCACAGAGGAGACAGCAGAGACAGGACAGAGTGCACAGAGGAGACAGCAGAGACAGGACAGAGTGCACAGAGGAGACAGCAGAGACAGGACAGAGTGCACAGAGGAGACAGCAGAGACAGGACAGAGTGCACAGAGGAGACAGCAGAGACAGGACAGAGTGCACAGAGGAGACAGCAGAGACAGGACAGAGTGCACAGAGGAGACAGCAGAGACAGGACAGAGTGCACAGAGGAGACAGCAGAGACAGGACAGAGTGCACAGAGGAGACAGCAGAGACAGGACAGAGTGCACAGAGGAGACAGCAGAGACAGGACAGAGTGCACAGAGGAGACAGGACAGAGACAGCACAGAGTGCACAGAGGAGACAGCAGAGACAGGACAGAGTGCACAGAGGAGACAGCAGAGACAGGACAGAGTGCACAGAGGAGACAGCAGAGACAGGACAGAGTGCACAGAGGAGACAGGACAGAGACAGGACAGAGTGCACAGAGGAGACAGGACAGAGTGCACAGAGGAGACAGCAGAGACAGGACAGAGGGCACAGAGGAGACAGCAGAGACAGGACAGAGACAGGACAGAGTGCACAGAGGAGACAGGACAGAGACAGGACAGAGACAAGACAGAGTGCACAGAGGAGACAGAGACAGGACAGAGACAGGAGAGAGTGCACAGAGGAGACAGAGACAGGACAGAGTGCACAGAGGAGACAGCAAAGACAAGACAGAGACAGGACAGAGTGCACAGAGGAGGCAGCAGAGACAGGACAGAGACAGGACAGAGTGCACAGAGGATACAGCAGAGACAGGATAGTGACAAACAGAGTGCACAGAGGAGGCAACAGAGACAGGACAGAGACAGGACAGAGAGAGGACAGAGGAGACAGCAGAGACAGGACATAGACAGGACAGAGTGCACAGAGGAGGCAGCAGAGACAGGACAGAGACAGGACAGAGAGAGGACAGAGGAGACAGCAGAGACAGGTCAGAGACAGGACAGAGTGCACAGAGGAGACAGCAGAGACAGGACAGAGACAGGACAGAGAGAGGACAGAGGAGACAGCAGAGACAGGACAGAGACAGGACAGAGTGCACAGAGGAGGCAGCAGAGACAGGACAGAGTGCACAGAGGAGGCAGCAGAGACAGGACAGAGACAGGACAGAGAGAGGACAGAGGAGACAGCAGAGACAGGACAGAGACAGGACAGAGTGCACAGAGGAGGCAGCAGAGACAGGACAGAGACAGGACAGAGAGAGGACAGAGGAGACAGCAGAGACAGGACAGAGACAGGACAGAGTGCACAGAGGAGGCAGCAGAGACAGGACAGAGACAGGACAGAAACAGGACAGAAAGAAGAGACAAAGAGATAATAGATAGAGAAAAGACAGAACAGATGCAAATCTGCAGCATTAGCAATGACCTGGGTATAGAGATTACTTCTGTGTCTGCTGTCAGTCCAGGGTCACTTATCAGTCCGGTGTCTGCTGTCAGTCCAGGGTCACTTATCAGTCCGGTGTCTGCTGTCAGTCCAGGGTCACTTATCAGTCCGGTGTCTGCTGTCAGTCCAGGGTCACTTATCAGTCCGGTGTCTGCTGTCAGTCCGGGGTCACTTATCAGTCCGGTGTCTGCTGTCAGTCCAGGGTCACTTATCAGTCCGGTGTCTGCTGTCAGTCCAGGGTCACTTATCAGTCCGGTGTGTGCTGTCAGTCCAGGGTCACTTATCAGTCCGGTGTCTGCTGTCAGTCCAGGGTCACTTATCAGTCCGGTGTCTGCTGTCAGTCCAGAGTCACTTATCAGTCCGGTGTGTGCTGTCAGTCCAGGGTCACTTATCAGTCCGGTGTCTGCTGTCAGTCCAGGGTCACTTATCAGTCCGGTGTCTGCTGTCAGTCCAGGGTCACTTATCAGTCCGGTGTCTGCTGTCAGTCCGGGGTCACTTATCAGTCCGGTGTCTGCTGTCAGTCCAGGGTCACTTATCAGTCCGGTGTCTGCTGTCAGTCCAGGGTCACTTATCAGTCCGGTGTCTGCTGTCAGTCCAGGGTCACTTATCAGTCCGGTGTCTGCTGTCAGTCCGGGGTCACTTATCAGTCCGGTGTCTGCTGTCAGTCCAGGGTCACTTATCAGTCCGGTGTGTGCTGTCAGTCCAGGGTCACTTATCAGTCCGGTGTCTGCTGTCAGTCCAGGGTCACTTATCAGTCCGGTGTCTGCTGTCAGTCCGGGGTCACTTATCAGTCCGGTGTCTGCTGTCAGTCCGGGGTCACTTATCAGTCCGGTGTCTGCTGTCAGTCCAGGGTCACTTATCAGTCCGGTGTCTGCTGTCAGTCCAGGGTCACTTATCAGTCCGGTGTGTGCTGTCAGTCCAGGGTCACTTATCAGTCCGGTGTCTGCTGTCAGTCCAGGGTCACTTATCAGTCCGGTGTGTGCTGTCAGTCCAGGGTCACTTATCAGTCCGGTGTCTGCTGTCAGTCCAGGGTCACTTATCAGTCCGGTGTCTGCTGTCAGTCCAGGGTCACTTATCAGTCCGGTGTCTGCTGTCAGTCCGGGGTCACTTATCAGTCCGGTGTCTGCTGTCAGTCCGGGGTCACTTATCAGTCCGGTGTCTGCTGTCAGTCCGGGGTCACTTATCAGTCCGGTGTCTGCTGTCAGTCCAGGGTCACTTATCAGTCCGGTGTCTGCTGTCAGTCCAGGGTCACTTATCAGTCCGGTGTCTGCTGTCAGTCCAGGGTCACTTATCAGTCCGGTGTCTGCTGTCAGTCCAGGGTCACTTATCAGTCCGGTGTCTGCTGTCAGTCCAGGGTCACTTATCAGTCCGGTGTCTGCTGTCAGTCCAGGGTCTCTTATCAGTCCGGTGTCTGCTGTCAGTCCAGGGTCACTTATCAGTCCGGTGTCTGCTGTCAGTCCAGGGTCACTTATCAGTCCGGTGTCTGCTGTCAGTCCAGGGTCACTTATCAGTCCGGTGTCTGCTGTCAGTCCAGGGTCACTTATCAGTCCGGTGTCTGCTGTCAGTCCAGGGTCACTTATCAGTCCGGTGTCTGCTGTCAGTCCAGGGTCACTTATCAGTCCGGTGTCTGCTGTCAGTCCAGGGTCACTTATCAGTCCGGTGTCTGCTGTCAGTCCAGGGTCTCTTATCAGTCCGGTGTCTGCTGTCAGTCCGGTGTCTGCTGTTAGTCCAGGGTCACTTATCAGTCCGGTGTCTGCTGTCAGTCCAGGGTCTCTTATCAGTCCGGTGTCTGCTGTCATTCCAGGGTCACTTATCAGTCCGCTGTCTGCTGTCAGTCCGGGGTCACTTATCAGTCCGGTGTCTGCTGTCAGTCCAGGGCCTCTTATCAGTCCGGTGCCTGCTGTCAGTCCAGGGTCACTTATCAGTCCGGTGTCTGCTGTCAGTCCAGGGTCACTTATCAGTCCAGGGTCACTTATCAGTCCGGTGTCTGCTGTCAGTCCGGTGTCTGCTGTCAGTCCAGGGTCACTTATTAGTCCAGGGTCACTTATCAGTCCGGTGCCTGCTGTCAGTCCAGGGTCTCTTATCAGTCCGGTGTCTGCTGTCAGTCCAGGGTCACTTATCAGTCCGGTGTCTGCTGTCAGTCCGGTGTCTGCTGTCAGTCCGGAGTCACTTATCAGTCCAGGGTCACTTATCAGTCCGGTGTCTGCTGTCAGTCCAGGGTCACTTATTAGTCCAGGGTCACTTATCAGTCCGGTGTCTGCTGTCAGTCCGGTGTCTGCTGTCAGTCCAGGGTCACTTATCAGTCCGGTGTCTGCTGTCAGTCCGGTGTCTGCTGTCAGTCCGGGGTCACTTATCAGTCCAGGGTCACTTATCAGTCCGGTGTCTGCTGTCAGTCCGGGGTCACTTATCAGTCCGGTGTCTGCTGTCAGTCCGGGGTCACTTATCAGTCCAGGGTCACTTATCAGTCCGGTGTCTGCTGTCAGTCCGGAGTCACTTATCAGTCCAGGGTCACTTATCAGTCCGGTGTCTGCTGTCAGTCCAGGGTCACTTATCAGTCCGGTGTCACTTATCAGTCTGGTGTCTGCTGTCAGTCCAGGGTCACTTATCAGTCCAGAGTCACTTATCAGTCCGGTGTCACTTATCAGTCTGGTGTCTGCTGTCAGTCCAGGGTCACTTATCAGTCCAGAGTCACTTATCAGTCCGGTGTCACTTATCAGTCTGGTGTCTGCTGTCAGTCCAGAGTCACTTATCAGTCCGGTGTGTGCTGTCAGTCCGGTGTCTGCTGTCAGTCCGGTGTCTGCTGTCAGTCCGGGGTCACTTATCAGTCCGGTGTCTGCTGTCAGTCCAGAGTCACTTATCAGTCCGGTGTCTGCTGTCAGTCCAGGGTCACTTATCAGTCCGGTGTCTGCTGTCAGTCCGGGGTCACTTATCAGTCTGGTGTCTGCTGTCAGTCCAGGGTCACTTATCAGTCCGGTGTCTGCTGTCAGTCCGGAGTCACTTATCAGTCCGGTGTCTGCTGTCAGTCCGGTGTCTGGTGTCAGTCCAGGGTCACTTATCAGTCCGGTGTCTGCTGTCAGTCCAGAGTCACTTATCAGTCCGGTGTCTGCTGTCAGTCCGGTGTCTGCTGTCAGTCCAGGGTCACTTATCAGTCCGGTGTCTGCTGTCAGTCCGGAGTCACTTATCAGTCCGGTGTCTGCTGTCAGTCCGGTGTCTGCTGTCAGTCCAGGGTCACTTATCAGTCCGGTGTCTGCTGTCAGTCCAGAGTCACTTATCAGTCCGGTGTCTGCTGTCAGTCCAGGGTCACTTATCAGTCCGGTGTCTGCTGTCAGTCCGGGGTCACTTATCAGTCTGGTGTCTGCTGTCAGTCCAGGGTCACTTATCAGTCCGGTGTCTGCTGTCAGTCCGGAGTCACTTATCAGTCCGGTGTCTGCTGTCAGTCCGGTGTCTGGTGTCAGTCCAGGGTCACTTATCAGTCCGGTGTCTGCTGTCAGTCCGGTGTGTGCTGTCAGTCCGGAGTCACTTATCAGTCCGGTGTCTGCTGTCAGTCCGGTGTCTGCTGTCAGTCCGGTGTGTGCTGTCAGTCCGGAGTCACTTATCAGTCCGGTGTCTGCTGTCAGTCCGGTGTCTGCTGTCAGTCCGGTGTGTGCTGTCAGTCCAGGGTCACTTATCAGTCCGGTGTCTGCTGTCAGTCCGGTGTCTGCTGTCAGTCCGGTGTGTGCTGTCAGTCCGGAGTCACTTATCAGTCCGGTGTCTGCTGTCAGTCCTGAATCATTTATCAGTCCAGTGTGAGTTGTCAGTCCGGTGTGTGCTGTCAGTCCGGTGTCTGCTGTCAGTCCGGTGTCTGCTGTCAGTCCGGTGTGTGCTGTCAGTCCGGTGTGTGCTGTCAGTCCGGTGTCTGCTGTCAGTCCGGTGTCTGCTGTCAGTCCGGAGTCACTTATCAGTCCGGTGTGTGCTTTCAGTCTGGTGTGTGCTGTCAGTCCGGTGTGTGCTGTCAGTCCGGTGTGTGCTGTCAGTCTGGTGTCTGCTGTCAGTCCGTGGTCAGTTTTGGGTCAGTTGTCAGTCCAGTGTGAGTTGTCAGGCCTCTGGTAGCCTGTTTATTGGCCGTCACCATAGTCCCCCCAGTGTAATCTTCTCTTCGTTCCTTTTTGTGCAGGTATTCACAGCTGCAGACGTGTCCCCCGGAGCAGCGCTCGGTTGATGAGCTGACAGGCGGCACTGAGGATCGCTCACACGGTAAGCCGTGCGGAGGCTGCAAGAGGAGCGGGGTTTGGTGTATGTTTCTTGTTTGGTTGGAGCTGTGCTGGTGGAGGGGCCCGATGTAGTGTGGGGGTCCCCAGCAGTGACAGCACCTGATATACACACGTCCATTACTCGATATACCCCTCTCCCCCCATCCCTGACCCCGGAGCTTACAATCTAATATCACACTGGCAGGTACGTGGTTCAGACGTTGCGCCCCAACCTCTCCGCTCTCTGTGAATGTGATGATTGGGGTCCTGCTCATCCCGGGAACGTCGGGCGGTGCACACTCAGCTCTGCTGTGCGGCTGCGGCTTCCAGACCTTCCCTGCCTTTTCTCAGCCTCACACTTCACAATAAAAACGGTCTGCGCTAGTTCTAAGTGACTGGATGAAGAGCGTCCGCCATGCTGTGACCTGCAGCACCGCTCTCCTGTGTCCCTGCTGATTATCATAGATATGGGCATTAACCACGTCACTGCCAGTCGGCCTCGTGATGTTCTGCATTCACCTGACGTGGAGCAGCCAGGAGTAATTATACAATGGAAGTCGCCATCAGCTTTCTGCCACCAGAGGCCGGCATCTGCAAACCCGCTCCTGCCTGCGACCGCGAACCCCGAGCAGATCCGGGGCTAATACCTGTTCCCCGGCTACAGGATTCCCTGCAAGTGACCGCCTGCACTGATACACTGTAACAGACCCTCAGAGCAGGGGAAATCTGAGCTGCTGTGATACATGGCTGGAGGATAGCCTGCACTGATACACTGTAACAGACCCTCAGAGCAGGGGAGATCTGAGCTGCTGTGATACATGGCTGGAGGATAGCCTGCACTGATACACTGTAACAGACCCTCAGAGCAGGAGAGATTATAGCTGCTGTGATACATAGCTGGAGGATAGCCTGCACTGATACACTGTAACAGACCCTCAGAGCAGGGGAGATCTGAGCTGCTGTGATACATGGCTGGAGGATAGCCTGCACTGATACACTGTAACAGACCCTCAGAGCAGGGGAGATCTGAGCTGCTGTGATACATGGCTGGAGGATAGCCTGCACTGATACACTGTAACAGACCCTCAAAGCAGGGGAGATCTGAGCTGCTGTGATACATGGCTGGAGGATAGCCTGCACTGATACACTGCAACAGACCCTCAGAGCAGGGGAGATCTCAGCTGCTGTGATACATAGCTGGAGGATAGCCTGCACTGATACACTGTAACAGACCCTCAGAGCAGGGGAGATCTGAGCTGCTGTGATACATGGCTGGAGGATAGCCTGCACTGATACACTGTAACAGACCCTCAGAGCAGGGGAGATCTGAGCTGCTGTGATACATGGCTGGAGGATAGCCTGCACTGATACACTGTAACAGAACCTCAGAGCAGGGGAGATCTGAGCTGCTGTGATACATGGCTGGAGGATAGCCTGCACTGATACACTGTAACAGACCCTCACAGCAGGGGAGATCTGAGCTGCTGTGATACATGGCTGGAGGATAGCCTGCACTGATACACTGTAACAGAACCTCAGAGCAGGGGAGATCTGAGCTGCTGTGATACATGGCTGGAGGATAGCCTGCACTGATACACTGTAACAGACCCTCAGAGCAGGGGAGATCTGAGCTGCTGTGATACATGGCTGGAGGATAGCCTGCACTGATACACTGTAACAGACCCTCAGGGCAGAGGAGATCTGAGCTGCTGTGATACATGGCTGGAGGATAGCCTGCACTGATACACTGTAACAGACCCTCAGAGCAGGGGAGATCTGAGCTGCTGTGATACATGGCTGGAGGATAGCCTGCACTGATATACTGTAACAGACCCTCAGAGCAGAGGAGATCTGAGCTGCTGTGATACATGGTTGGAGGATAGCCTGCACTGATACACTGTAACAGACCCTCAGGGCAGAGGAGATCTGAGCTGCTGTGATACATGGCTGGAGGATAGCCTGCACTGATATACTGTAACAGACCCTCAGAGCAGGGGAGATCTAAGCTGCTGTGATACATGGTTGGAGGATAGCCTGCACTGATACACTGTAACAGAACCTCAGAGCAGGGGAGATCTGAGCTGCTGTGATACATGGCTGGAGGATAGCCTGCACTGATACACTGTAACAGAACCTCAGAGCAGGGGAGATCTGAGCTGCTGTGATACATGGCTGGAGGATAGCCTGCACTGATACACTGTAACAGACCCTCAGGGCAGAGGAGATCTGAGCTGCTGTGATACATGGCTGGAGGATAGCCTGCACTGATACACTGTAACAGACCCTCAGAGCAGGAGACATCTGAGCTGCTGTGATACATGGCTGGAGGATAGCCTGCACTGATACACTGTAACAGACCCTCAGAGCAGGGGAGATCTGAGCTGCTGTGATACATGGCTGGAGGATAGCCTGCACTGATACACTGTAACAGAACCTCAGAGCAGGGGAGATCTGAGCTGCTGTGATACATGGCTGGAGGATAGCCTGCACTGATACAGTGTAACATACCCTCAGAGCAGGGGAGATCTGAGCTGCTGTGATACATGGCTGGAGGATAGCCTGCACTGATACACTGTAACAGATCCTCAGAGCAGGGGAGATCTGAGCTGCTGTGATACATGGCTGGAGGATAGCCTGCACTGATACACTGTAACAGACCCTCAGAGCAGGGGAGATCTGAGCTGCTGTGATACATGGCTGGAGGATAGCCTGCACTGATACACTGTAACAGACCCTCACAGCAGGGGAGATCTGAGCTGCTGTGATACATGGCTGGAGGATAGCCTGCACTGATACACTGTAACAGACCCTCAGAGCAGGGGAGATCTGAGCTGCTGTGATACATGGCTGGAGGATAGCCTGCACTGATACACTGTAACAGAACCTCAGAGCAGGGGAGATCTGAGCTGCTGTGATACATGGCTGGAGGATAGCCTGCACTGATACACTGTAACAGACCCTCACAGCAGGGGAGATCTGAGCTGCTGTGATACATGGCTGGAGGATAGCCTGCACTGACACACTGTAACAGACCCTCAGAGCAGGGGAGATCTGAGCTGCTGTGATACATGGCTGGAGGATAGCCTGCACTGATACACTGTAACAGACCCTCAGAGTAGGGGAGATCTCAGCTGCTGTGATACATGGCTGGAGGATAGCCTGCAATGACACACTGTAACAGACCCTCAGAGCAGGGGAGATCTGAGCTGCTGTGATACATGGCTGGAGGATAGCCTGCACTGATACACTGTAACAGATCCTCAGAGCAGGGGAGATCTGAGCTGCTGTGATACATGGCTGGAGGATAGCCGGCACTGATACACTGTAACATACCCTCACAGCAGGGGAGATCTGAGCTGCTGTGATACATGGCTGGAGGATAGCCTGCACTGATACACTGTAACAGACCCTCACAGCAGGGGAGATCTGAGCTGCTGTGATACATGGCTGGAGGATAGCCTGCACTGATACACTGTAACAGACCCTCAGAGCAGGGGAGATCTGAGCTGCTGTGATACATGGCTGGAGGATAGCCTGCACTGATACACTGTAACAGAACCTCAGAGCAGGGGAGATCTGAGCTGCTGTGATACATGGCTGGAGGATAGCCTGCACTGATACAGTGTAACATACCCTCAGAGCAGGGGAGATCTGAGCTGCTGTGATACATGGCTGGAGGATAGCCTGCACTGATACACTGTAACAGATCCTCAGAGCAGGGGAGATCTGAGCTGCTGTGATACATGGCTGGAGGATAGCCTGCACTGATACACTGTAACAGACCCTCAGAGCAGGGGAGATCTGAGCTGCTGTGATACATGGCTGGAGGATAGCCTGCACTGATACACTGTAACAGACCCTCAGAGCAGGAGACATCTGAGCTGCTGTGATACATGGCTGGAGGATAGCCTGCACTGATACACTGTAACAGACCCTCAGAGCAGGGGAGATCTGAGCTGCTGTGATACATGGCTGGAGGATAGCCTGCACTGATACACTGTAACAGATCCTCAGAGCAGGGGAGATCTGAGCTGCTGTGATACATGGCTGGAGGATAGCCTGCACTGATACACTGTAACAGACCCTCAGAGCAGGGGAGATCTGAGCTGCTGTGATACATGGCTGGAGGATAGCCTGCACTGATACACTGTAACAGACCCTCAGAGCAGGGGAGATCTGAGCTGCTGTGATACATGGCTGGAGGATAGCCTGCACTGATACACTGTAACAGATCCTCAGAGCAGGGGAGATCTGAGCTGCTGTGATACATGGCTGGAGGATAGCCTGCACTGATACACTGTAACAGACCCTCAGAGCAGGGGAGATCTGAGCTGCTGTGATACATGGCTGGAGGATAGCCTGCACTGATACACTGTAACAGACCCTCACAGCAGGGGAGAGCTGAGCTGCTGTGATACATGGCTGGAGGATAGCCTGCACTGATACACTGTAACAGACCCTCAGAGCAGGGGAGATCTGAGCTGCTGTGATACATGGCTGGAGGATAGCCTGCACTGATACACTGTAACAGACCCTCAGAGCAGGGGAGATCTGAGCTGCTGTGATACATGGCTGGAGGATAGCCTGCACTGATACACTGTAACAGAACCTCAGAGCAGGGGAGATCTGAGCTGCTGTGATACATGGCTGGAGGATAGCCTGCACTGATATACTGTAACAGACCCTCACAGCAGGGGAGATCTGAGCTGCTGTGATACATGGCTGGAGGATAGCCTGCACTGATACACTGTAACAGAACCTCAGAGCAGGGGAGATCTGAGCTGCTGTGATACATGGCTGGAGGATAGCCTGCACTGATACACTGTAACAGACCCTCAGAGCAGGGGAGATCTGAGCTGCTGTGATACATGGCTGGAGGATAGCCTGCACTGATACACTGTAACAGACCCTCAGGGCAGAGGAGATCTGAGCTGCTGTGATACATGGCTGGAGGATAGCCTGCACTGATACACTGTAACAGACCCTCAGAGCAGGGGAGATCTGAGCTGCTGTGATACATGGCTGGAGGATAGCCTGCACTGATATACTGTAACAGACCCTCAGAGCAGAGGAGATCTGAGCTGCTGTGATACATGGTTGGAGGATAGCCTGCACTGATACACTGTAACAGACCCTCAGGGCAGAGGAGATCTGAGCTGCTGTGATACATGGCTGGAGGATAGCCTGCACTGATATACTGTAACAGACCCTCAGAGCAGGGGAGATCTAAGCTGCTGTGATACATGGTTGGAGGATAGCCTGCACTGATACACTGTAACAGAACCTCAGAGCAGGGGAGATCTGAGCTGCTGTGATACATGGCTGGAGGATAGCCTGCACTGATACACTGTAACAGAACCTCAGAGCAGGGGAGATCTGAGCTGCTGTGATACATGGCTGGAGGATAGCCTGCACTGATACACTGTAACAGACCCTCAGGGCAGAGGAGATCTGAGCTGCTGTGATACATGGCTGGAGGATAGCCTGCACTGATACACTGTAACAGAACCTCAGAGCAGGGGAGATCTGAGCTGCTGTGATACATGGCTGGAGGATAGCCTGCACTGATACACTGTAACAGACCCTCAGAGCAGGGGAGATCTGAGCTGCTGTGATACATGGCTGGAGGATAGCCTGCACTGATACACTGTAACAGACCCTCAGAGCAGGAGAGATCTGAGCTGCTGTGATACATGGCTGGAGGATAGCCTGCACTGATACACTGTAACAGACAGTCAGCACAGGAGTGGGGAAAGCAGAGTAGTTATAAATGTCTCATGATGTAATGATTAATATTCACATAAACCGGTACTGTCTCTTTAATAGGATGGCGGCTCTGCTGCCGGTGAGCGGAGGAGCTGACGCTCTACATGTGCTCGGCATCTCAGGCTCCCGTGTGATTCCAGTAAGAATCGTGACCCCGAGCGCTGTGACTAAGTGTTCCCCCCCCCCGCATCACCCCCCCCCAATCTCCCCCCATCTCCCCGCACCAGCCCCCCCATCTCCCTGCACCGACCCCCCATCTCCCCCCGCTTGACCCCCCCTATCACCCCTGCACCGACCCCCCATCTCCCCCCACTTGACCCCCCCTATCATCCCCGCACCAACCCCCCCCATCCCCCCGCACCGACCCCTCCATCTCCCCCTATCACCCCCGCTCCGACTCCCCCACTGCTGCTCCTGGATGGAGGAGCCTAACAGGAGGCAGCAGCTCGCCATATGCCCGGCGTCACCCACCGCCACTGACTGCGAGACCTGAGGGCGCTGATTATACGGAAGCGCAATATGAGCGGCCACAGCACCGAGGAGTGGAGGCGATCACGGGACGTGGACCTTACATCTTCAGAACATCTGCCGGACATCCCCCACAATCCAGTGTCATGTTCCCCCATGAAGCCCCCATATTTTCCAGAGTAATCTCCGGCTATCATTGCGTAAAGACCTAAGCGGGCGTCATTTCTCCAGAGGACAGGCCTCCGTTCCAGCCTCCACTCCAGCCTCCGTTCCAGCCTCCACTCCAGCCTCCATTCCAGCCTCCACCCCAGCCTCCACTCCAGCCTCCATTCCAGCCTCCACTCCAGCCTCCACTCCAGCCTCCGTTCCAGCCTCCGTTCCAGCCTCCACTCCAGCCTCCGTTCCAGCCTCCACTCCAGCCTCCACTCCAGCCTCCATTCCAGCCTCCACTCCAGCCTCCACTCCAGCCTCCGTTCCAGCCTCCACTCCAGCCTCCACTCCAGCCTCCGTTCCAGCCTCCACTCCAGCCTCCATTCCAGCCTCCACCCCAGCCTCCACTCCAGCCTCCATTCCAGCCTCCACTCCAGCCTCCGTTCCAGCCTCCGTTCCAGCCTCCACTCCAGCCTCCGTTCCAGCCTCCACTCCAGCCTCCACTCCAGCCTCCATTCCAGCCTCCACTCCAGCCTCCACTCCAGCCTCCGTTCCAGCCTCCACTCCAGCCTCCACTCCAGCCTCCGTTCCAGCCTCCACTCCAGCCTCCTTTGCTCTCTTGCTCTGCACCTTGATGGCCTGTAAGAGCATTGGCTGAGGTCACTGAAGAGGCCTTCGGGACAGGATGTGACCGCGGTCCTGCTCCCCGGGTTCTGGTGTGTGGGGTCCAGAGTCCAGGCCCCTGTAGTCTTCATTCCCAGGGCACTAACATCTCCGAGTTACATAGAGTTGTTGGTGGATCTAGAGATCAGCGGCTTCTCCAAAGAGGCACAGGAACGGGTTCCAACACGTCAACCCCTGAACTTGTCTCCCTGCTGCAGCGTCCCCAGACCGCCGTCATCTCTGCACCTGGGCACATTTTCCCATCGTCGGCCCTCGCAGTTCCCATCGTCGGCCCCCGCAGCTCCCATCGTCGGCCCCCGCAGTTCCCATCGTCGCCCCCGCAGTTCCCATCGTCGGCCCCCGCAGCTCCCATCGTCGGCCCCCGCAGTTCCCATCGTCGCCCCCGCAGTTCCCATCGTCGGCCCCTGCAGTTCCCATCGTCGGCCCCCGCAGTTCCCATCGTCGCCCCCCGCAGTTCCCATCGTCGGCCCCCGCAGTTCCCGTCGTCGGCCCCCGCAGTTCCCATCGTCGGCCCTCGCAGTTCCCGTCGTCGGCCCTCGCAGTTCCCATCGTCGGCCCCCGCAGTTCCCATCGTCGCCCCCCGCAGTTCCCGTCGTCGGCCCTCGCAGTTCCCATCGTCGGCCCCCGCAGTTCCCATCGTCGGCCCCCGCAGTTCCCGTCGTCGGCCCTCGCAGTTCCCATCGTCGGCCCCCGCAGTTCCCGTCGTCGGCCCCCGCAGTTCCCATCGTCGGCCCCCGCAGTTCCCATCGTCGGCCCCCGCAGTTCCCATCGTCGGCCCTCGCAGTTCCCATTGTCGGCCCCCGCAGTTCCCATCGTCGGCCCCCACAATTCCCATCGTCGGCCCCCGCAGTTCCCATCATCGGCCCTCGCAGTTCCCATCGTCGGCCCCCGCAGTTCCCGTCGTCGGCCCTCGCAGTTCCCATCGTCGGCCCCCGCAGTTCCCATCGTCGCCCCCCGCAGTTCCCGTCGTCGGCCCTCGCAGTTCCCATCGTCGGCCCCCGCAGTTCCCGTCGTCGGCCCCCGCAGTTCCCATCGTCGGCCCCCGCAGTTCCCATCGTCGGCCCCCGCAGTTCCCATCGTCGGCCCTCGCAGTTCCCATCGTCGGCCCCCGCAGTTCCCATCGTCGGCCCCCGCAGTTCCCATCGTCGGCCCCCCGCAGTTCCCATCGTCGGCCCCCATATTTCTTTGGCCGCAGGGATTTACAGTAATAAATCTCTGGGGGCTTCAGCCATAGAAAGGCAGTAACTGAACAATGTGTCCTGATTATCTGGATTATCTCACTAATCCCTTGTGAATGGCAGCAGCCCCCCATGAGATGTCTGCAGTCACAGCGGGGGCAGGGAGAGCCCCGGGGATTAACCCCTGTGTGACCGGAGTGCTGCACTGAACTCCATGGGTGAGAGTGACTTTGTATCACTCTTGTGGGGCCGTACAGGTGGGACCCCCCAGAGGACACGTCACCATCGCACACACCTGCAAAGACCGATGCGTGGGTCACGGGTTTATGGCAACAAAAAGTCTCAGGATGTGGCGCAAAGATACAAGAAGAGATAGGAAAATGGCGAAACCCGCCCCAGTGACCGCGAAACAGCCCGGAGCTCCGAGGAGGGATTGTGGGAACCCGAGAATATGGCCCATATCTGATGTCTATCTATTGTCTATCCGCGGGGGCCGGACGTAGTCTGCAGGGGGCCGGACGTAGTCTGCAGGGGGCCGGACGTAGTCTGCAGGGGCCGGACGTAGTCTGCAGGGGCCGGACGTAGTCTGCAGGGGCTGGACGTAGTCTGCAGGGGGCCGGACGTAGTCTGCAGGGGGCCGGACGTAGTCTGCAGGGGCCGGACGTAGTCTGCAGGGGCCGGACGTAGTCTGCAGGGGGCCGGACGTAGTCTGCAGGGGCCGGACGTAGTCTGCAGGGGCTGGACGTAGTCTGCAGGGGGCCGGACGTAGTCTGCAGGGGCCGGACGTAGTCTGCGGGGGGCCGGATGTAGTCTGCAGTGGACTGGACTTACTCTGCAGGGGTCGGACTTACTCTGCAGGGGCGTGGCCTTTCAGGACCTAGTGGATCTCCTATGATCGGTGTTAGGTGTAGATTCTGGTTGGTGGCTCGCGGATCCCCAGTTTGGGCCATGTATCCACCCTACTCCAGTCACAGCCGGAGCTGCAGCTACAATCCTGCCTCCTGTTCGCTCTCAGCGCTGGTTGAGTGCGCGGCGCCCCCCGCAGTGATGCATTGTGGGTTATCCGTGCATTGTGCGGCCGCTCTTCCTCCTCAGTCGTTTGCTTCGCCCCTCTCTCCGCCCTCGCACCCCCCAGTCTTGGCAGTGGCCCTAATCCCGGGGATTAGGGGAGTAATGGCGCAGTGAGTGTGCGGGGTCCCCCGAGCTCTGCCACCTCCGCACCGTGAGCAGGTGTTAACGGTGCGGCAGCGCATCACAATATTAGGGGATTTGTGGAGGGGATGGGGGGGGCGGCATCTTACGGGGCTCCGTCCTGTTAATGGCGTCACTTAGGCCAGGTTCACACCAGCAGGTGCACAATCCGGCAGTGCTCGACGGTCTCCAGCCTTCACTGTCCCCCCTCTGTGTCCCCCCTCTGTGCCCCCTTTTGGACCTCCCCTGTCCCCCTCTGCTGTAATACAGGACAGGCTGTTACTTTGTATCCATGTCAGACATTGTATCCAGCTGAGAGGACAGATCCTGCACAGCCAAGTCTCCAGCCCCCTCTGTGCCCCCTTCTGGCCTTGTCCCGTGCCCCCCTCTGTGCCCCCTCTGTGCCCCCTTCTGGCCTCGTCCCGTGCCCCCCTCTGTGCCCCCTCTGTGCCCCCTTCTGGCCTCGTCCCGTGCCCCCCTCTGTGCCCCCTCTGTGCCCCCTTCTGGCCTCGTCCCGTGCCCCCCTCTGTGCCCCTTCTGTGCCCCCTTCTGGCCTCGTCCCGTGCCCCCCTCTGTGCCCCCTTCTGGCCTCGTCCCATGCCCCCCTCTGTGCCCCTCTGTTCTAATGCAGGACAGGCTGTTACATTGTATCCAGCTAGGATGACGGACTCTGTGCTGCTGGCAGGTCACCCCTCTGTCCCCCTCTGTGACCCCCTTTGTGTCCCTCTCTGTGCCCCCTCCAGTGCCCAATTTGTTCCCCTTTGTGCCCCATTTGTGTCCCCCTCTGTACCGCCTTTATGGCCTGCTCTGACTACTCTTGGACCCCTTTGTCCCCCTCTGGGCCCCTTCCTGTGTCCCCCTCTGGGCCATTTCCTGTGTCCCCCTCTGTGCCCCCTCCTGTGTCCCCCTCTGGGCCCCCTCCTGTGTCCCCCTCTGGGCCATTTCCTGTGTCCCCCTCTGTGCCCCCTCCTGTGTCCCCCTCTGGGCCCCTTCCTGTGTCCCCCTCTGGGCCCCTTCCTGTGTCCCCCTCTGGGCCCCTTCCTGTGTCCCCCTCTGTGCCCCCTCCTGTGTCCCCCTCTGGGCCCCTTCCTGTGTCCCCCTCTGTTCCCCCTCCTGTGTCCCCCTATGTGCCCCCTCTGCTGTAATGCAGGACGGGCTGTTGTACCCGCGTGGGAGGAGGCCGGCCCCCGCGCTGCTGCAGTGTACGCGAGTGCTCATCTTCAGAATATACTGGGATTACGCTGATGTGGAATTGTCCTTTAAGCCCAACATGCGGTTCTGGTGTCAGACTGTGGCGGCCCTGCACGGCATTCGTGGTACCTCGGGGGCGGGACGCGTGTGCTGCCAGTGTGTACGGGGGTCTTCTCGCCTCCGCTGACCTCCACTAGGAAAGAGGAAGCCCCCATTACTGAGAGTCAGCCGACATTACAGCTATAGCCTGGACGCCCCAGTGCAGACCCCCGCCACCATCAGGACCGTCACAGCAAAGTGTGGGGACGGCCCAGACCACCCATCCTCCCAGAGCCGGACCCCAATACTGAAGATCTGGGGTGTAATGGGCAGATATAAGGTGAGCACACAGCTGAGGGTATGTAGCTATGAAGGACAGGAGAGGGCGGCCTGCGCTGACACATTGTCACAAACCATGAAGGAAGGATGTGAGGCTGAGGCCACATCTGTCTGGCATGGACGATGGCACTGCAGGCTTCCTGGGCAGAGAAGGGGTTAATTCCTGGCCCTGCCAGGGCCCCCCCTGCTACCGGCGCCCCCCATGCTGCCAGGGCCCCCCATGCTACCAGTGCTCCCCCTGCTGATAGTCCCCCCTGCTACCGGCGCCCCCCTGCTGCCAGTTCCCCCCCCGTTACTAGCACCCCCCATGCTGTGGCACCCTCATGCTGCCAGTTCCCCCCTGCTGCCGGTGCCCCCCCCCTGCTACCGGCGCCCCCCCTGCTGCTGGCGCCTCCCCCCTGCTGCCGGTACCCCCCCCTGCTACAGGCGCCCCCCCCCCTGCTACCGGCGCCCCCCCAGCTGCCAGGGCCCCCCCTCCTGCCAGTGCCCCCCATGCTGCCACCCCCCCCTCCTGCCACCGCCCCTCCCTGCTACCGGCGCCCCCCCAGCTGCCAGGGCCCCCGTTGCTGGCTCTGTCTCTGGCAGATCATGAATGTGATCACTGAAGGTCAGTATTGCTATGAGCTGGCGGGGCTGGCACGACCGGGCACGCTGGCTTCTTCATGAGCTGGTGGGGCTGGCACGGCGGGGCACGCTGGCTTCTTCATGATCTGGCGGGGCTGGCACGGCGGGGCACGCTGGCTTCTTCATGAGCTGGCCGGGGCTGGCACGACCGGGCACGCTGGCTTCTTCATGAGCTGGCCGGGGCTGGCACGGCGGGGCACGCTGGCTTCTTCATGAGCTGGCCGGGGCTGGCACGGCCGGGCACGCTGGCCTCTTCATGAGCTGGTGGGGCTGGAACGGCGGGGCACGCTGGCCTCTTCATGAGCTGGCCGGGGCTGGCACGGCCGGGCACGCTGGCCTCTTCATGAGCTGGCCGGGGCTGGCACGGCCGGGCACGCTGGCTTCTTCATGAGCTGGTGGGGCTGGCACGGCCGGGCACGCTGGCCTCTTCATGAGCTGGCCGGGGCTGGCACGGCTGGGCACGCTGGCCTCTTCATGAGCTGGCCGGGGCTGGCACGGCCGGGCACGCTGGCTTTTTCATGATCTGGCGGGGCTGGCACGGCTGGGCACGCTGGCCTATTCATGAGCTGGCCGGGGCTGGCACGGCCGGGCACGCTGGCTTCTTCATGAGCTGGTGGGGCTGGCACGGCTGGGCACGCTGGCCTCTTCATGAGCTGGCCGGGGCTGGCACGGCCGGGCACGCTGGCTTTTTCATGATCTGGCGGGGCTGGCACGGCTGGGCACGCTGGCCTCTTCATGGGCTCAGAGACCTGATGTGATAGTCTCGATGCCCATAGAAGTTGGCAGCAGTATGGCCGGATGACTGTGCCAGGCTGTAACAGACGCGTCTGCAGCTCCACCACTGCTGTGCCAGGCTGTCTGCCCGCACCCCTCCCCCACCCGCCATCATAAGCCCGCAGATTGGGAGAGCATCCTGCAGTATGAGGCTCTGACTTCTTACATCCTCCAGCATCCTGTGTTCTGGGACTGCTCCTCATGGACAGTGGGGTCTCCTCCTGGCACCCCGCATGTAGATATCATGTGTGCTTCTCTCCTTCCCTGTGACCTCAGTAATGGTGAGATCTTCATGTTAGATGAGGCTGTGAAGTCTTATGGACGTCCTCCAGCATCCTGTGTTCTGGGACTGTTCCTCATGGACAGTGGTGGTCTCCTCCTGGCACCCCGCATGTAGATATCATGTGTGCTTCTCTCCTTCCCTGTGACCTCAGTAATGGTGAGATCTTCATGTTAGATGAAGCTGTGAAGTCTTATGGACGTCCTCCAGCATCCTGTGTTCTGGGACTGCTCCTCATGGACAGTGGGGGTCTCCTCCTCGCACCCCGCATGTAGATATCATGTGAGCTTCTCTCCTTCACTGTGACCTCAGTAATGGTGAGATCTGCATGTTAGATGAAGCTCTGAAGTCTTATGGATGTCCTCCAGCATCCTGTGTTCTGGGACTGCTCCTCATGGACAGTGGGGGTCTCCTCCTCGCACCCCGCATGTAGATATCATGTGAGCTTCTCTCCTTCCCTGTGACCTCAGTAATGGGGAGATCTTCATGTTAGATGAGGCTGTGAAGTCTTATGGACGTCCTCCAGCATCCTGTGTTCTGGGACTGCTCCTCATGGACAGTGGGGGTCTCCTCCTGGCACCCCGCATGTAGATATCATGTGAGCTTCTCTCCTTCCCTGTGACCTCAGTAATGGGGAGATCTTCATGTTAGATGAGGCTGTGAAGTCTTATGGACGTCCTCCAGCATCCTGTGTTCTGGGACTGCTCCTCATGGACAGTGGGGGTCTCCTCCTGGCACCCCGCATGTAGATATCATGTATGCTTCTCTCCTTCCCTGTGACCTCAGTAATGGTGAGATCTTCATGTTAGATGAGGCTGTGAAGTCTTATGGACGTCCTCCAGCATCCTGTGTTCTGGGACTGTTCCTCATGGACAGTGGTGGTCTCCTCTTCGCACCCCTCATGTAGATATCATGTGTGCTTCTCTCCTTCCCTGTGACCTCAGTAATGGGGAGATCTTCATGTTAGATGAGGCTGTGAAGTCTTATGGACGTCCTCCAGCATCCTGTGTTCTGGGACTGCTCCTCATGGGCAGTGGTGGCCTCCTCCCCGCACCCCGCATGTAGATATCATGTGAGCTTCTCTCCTTCCCTGTGACCTCAGTAATGGGGAGATCTTCATGTTAGATGAAGCTGTGAAGTCTTATGGACGTCCTCCAGCATCCTGTGTTCTGGGACTGTTCCTCATGGACAGTGGGGGTCTCCTCCTGGCACCCCGCATGTAGATATCATGTGTGCTTCTCTCCTTCCCTGTGACCTCAGTAATGGTGAGATCTTCATGTTAGATGAGGCTCTGAAGTCTTATGGACGTCCTCCAGCATCCTGTGTTCTGGGACTGTTCCTCATGGACAGTGGTGGTCTCCTCCTCGCACCCCGCATGTAGATATCATGTATGCTTCTCTCCTTCCCTGTGACCTCAGTAATGGTGAGATCTTCATGTTAGATGAAGCTGTGAAGTCTTATGGACGTCCTCCAGCATCCTGTGTTCTGGGACTGCTCCTCATGGACAGTGGGGGTCTCCTCCTCGCACCCCGCATGTAGATATCATGTGAGCTTCTCTCCTTCCCTGTGACCTCAGTAATGGTGAGATCTGCATGTTAGATGAAGCTCTGAAGTCTTATGGATGTCCTCCAGCATCCTGTGTTCTGGGACTGCTCCTCATGGACAGTGGGGGTCTCCTCCTCGCACCCCGCATGTAGATATCATGTGAGCTTCTCTCCTTCCCTGTGACCTCAGTAATGGGGAGATCTTCATGTTAGATGAGGCTGTGAAGTCTTATGGACGTCCTCCAGCATCCTGTGTTCTGGGACTGTTCCTCATGGACAGTGGTGGTCTCCTCCTCGCACCCCGCATGTAGATATCATGTGTGCTTCTCTCCTTCCCTGTGACCTCAGTAATGATGAGATCTTCATGTTAGATGAAGCTCTGAAGTCTTATGGACGTCCTCCAGCATCCTGTGTTCTGGGACTGCTCCTCATGGACAGTGGGGTCTCCTCCTCGCACCCCGCATGTAGATATCATGTGTGCTTCTCTCCTTCCCTGTGACCTCAGTAATGATGAGATCTTCATGTTAGATGAAGCTCTGAAGTCTTACGGACGTCCTCCAGCATCCTGTGTTCTGGGACTGTTCCTCATGGACAGTGGGGGTCTCCTCCTGGCACCCCGCATGTAGATATCATGTGTGCTTCTCTCCTTCCCTGTGACCTCAGTAATGGTGAGATCTTCATGTTAGATGAGGCTGTGAAGTCTTATGGACGTCCTCCAGCATCCTGTGTTCTGGGACTGTTCCTCATGGACAGTGGGGGTCTCCTCCTCGCACCCCGCATGTAGATATCATGTGTGCTTCTCTCCTTCCCTGTGACCTCAGTAATGGTGAGATCTTCATGTTAGATGAGGCTGTGAAGTCTTATGGATGTCCTCCAGCATCCTGTGTTCTGGGACTGTTCCTCATGGACAGTGGTGGTCTCCTCTTCGCACCCCTCATGTAGATATCATGTATGCTTCTCTCCTTCCCTGTGACCTCAGTAATGGGGAGATCTTCATGTTAGATGAAGCTGTGAAGTCTTATGGACGTCCTCCAGCATCCTGTGTTCTGGGACTGTTCCTCATGGACAGTGGGGGTCTCCTCCTGGCACCCCGCATGTAGATATCATGTGTGCTTCTCTCCTTCCCTGTGACCTCAGTAATGGTGAGATCTTCATGTTAGATGAGGCTCTGAAGTCTTATGGACGTCCTCCAGCATCCTGTGTTCTGGGACTGCTCCTCATGGACAGTGGGGGTCTCCTCCTCGCACCCCGCATGTAGATATCATGTGAGCTTCTCTCCTTCCCTGTGACCTCAGTAATGGTGAGATCTTCATGTTAGATGAGGCTGTGAAGTCTTATGGATGTCCTCCAGCATCCTGTGTTCTGGGACTGTTCCTCATGGACAGTGGGGGTCTCCTCCTCGCACCCCGCATGTAGATATCATGTATGCTTCTCTCCTTCCCTGTGACCTCAGTAATGGTGAGATCTTCATGTTAGATGAAGCTGTGAAGTCTTATGGACGTCCTCCAGCATCCTGTGTTCTGGGACTGCTCCTCATGGACAGTGGGGGTCTCCTCCTCGCACCCCGCATGTAGATATCATGTGAGCTTCTCTCCTTCCCTGTGACCTCAGTAATGGTGAGATCTTCATGTTAGATAAAGCTGTGAAGTCTTATGGACGTCCTCCAGCATCCTGTGTTCTGGGACTGCTCCTCATGGACAGTGGGGGTCTCCTCCTGGCACCCCGCATGTAGATATCATGTGTGCTTCTCTCCTTCCCTGTGACCTCAGTAATGGTGAGATCTTCATGTTAGATGAAGCTCTGAAGTCTTATGGATGTCCTCCAGCATCCTGTGTTCTGGGACTGCTCCTCATGGACAGTGGGGGTCTCCTCCTCGCACCCCGCATGTAGATATCATGTGAGCTTCTCTCCTTCCCTGTGACCTCAGTAATGGGGAGATCTTCATGTTAGATGAGGCTGTGAAGTCTTATGGACGTCCTCCAGCATCCTGTGTTCTGGGACTGTTCCTCATGGACAGTGGTGGTCTCCTCCTCGCACCCCGCATGCAGATATCATGTGTGCTTCTCTCCTTCCCTGTGACCTCAGTAATGATGAGATCTTCATGTTAGATGAAGCTCTGAAGTCTTATGGACGTCCTCCAGCATCCTGTGTTCTGGGACTGCTCCTCATGGACAGTGGGGTCTCCTCCTCGCACCCCGCATGTAGATATCATGTGTGCTTCTCTCCTTCCCTGTGACCTCAGTAATGATGAGATCTTCATGTTAGATGAAGCTCTGAAGTCTTACGGACGTCCTCCAGCATCCTGTGTTCTGGGACTGTTCCTCATGGACAGTGGGGGTCTCCTCCTGGCACCCCGCATGTAGATATCATGTGTGCTTCTCTCCTTCCCTGTGACCTCAGTAATGGTGAGATCTTCATGTTAGATGAAGCTCTGAAGTCTTACGGACGTCCTCCAGCATCCTGTGTTCTGGGACTGCTCCTCATGGACAGTGGTGGTCTCCTCCTCGCACCCCGCATGTAGATATCATGTGTGCTTCTCTCCTTCCCTGTGACCTCAGTAATGGGGAGATCTTCATGTTAGATGAAGCTCTGAAGTCTTATGGACGTCCTCCAGCATCCTGTGTTCTGGGACTGCTCCTCATGGACAGTGGGGTCTCCTCCTCGCACCCCGCATGTAGATATCATGTGTGCTTCTCTCCTTCCCTGTGACCTCAGTAATGGGGAGATCTTCATGTTAGCTGAGGCTGTGAAGTCTTATGGACGTCCTCCAGCATCCTGTGTTCTGGGACTGCTCCTCATGGACAGTGGGGGTCTCCTCCTGGCACCCCGCATGTAGATATCATGTGAGCTTCTCTCCTTCCCTGTGACCTCAGTAATGGTGAGATCTTCATGTTAGATGAGGCTGTGAAGTCTTATGGACGTCCTCCAGCATCCTGTGTTCTGGGACTGCTCCTCATGGACAGTGGGGGTCTCCTCCTGGTACCCCGCATGTAGATATCATGTGTGCTTCTCTCCTTCCCTGTGACCTCAGTAATGGGGAGATCTTCATGTTAGATGAAGCTGTGAAGTCTTATGGACGTCCTCCAGCATCCTGTGTTCTGGGACTGCTCCTCATGGACAGTGGGGGTCTCCTCCTCGCACCCCGCATGTAGATATCATGTGTGCTTCTCTCCTTCCCTGTGACCTCAGTAATGGTGAGATCTTCATGTTAGATGAGGCTGTGAAGTCTTATGGACGTCCTCCAGCATCCTGTGTTCTGGGACTGCTCCTCATGGACAGTGGGGGTCTCCTCCTGGTACCCCGCATGTAGATATCATGTGTGCTTCTCTCCTTCCCTGTGACCTCAGTAATGGGGAGATCTTCATGTTAGATGAAGCTCTGAAGTCTTATGGATGTCCTCCAGCATCCTGTGTTCTGGGACTGCTCCTCATGGACAGTGGGGGTCTCCTCCTCGCACCCCACATGTAGATATCATGTGAGCTTCTCTCCTTCCATGTGACCTCAGTAATGGTGAGATCTTCATGTTAGATGAGGCTGTGAAGTCTTATAGATGTCCTCAAGCATCCTGTGTTCTGGGACTGCTCCTCATGGACAGTGGGGTCTCCTCCTCGCACCCCGCATGTAGATATCATGTGTGCTTCTCTCCTTCCCTGTGACCTCAGTAATGGGGAGATCTTCATGTTAGCTGAGGCTGTGAAGTCTTATGGACGTCCTCCAGCATCCTGTGTTCTGGGACTGCTCCTCATGGACAGTGGGGGTCTCCTCCTGGCACCCCGCATGTAGATATCATGTGAGCTTCTCTCCTTCCCTGTGACCTCAGTAATGGTGAGATCTGCATGTTACATGAGGCTGTGAAGTCTTATGGACGTCCTCCAGCATCCTGTGTTCTGGGACTGCTCCTCATGGACAGTGGGGGTCTCCTCCTCGCACCCCGCATGTAGATATCATGTGTGCTTCTCTCCTTCCCTGTGACCTCAGTAATGGGGAGATCTTCATGTTAGATGAAGCTCTGAAGTCTTATGGACGTCCTCCAGCATCCTGTGTTCTGGGACTGCTCCTCATGGACAGTGGGGGTCTCCTCCTCGCACCCCGCATGTAGATATCATGTGTGCTTCTCTCCTTCCCTGTGACCTCAGTAATGGGGAGATCTTCATGTTAGATGAAGCTCTGAAGTCTTATGGACGTCCTCCAGCATCCTGTGTTCTGGGACTGCTCCTCATGGACAGTGGGGGTCTCCTCCTCGCACCCCGCATGTAGATATCATGTGTGCTTCTCTCCTTCCCTGTGACCTCAGTAATGGGGAGATCTTCATGTTAGATGAAGCTCTGAAGTCTTACGGACGTCCTCCAGCATCCTGTGTTCTGGGACTGCTCCTCATGGACAGTGGGGTCTCCTCCTCGCACCCCGCATGTAGATATCATGTGTGCTTCTCTCCTTCCCTGTGACCTCAGTAATGGGGAGATCTTCATGTTAGCTGAGGCTGTGAAGTCTTATGGACGTCCTCCAGCATCCTGTGTTCTGGGACTGCTCCTCATGGACAGTGGGGGTCTCCTCCTGGCACCCCGCATGTAGATATCATGTGAGCTTCTCTCCTTCCCTGTGACCTCAGTAATGGTGAGATCTGCATGTTAGATGAGGCTGTGAAGTCTTATGGACGTCCTCCAGCATCCTGTGTTCTGGGACTGCTCCTCATGGACAGTGGGGGTCTCCTCCTCGCACCCCACATGTAGATATCATGTGAGCTTCTCTCCTTCCATGTGACCTCAGTAATGGTGAGATCTTCATGTTAGATGAGGCTGTGAAGTCTTATAGATGTCCTCAAGCATCCTGTGTTCTGGGACTGTTCCTCATGGACAGTGGGGGTCTCCTCCTCGCACCCCGCATGTAGATATCATGTGTGCTTCTCTCCTTCCCTGTGACCTCAGTAATGATGAGATCTTCATGTTAGATGAAGCTCTGAAGTCTTATGGACGTCCTCCAGCATCCTGTGTTCTGGGACTGCTCCTCATGGACAGTGGGGGTCTCCTCCTGGCACCCCGCATGTAGATATCATGTGTGCTTCTCTCCTTCCATGTGACCTCAGTAATGGTGAGATCTTCATGTTAGATGAGGCTGTGAAGTCTTATAGATGTCCTCAAGCATCCTGTGTTCTGGGACTGCTCCTCATGGACAGTGGGGTCTCCTCCTCGCACCCCGCATGTAGATATCATGTGTGCTTCTCTCCTTCCCTGTGACCTCAGTAATGATGAGATCTTCATGTTAGATGAAGCTCTGAAGTCTTATGGACGTCCTCCAGCATCCTGTGTTCTGGGACTGCTCCTCATGGACAGTGGGGGTCTCCTCCTCGCACCCCGCATGTAGATATCATGTGTGCTTCTCTCCTTCCCTGTGACCTCAGTAATGGTGAGATCTTCATGTTAGATGAGGCTGTGAAGTCTTATGGATGTCCTCCAGCATCCTGTGTTCTGGGACTGTTCCTCATGGACAGTGGTGGTCTCCTCTTCGCACCCCTCATGTAGATATCATGTATGCTTCTCTCCTTCCCTGTGACCTCAGTAATGGGGAGATCTTCATGTTAGATGAAGCTCTGAAGTCTTATGGATGTCCTCCAGCATCCTGTGTTCTGGGACTGCTCCTCATGGACAGTGGGGGTCTCCTCCTCGCACCCCGCATGTAGATATCATGTGAGCTTCTCTCCTTCCCTGTGACCTCAGTAATGGGGAGATCTTCATGTTAGATGAGGCTGTGAAGTCTTATGGACGTCCTCCAGCATCCTGTGTTCTGGGACTGCTCCTCATGGACAGTGGGGGTCTCCTCCTGGCACCCCGCATGTAGATATCATGTGTGCTTCTCTCCTTCCCTGTGACCTCAGTAATGGTGAGATCTTCATGTTAGATGAAGCTCTGAAGTCTTATGGATGTCCTCCAGCATCCTGTGTTCTGGGACTGCTCCTCATGGACAGTGGGGGTCTCCTCCTCGCACCCCGCATGTAGATATCATGTGAGCTTCTCTCCTTCCCTGTGACCTCAGTAATGGGGAGATCTTCATGTTAGATGAGGCTGTGAAGTCTTATGGACGTCCTCCAGCATCCTGTGTTCTGGGACTGCTCCTCATGGACAGTGGGGGTCTCCTCCTCGCACCCCGCATGTAGATATCATGTGTGCTTCTCTCCTTCCCTGTGACCTCAGTAATGGTGAGATCTTCATGTTAGATGAAGCTGTGAAGTCTTATGGACGTCCTCCAGCATCCTGTGTTCTGGGACTGTTCCTCATGGTCAGTGGTGGTCTCCTCCTGGCACCCCGCATGTAGATATCATGTGTGCTTCTCTCCTTCCCTGTGACCTCAGTAATGGGGAGATCTTCATGTTAGATGAGGCTGTGAAGTCTTATGGACGTCCTCCAGCATCCTGTGTTCTGGGACTGCTCCTCATGGACAGTGGTGGTCTCCTCCTCGCACCCCGCATGTAGATATCATGTGTGCTTCTCTCCTTCCCTGTGACCTCAGTAATGGGGAGATCTTCATGTTAGATGAGGCTGTGAAGTCTTATGGACGTCCTCCAGCATCCTGTGTTCTGGGACTGCTCCTCATGGACAGTGGGGTCTCCTCCTGGCACCCCGCATGTAGATATCATGTGAGCTTCTCTCCTTCCCTGTGACCTCAGTAATGGTGAGATCTGCATGTTAGATGAGGCTGTGAAGTCTTATGGACGTCCTCCAGCATCCTGTGTTCTGGGACTGCTCCTCATGGACAGTGGGGGTCTCCTCCTCGTACCCCGCATGTAGATATCATGTGTGCTTCTCTCCTTCCCTGTGACCTCAGTAATGGGGAGATCTGCATGTTAGATGAGGCTCTGAAGTCTTATGGACGTCCTCCAGCATCCTGTGTTCTGGGACTGCTCCTCATGGACAGTGGGGGTCTCCTCCTCGTACCCCGCATGTAGATATCATGTGTGCTTCTCTCCTTCCCTGTGACCTCAGTAATGGTGAGATCTTCATGTTAGATGAAGCTGTGAAGTCTTATGGATGTCCTCCAGCATCCTGTGTTCTGGGACTGTTCCTCATGGACAGTGTTGGTCTCCTCCTCGCACCCCGCATGTAGATATCATGTGTGCTTCTCTCCTTCCATGTGACCTCAGTAATGGTGAGATCTTCATGTTAGATGAAGCTGTGAAGTCTTATGGACGTCCTCCAGCATCCTGTGTTCTGGGACTGTTCCTCATGGACAGTGGTGGTCTCCTCCTGGCACCCCGCATGTAGATATCATGTGTGCTTCTCTCCTTCCCTGTGACCTCAGTAATGGTGAGATCTTCATGTTAGATGAAGCTCTGAAGTCTTATGGATGTCCTCCAGCATCCTGTGTTCTGGGACTGTTCCTCATGGACAGTGGTGGTCTCCTCCTCGCACCCCGCATGTAGATATCATGTGTGCTTCTCTCCTTCCATGTGACCTCAGTAATGGGGAGATCTTCATGTTAGATGAGGCTCTGAAGTCTTACGGACGTCCTCCAGCATCCTGTGTTCTGGGACTCTTCCTCATGGACAGTGGGGGTCTCCTCCTGGCACCCCGCATGTAGATATCATGTGAGCTTCTCTCCTTCCCTGTGACCTCAGTAATGGTGAGATCTTCATGTTAGATGAAGCTCTGAAGTCTTATGGACGTCCTCCAGCATCCTGTGTTCTGGGACTGCTCCTCATGGTCAGTGGGGGTCTCCTCCCCGCACCCCGCATGTAGATATCATGTGTGCTTCTCTCCTTCCCTGTGACCTCAGTAATGGTGAGATCTTCATGTTAGATGAAGCTGTGAAGTCTTATGGACGTCCTCCAGCATCCTATGTTCTGGGACTGTTCCTCATGGACAGTGGTGGTCTCCTCCCCGCACCCCGCATGTAGATATCATGTGTGCTTCTCTCCTTCCCTGTGACCTCAGTAATGGTGAGATCTTCATGTTAGATGAGGCTCTGAAGTCTTATGGACGTCCTCCAGCATCCTGTGTTCTGGGACTGTTCCTCATGGACAGTGGGGGTCTCCTCCTGGCACCCCGCATGTAGATATCATGTATGCTTCTCTCCTTCCCTGTGACCTCAGTAATGGGGAGATCTTCATGTTAGATGAGGCTCTGAAGTCTTACGGACGTCCTCCAGCATCCTGTGTTCTGGGACTGTTCCTCATGGACAGTGGGGGTCTCCTCCTCGCACCCCGCATGTAGATATCATGTGAGCTTCTCTCCTTCCCTGTGACCTCAGTAATGGGGAGATCTTCATGTTAGATGAGGCTCTGAAGTCTTACGGACGTCCTCCAGCATCCTGTGTTCTGGGACTGTTCCTCATGGACAGTGGGGGTCTCCTCCTGGCACCCCGCATGTAGATATCATGTGTGCTTCTCTCCTTCCCTGTGACCTCAGTAATGGTGAGATCTTCATGTTAGATGAGGCTGTGAAGTCTTATGGACGTCCTCCAGCATCCTGTGTTCTGGGACTGTTCCTCATGGTCAGTGGTGGTCTCCTCCTGGCACCCCGCATGTAGATATCATGTGTGCTTCTCTCCTTCCCTGTGACCTCAGTAATGGTGAGATCTTCATGTTAGATGAGGCTCTGAAGTCTTATGGACGTCCTCCAGCATCCTGTGTTCTGGGACTGTTCCTCATGGACAGTGGGGGTCTCCTCCTCGCACCCCGCATGTAGATATCATGTGAGCTTCTCTCCTTCCATGTGACCTCAGTAATGGGGAGATCTTCATGTTAGATGAGGCTGTGAAGTCTTATGGACGTCCTCCAGCATCCTGTGTTCTGGGACTGCTCCTCATGGGCAGTGGTGGCCTCCTCCCCGCACCCCGCATGTAGATATCCTGTATGCTTCTCTCCTTCCCTGTGACCTCAGTAATAGTGAGATCTTCATGTTAGATGAAGCTGTGAAGTCTTACGGACGTCCTCCAGCATCCTGTGTTCTGGGACTGCTCCTCATGGACAGTGGGGGTCTCCTCCTGGCACCCCACATGTAAATATCATGTGTGCTTCTCTCCTTCCCTGTGACCTCAGTAATGGTGAGATCTGCATGTTAGATGAGGCTGTGAAGTCTTATGGACGTCCTCCAGCATCCTGTGTTCTGGGACTGCTCCTCATGGACAGTGGTGGTCTCCTCCTGGCACCCCGCATGTAGATATCATGTGTGCTTCTCTCCTTCCCTGTGACCTCAGTAATGGTGAGATCTTCATGTTAGATGAAGCTCTGAAGTCTTATGGATGTCCTCCAGCATCCTGTGTTCTGGGACTGTTCCTCATGGACAGTGGGGGTCTCCTCCTGGCACCCCGCATGTAGATATCATGTGAGCTTCTCTCCTTCCCTGTGACCTCAGTAATGGTGAGATCTTCATGTTAGATGAAGCTGTGAAGTCTTATGGACGTCCTCCAGCATCCTGTGTTCTGGGACTGTTCCTCATGGACAGTGGGGGTCTCCTCCTCGCACCCCGCATGTAGATATCATGTGTGCTTCTCTCCTTCCCTGTGACCTCAGTAATGGGGAGATCTTCATGTTAGATGAGGCTGTGAAGTCTTATGGACGTCCTCCAGCATCCTGTGTTCTGGGACTGTTCCTCATGGACAGTGGGGTCTCCTCCCCGCACCCCGCATGTAGATATCATGTGTGCTTCTCTCCTTCCCTGTGACCTCAGTAATGGTGAGATCTGCATGTTAGATGAAGCTGTGAAGTCTTATGGACGTCCTCCAGCATCCTGTGTTCTGGGACTGTTCCTCATGGACAGTGGGGGTCTCCTCCCCGCACCCCGCATGTAGATATCATGTGTGCTTCTCTCCTTCCATGTGACCTCAGTAATGGGGAGATCTTCATGTTAGATGAGGCTCTGAAGTCTTATGGACGTCCTCCAGCATCCTGTGTTCTGGGACTGCTCCTCATGGACAGTGGGGGTCTCCTCCTGGCACCCCGCATGTAGATATCATGTGAGCTTCTCTCCTTCCCTGTGACCTCAGTAATGGTGAGATCTTCATGTTAGATGAGGCTGTGAAGTCTTATGGACGTCCTCCAGCATCCTGTGTTCTGGGACTGCTCCTCATGGACAGTGGGGGTCTCCTCCTGGTACCCCGCATGTAGATATCATGTGTGCTTCCCTCCTTCCCTGTGACCTCAGTAATGGTGAGATCTTCATGTTAGATGAGGCTGTGAAGTCTTATGGACGTCCTCCAGCATCCTGTGTTCTGGGACTGTTCCTCATGGACAGTGGTGGTCTCCTCCCCGCACCCCGCATGTAGATATCATGTGTGCTTCTCTCCTTCCCTGTGACCTCAGTAATGGTGAGATCTTCATGTTAGATGAGGCTCTGAAGTCTTATGGACGTCCTCCAGCATCCTGTGTTCTGGGACTGCTCCTCATGGACAGTGGGGGTCTCCTCCTGGTACCCCGCATGTAGATATCATGTGTGCTTCTCTCCTTCCCTGTGACCTCAGTAATGGTGAGATCTTCATGTTAGATGAAGCTGTGAAGTCTTATGGACGTCCTCCAGCATCCTGTGTTCTGGGACTGTTCCTCATGGACAGTGGGGGTCTCCTCCCCGCACCCCGCATGTAGATATCATGTGTGCTTCTCTCCTTCCCTGTGACCTCAGTAATGGTGAGATCTTCATGTTAGATGAAGCTGTGAAGTCTTATGGACGTCCTCCAGCATCCTGTGTTCTGGGACTGTTCCTCATGGACAGTGGGGGTCTCCTCCTCGCACCCCGCATGTAGATATCATGTGAGCTTCTCTCCTTCCCTGTGACCTCAGTAATGGTGAGATCTGCATGTTAGATGAAGCTCTGAAGTCTTATGGACGTCCTCCAGCATCCTGTGTTCTGGGACTGTTCCTCATGGACAGTGGGGGTCTCCTCCTGGCACCCCGCATGTAGATATCATGTGTGCTTCTCTCCTTCCATGTGACCTCAGTAATGGGGAGATCTTCATGTTAGATGAGGCTGTGAAGTCTTATGGACGTCCTCCAGCATCCTGTGTTCTGGGACTGCTCCTCATGGACAGTGGGGGTCTCCTCCTGGTACCCCGCATGTAGATATCATGTGTGCTTCTCTCCTTCCCTGTGACCTCAGTAATGGTGAGATCTTCATGTTAGATGAAGCTGTGAAGTCTTATGGATGTCCTCCAGCATCCTGTGTTCTGGGACTGTTCCTCATGGTCAGTGGTGGTCTCCTCCTGGCACCCCGCATGTAGATATCATGTGTGCTTCTCTCCTTCCCTGTGACCTCAGTAATGGTGAGATCTTCATGTTAGATGAGGCTCTGAAGTCTTATGGACGTCCTCCAGCATCCTGTGTTCTGGGACTGTTCCTCATGGACAGTGGGGGTCTCCTCCTCGCACCCCGCATGTAGATATCATGTGAGCTTCTCTCCTTCCATGTGACCTCAGTAATGGGGAGATCTTCATGTTAGATGAGGCTGTGAAGTCTTATGGACGTCCTCCAGCATCCTGTGTTCTGGGACTGCTCCTCATGGGCAGTGGTGGCCTCCTCCCCGCACCCCGCATGTAGATATCATGTATGCTTCTCTCCTTCCCTGTGACCTCAGTAATAGTGAGATCTTCATGTTAGATGAAGCTGTGAAGTCTTACGGACGTCCTCCAGCATCCTGTGTTCTGGGACTGCTCCTCATGGACAGTGGGGGTCTCCTCCTGGCACCCCACATGTAAATATCATGTGTGCTTCTCTCCTTCTCTGTGACCTCAGTAATGGTGAGATCTGCATGTTAGATGAGGCTGTGAAGTCTTATGGACGTCCTCCAGCATCCTGTGTTCTGGGACTGCTCCTCATGGACAGTGGTGGTCTCCTCCTGGCACCCCGCATGTAGATATCATGTGAGCTTCTCTCCTTCCATGTGACCTCAGTAATGGGGAGATCTTCATGTTAGATGAAGCTGTGAAGTCTTATGGACGTCCTCCAGCATCCTGTGTTCTGGGACTGTTCCTCATGGACAGTGGGGGTCTCCTCCTCGCACCCCGCATGTAGATATCATGTGTGCTTCTCTCCTTCCCTGTGACCTCAGTAATGGGGAGATCTTCATGTTAGATGAGGCTGTGAAGTCTTATGGACGTCCTCCAGCATCCTGTGTTCTGGGACTGCTCCTCATGGACAGTGGGGGTCTCCTCCTGGCACCCCGCATGTAGATATCATGTGTGCTTCTCTCCTTCCCTGTGACCTCAGTAATGGGGAGATCTTCATGTTAGATGAGGCTGTGAAGTCTTATGGACGTCCTCCAGCATCCTGTGTTCTGGGACTGTTCCTCATGGACAGTGGGGTCTCCTCCCCGCACCCCGCATGTAGATATCATGTGTGCTTCTCTCCTTCCCTGTGACCTCAGTAATGGTGAGATCTGCATGTTAGATGAAGCTGTGAAGTCTTATGGACGTCCTCCAGCATCCTGTGTTCTGGGACTGTTCCTCATGGACAGTGGGGGTCTCCTCCCCGCACCCCGCATGTAGATATCATGTGTGCTTCTCTCCTTCCATGTGACCTCAGTAATGGGGAGATCTTCATGTTAGATGAGGCTCTGAAGTCTTATGGACGTCCTCCAGCATCCTGTGTTCTGGGACTGCTCCTCATGGACAGTGGGGGTCTCCTCCTGGCACCCCGCATGTAGATATCATGTGAGCTTCTCTCCTTCCCTGTGACCTCAGTAATGGTGAGATCTTCATGTTAGATGAGGCTGTGAAGTCTTATGGACGTCCTCCAGCATCCTGTGTTCTGGGACTGCTCCTCATGGACAGTGGGGGTCTCCTCCTGGTACCCCGCATGTAGATATCATGTGAGCTTCTCTCCTTCCATGTGACCTCAGTAATGGTGAGATCTTCATGTTAGATGAGGCTGTGAAGTCTTATGGACGTCCTCCAGCATCCTGTGTTCTGGGACTGCTCCTCATGGACAGTGGGGGTCTCCTCCTGGTACCCCGCATGTAGATATCATGTGTGCTTCCCTCCTTCCCTGTGACCTCAGTAATGGTGAGATCTTCATGTTAGATGAGGCTGTGAAGTCTTATGGACGTCCTCCAGCATCCTGTGTTCTGGGACTGTTCCTCATGGACAGTGGTGGTCTCCTCCCCGCACCCCGCATGTAGATATCATGTGTGCTTCTCTCCTTCCCTGTGACCTCAGTAATGGTGAGATCTTCATGTTAGATGAGGCTCTGAAGTCTTATGGACGTCCTCCAGCATCCTGTGTTCTGGGACTGCTCCTCATGGACAGTGGGGGTCTCCTCCTGGTACCCCGCATGTAGATATCATGTGTGCTTCTCTCCTTCCCTGTGACCTCAGTAATGGTGAGATCTTCATGTTAGATGAGGCTCTGAAGTCTTATGGACGTCCTCCAGCATCCTGTGTTCTGGGACTGTTCCTCATGGTCAGTGGGGGTCTCCTCCTCGCACCCCACATGTAGATATCATGTGTGCTTCTCTCCTTCCCTGTGACCTCAGTAATGGTGAGATCTTCATGTTAGATGAAGCTGTGAAGTCTTATGGACGTCCTCCAGCATCCTGTGTTCTGGGACTGTTCCTCATGGACAGTGGGGGTCTCCTCCCCGCACCCCGCATGTAGATATCATGTGTGCTTCTCTCCTTCCCTGTGACCTCAGTAATGGTGAGATCTTCATGTTAGATGAAGCTGTGAAGTCTTATGGACGTCCTCCAGCATCCTGTGTTCTGGGACTGTTCCTCATGGACAGTGGGGGTCTCCTCCCCGCACCCCGCATGTAGATATCATGTGTGCTTCTCTCCTTCCCTGTGACCTCAGTAATGGGGAGATCTTCATGTTAGATGAAGCTCTGAAGTCTTATGGACGTCCTCCAGCATCCTGTGTTCTGGGACTGTTCCTCATGGACAGTGGTGGTCTCCTCTGCACCCCCCATAGATGCCACTTTCGGATGATGTGGAGAGTGATGTTGCGGGTAGGGACTGGCGGGAGCATCTGGAGTAATCCGCAGCAATCCCGTTACCTATGGATAATAGATGTTATAGTGTGCGGCGGTGCGGGGGTTAATGGGCAGAGCTCCTGCGCGCCTCTTATTGACATTCCTCTTGCTGCGCTCTTCTTATTAAAACCTCAGAAAGTCTTATTTTGGAATCCGCTGGAGAATCTGCGCCGTCCGCATCCATTAGGCTAATATGGGGTGAGCGCCTCCAGACGTCTGTTTAAGCCCAGGCGCGGTTAACCCCTCAGAGGCCGGGATGTGATAACACGGGGAGACCCCGAGGTGGTACCCGGGCCCATCTGTCAGGAGCGGCCACTGCCCGGACAACGCAGGCTCCACAAAGACCCTCAAGACGTCTTACTACAATGTATCCGGGATTATATCAGGCAGTATATACAGCGGAGAGAAAGTCTACACGCCCCTGATAACATGCCGGGTTATCATCATGGCAAATAAATCCAAGAAGAAGCTTTTCAGAACTTCCCCCCTTTAATGTCGCCCATAATCTGTACAAATCCAGTGAGAAACAAACAGCAAAGAAGTGAAATAATGTGGTTGCATAAGTCTGCACACCCTTACACTAATACTTTGGTCAAGTCCCCTGTGACTTTCTAGTGCACTCATTGTTTTGGGTCGAGGTCTGTTTTTCCCCCCTCCTCCTTTGTCAGATTGCAGCGCCCTCTTCTGGCCACCACAGATCGTGGTGTAGCTGCAGCTCGGACGTCCATCTTCACCCGCAGAAGCTGAAATCCCTCCTCTTCATCTTCCTCTCAGAGGCCGGAAAGTTGTGATGTAAATTTGACTGTCATTTGTTCTGTCTATAATTCCCTCCACCTTCACCTCCAGATCCAGCTGCTGAAAATCAGCCCCCGAGCACAATGCTGCCCCCACCATGCCTCACTGTGGGGATGGTGATCTCCGGTGGAGGCGCAGTTGGTTTTGTATGTTCTGGAATTATGACCAAAAAGTTTCCCCTTGGTCTCATCAGATAGAACGTTTTACCACTGGCCGACGTGATGGACGTTTCGGCAGAATATAGTCGGCCTGGATGTTTATCTTAATAACAAAAGGCGTCTGTTTTGCCCCCCCCCCCCCCCCATTACACACACACACACACTGTATTGTCAGCTGTTTACAGATCAGAAACTTTCCACGGTGAGATCCTTTGCTGTGTTGTCAGCTGATTACAGATAAGAAACTTTACACAGTGAGATCCTTTGCTGTGTTGTCAGCTGTTTACAGATCAGAAACTTTACACAGTGAGATCCTTTGCTGTGTTGTCAGCTGTTTACAGATCAGAAACTTTACACAGTGAGATCCTTTGCTGTGTTGTCAGCTGTTTACAGATCAGACACTTTCCACAGTGAGATCCTTTGTTGTGTTGTCAGCTGTTTACAGATCAGACACTTTCCACAGTGAGATCCTTTGTTGTGTTGTCAGCTGATTACAGATAAGAAACTTTACACAGTGAGATCCTTTGCTGTGTTGTCAGCTGTTTACAGATCAGAAACTTTACACAGTGAGATCCTTTGCTGTGTTGTCAGCTGTTTACAGATCAGACACTTTCCACAGTGAGATCCTTTGCTGTGTTGTCAGCTGTTTACAGGTCAGACACTTTCCACAGTGAGATCCTTTGCTGTGTTGTCAGATGTTTACAGGTCAGACACTTTCCACAGTGAGATCCTTTGCTGTGTTGTCAGCTGTTCACAGGTCAGAAACTTTCCACAGTGAGATCCTTTGCTGTGTTGTCAGCTGTTTACAGATCAGAAACTTTACACAGTGAGATCCTTTGCTGTGTTGTCAGCTGTTTACAGGTCAGACACTTTCCACAGTGAGATCCTTTGCTGTGTTGTCGGCTGTTTACAGATCAGACACTTTCCACAGTGAGATCCTTTGCTGTGTTGTCAGCTGTTTACAGGTCAGACACTTTCCACAGTGAGATCCTTTGCTGTGTTGTCAGCTGTTTACAGATCAGACACTTTCCACAGTGAGATCCTTTGCTGTGTTGTCAGCTGTTTACAGGTCAGACACTTTCCACAGTGAGATCCTTTGCTGTGTTGTCGGCTGTTTACAGATCAGACACTTTCCACAGTGAGATCCTTTGCTGTGTTGTCAGCTGTTTACAGATCAGACACTTTCCACAGTGAGATCCTTTGCTGTGTTGTCAGCTGTTTACAGATCAGAAACTTTCCACAGTGAGATCCTTTGCTGTGTTGTCAGCTGTTTACAGATCAGAAACTTTACACATTGTGATCCTTTGCTGTGTTGTCAGCTGTTTACAGATCAGAAACTTTACACAGTGAGATCCTTTGCTGTGTTGTCAGCTGTTTACAGATCAGACACTTTCCACAGTGAGATCCTTTGTTGTGTTGTCAGCTGTTCACAGGTCAGAAACTTTCCACAGTGAGATCCTTTGCTGTGTTGTCAGCTGTTTACAGGTCAGACACTTTCCACAGTGAGATCCTTTGCTGTGTTGTCAGCTGTTTACAGATCAGAAACTTTACACAGTGAGATCCTTTGCTGTGTTGTCAGCTGTTTACAGGTCAGACACTTTCCACAGTGAGATCCTTTGCTGTGTTGTCGGCTGTTTACAGGTCAGACACTTTCCACAGTGAGATCCTTTGCTGTGTTGTCAGCTGTTCACAGGTCAGAAACTTTCCACAGTGAGATCCTTTGCTGTGTTGTCAGCTGTTTACAGGTCAGACACTTTCCACAGTGAGATCCTTTGCTGTGTTGTCAGCTGTTTACAGATCAGAAACTTTACACAGTGAGATCCTTTGCTGTGTTGTCAGCTGTTTACAGGTCAGACACTTTCCACAGTGAGATCCTTTGCTGTGTTGTCGGCTGTTTACAGGTCAGACACTTTCCACAGTGAGATCCTTTGCTGTGTTGTCAGCTGTTCACAGGTCAGACACTTTCCACAGCGAAATCCTTTGCTTAATTGTCAGCTGTTTACAGATCAGAAACTTTCCACAGTGAGATCTTTTGCTGTGTTGTCAGCTGTTTACAGGTCAGAAACTTTCCACAGTGAGATCCTTTGCTGTGTTGTCAGCTGTTTACAGGTGAGACACTTTCCACAGTGAGATCCTTTGCTGTGTTGTCAGCTGTTTACAGATCAGATACTTTCCACAGTGAGATCCTTTGTTGTGTTGTCAGCTGTTTACAGACCAGAAACGTTCCACAGTGATATCCTTTGCTGTGTTGTCAGCTGTTTACAGATCAGACACTTTCCACAGTGAGATCCTTTGTTGTGTTGTCGGCTGTTTACAGGTCTGATACTTTCCACAGTGAGATCCTTTGCTGTGTTGTCGGCTGTTTACAGGTCAGAAACTTTCCACAGTGAGATCTTTTGCTGTGTTGTCAGATGTTTACAGACCAGACACTTTCCACAGTGAGATCCTTTGCTGTGTTGTCAGATGTTTACAGACCACACACTTTCCACAGTGAGATCTTTTGCTGTGTTGTCAGATGTTTACAGACCAGACACTTTCCACAGTGAGATCCTTTGCTGTGTTGTCAGATGTTTACAGACCACACACTTTCCACAGTGAGATCTTTTGCTGTGTTGTCAGATGTTTACAGACCAGACATTTTCCACAGTGAGATCCTTTGCTGTGTTGTCAGATGTTTACAGACCACACACTTTCCACAGTGAGACCCTTTGCTGTGTTGTCAGCTGTTTACAGGTCAGACACTTTCCACAGTGAGATCCTTTGCTGTGTTGTCAGCTGTTTACAGGCCAGACACTTTCCACAGTGAGATCCTTTGCTGTGTTGTCAGCTGATTACAGGTCTGATACTTTCCACAGTGAGATCCTTTGCTGTGTTGTCGGCTGTTTACAGGTCAGAAACTTTCCACAGTGAGATCCTTTGCTGTGTTGTCAGCTGTTTACAGACCAGACACTTTCCACAGTGAGATCCTTTGCTGTGTTGTCAGCTGTTTACAGGTCTGATACTTTCCACAGTGAGATCCTTTGCTGTGTTCTCGGCTGTTTACAGGTCAGAAACTTTCCACAGTGAGATCTTTTGCTGTGTTGTCAGCTGTTTACAGACCAGACACTTTCCACAGTGAGATCCTTTGCTGTGTTGTCAGCTGTTTACAGATCAGACACTTTCCACACTGAGATCCTTTGCCGTGTTGTCAGCTGTTTACAGGTCAGAAACGTTCCACAGTGAGATCCTTTGCTGTGTTGTCGGCTGTTTACAGGTCAGACACTTTCCACAGTGAGATCCTTTGTTGTCAGCTGTTTACAGGTCAGACACTTTCCACAGTGAGATCCTTTGCTGTGTTGTCAGATATTTACAGACCAGACACTTTCCACAGTGAGATCCTTTGCTGTGTTGTCAGATATTTACAGACCAGACACTTTCCACAGTGAGATCCTTTGCTAGGTTGTCGGCTGTTTACAGATCAGACACTTTCCACAGTGAAATCCTTTGCTGTGTTGTCGGCTGTTTACAGGTCAGACACTTTCCACAGTGAGATCCTTTGTTGTCAGCTGATTACAGATCAGACACTTTCCACAGTGAGATCCTTTGCTGTGTTGTCAGATGTTCACAGGTCAGACACTTTCCACAGCGAAATCCTTTGCTTAATTGTCAGCTGTTTACAGATCAGAAACTTTCCACAGTGAGATGTTTTGCTGTGTTGTTAGCTGTTTACAGGTCAGACACTTTCCACAGTGAGGTCCTTTGCTGTGTTGTCAGCTGTTTACAGGTCAGACACTTTCCACAGTGAGATCCTTTGCTGTGTTGTTAGCTGTTTACAGGTCAGACACTTTCCACAGTGAGGTCCTTTGCTGTGTTGTCAGCTGTTTACAGGTCAGACACTTTCCACAGTGAGATCCTTTGCTGTGTTGTCAGCTGTTTACAGGTCAGACACTTTCCACAGTGAGATCCTTTGCTGTGTTGTCAGCTGTTTACAGGTCAGACACTTTCCACAGTGAGATCCTTTGCTGTGTTGTCGGCTGTTTACAGGTCAGAAACTTTCCACAGTGAGATCCTTTGCTGTGTTGTCAGCTGTTTATGGGTCAGAAACTTTCCACAGTGAGATCCTTTGCTGTGTTGTCAGCTGTTTACAGATCAGAAACTTTCCACAGTGAGATCCTTTGCTGTGTTGTCAGCTGTTTACAGATCAGACACTTTCCACATTGAGATCCTTTGCTGTGTTGTCAGCTGTTTACAGGTCTGATACTTTCCACAGTGAGATCCTTTGCTGTGATGTCAGCTGTTTACAGGTCTGATACTTTCCACAGTGAGATCCTTTGCTGTGTTGTCAGCTGTTTACAGGTCAGACACTTTCCACAGTGAGATCCTTTGCTGTGTTGTCAGCTGTTTACGGGTCAGAAACTTTCCACAGTGAGATCTTTTGCTGTGTTGTCAGCTGTTTACAGGTCAGACACTTTCCACAGTGAGATCCTTTGCTGTGTTGTGAGCTGTTTACAGATCAGATACTTTCCACAGTGAGATCCTTTGTTGTGTTGTCAGCTGTTTACAGATCAGAAACGTTCCACAGTGATATCGTTTGCTGTGTTGTCAGCTATTTACAGATCAGAAACTTTTCACAGTGAGATCCTTTGCTGTGTTGTCAGCTGTTTACAGATCAGATACTTTCCACAGTGAGATCCTTTGTTGTGTTGTCAGCTGTTTACAGACCAGAAACGTTCCACAGTGATATCCTTTGCTGTGTTGTCAGCTGTTTACAGATCAGACACTTTCCACAGTGAGATCCTTTGTTGTGTTGTCGGCTGTTTACAGGTCAGAAACTTTCCACAGTGAGATCCTTTGCTGTGTTGTCGGCTGTTTACAGATCAGACACTTTCCACAGTGAGATCCTTTGCTGTGTTGTCGGCTGTTTACAGGTCAGACACTTTCCACATTGAGATCCTTTGCTGTGTTGTCAGCTGTTTACAGGTCTGATACTTTCCACAGTGAGATCCTTTGCTGTGATGTCAGCTGTTTACAGGTCTGATACGTTCCACAGTGAGATCCTTTGCTGTGATGTCAGCTGTTTACAGGTCAGACACTTTCCACAGTGATATCCTTTGCTGTGTTGTCGGCTGTTTACAGGTTAGACACTTTCCACATTGAGATCCTTTGCTGTGTTGTCAGCTGTTTACAGGTCTGATACTTTCCACAGTGAGATCCTTTGCTGTGATGTCAGCTGTTTACAGGTCTGATACTTTCCACAGTGAGATCCTTTGCTGTGTTGTTGGCTGTTTACAGACCAGACACTTTCCACAGTGAGATCCTTTGCTGTGTTGTCAGCTGTTTACAGGTCAGAAACTTTCCACAGTGAGATCCTTTGCTGTGTTGTCAGATGTTTACAGACCAGACACTTTCCACAGTGAGATCCTTTGTTGTGTTGTCAGCTGTTTACAGGTCAGACACTTTCCACAGTGAGATCCTTTGCTGTGTTGTCAGATGTTTACAGATCAGATACTTTTCACAGTGAGATCCTTTGCTGTGTTGTCAGATGTTTACAGGTCAGAAACGTTCCACAGTGAGATCTTTTGCTGTGTTGTCGGCTGTTTACAGGTCAGACACTTTCCACAGTGAGATCCTTTGCTGTGTTGTCAGCTGTTTACAGATCAGACACTTTCCACAGTGAGATCTTTTGCTGTGTTGTCAGCTGTTTACAGGTCAGACACTTTCCACAGTGAGATCCTTTGCTGTGTTGTCAGCTGTTTACAGGTCAGACACTTTCCACAGTGAGATCCTTTGCTGTGTTGTCAGCTGTTTACAGGTCAGACACTTTCCACAGTGAGAGCCTTTGCTGTGTTGTCAGCTGTTTACAGGTCAGACACTTTCCACAGTGAGACCCTTTGCTGTGTTGTCGGCTGTTTACAGGTCTGATACTTTCCACAGTGAGATCCTTTGCTGTGTTGTCGGCTGTTTACAGGTCTGATACTTTCCACAGTGAGATCCTTTGCTGTGTTGTCGGCTGTTTACAGATCAGACACTTTCCACAGTGAGATCCTTTGTTGTGTTGTCAGCTGTTTACAGGTCAGACACTTTCCACAGTGAGATCCTTTGCTGTGTTGTCGGCTGTTTACAGGTCAGACACTTTCCACAGTGAGAGCCTTTGCTGTGTTGTCAGCTGTTTACAGACCAGAAACTTTCCACAGTGAGAACCTTTGCTGTGTTGTCGGCTGTTTCAGGTCAGACACTTTCCACAGTGAGATCCTTTGCTGTGTTGTCGGCTGTTTACAGGTCAGACACTTTCCACAGTGAGATCCTTTGCTGTGTTGTCGGCTGTTTACAGGTTAGACACTTTCCACATTGAGATCCTTTGCTGTGTTGTCAGCTGTTTACAGGTCTGATACTTTCCACAGTGAGATCCTTTGCTGTGATGTCAGCTGTTTACAGGTCTGATACTTTCCACAGTGAGATCCTTTGCTGTGTTGTTGGCTGTTTACAGACCAGACACTTTCCACAGTGAGATCCTTTGCTGTGTTGTCAGCTGTTTACAGGTCAGAAACTTTCCACAGTGAGATCCTTTGTTGTGTTGTCAGATGTTTACAGACCAGACACTTTCCACAGTGAGATCCTTTGTTGTGTTGTCAGCTGTTTACAGGTCAGACACTTTCCACAGTGAGATCCTTTGCTGTGTTGTCAGCTGTTTACAGACCAGACACTTTCCACAGTGAGATCCTTTGCTGTGTTGTCAGCTGTTTACAGGTCTGATACTTTCCACAGTGAGATCCTTTGCTGTGTTCTCGGCTGTTTACAGGTCAGAAACTTTCCACAGTGAGATCTTTTGCTGTGTTGTCAGCTGTTTACAGACCAGACACTTTCCACAGTGAGATCCTTTGCTGTGTTGTCAGCTGTTTACAGATCAGACACTTTCCACACTGAGATCCTTTGCCGTGTTGTCAGCTGTTTACAGGTCAGAAACGTTCCACAGTGAGATCCTTTGCTGTGTTGTCGGCTGTTTACAGGTCAGACACTTTCCACAGTGAGATCCTTTGTTGTCAGCTGTTTACAGGTCAGACACTTTCCACAGTGAGATCCTTTGCTGTGTTGTCAGATATTTACAGACCAGACACTTTCCACAGTGAGATCCTTTGCTGTGTTGTCAGATATTTACAGACCAGACACTTTCCACAGTGAGATCCTTTGCTAGGTTGTCGGCTGTTTACAGATCAGACACTTTCCACAGTGAAATCCTTTGCTGTGTTGTCGGCTGTTTACAGGTCAGACACTTTCCACAGTGAGATCCTTTGTTGTCAGCTGATTACAGATCAGACACTTTCCACAGTGAGATCCTTTGCTGTGTTGTCAGATGTTCACAGGTCAGACACTTTCCACAGCGAAATCCTTTGCTTAATTGTCAGCTGTTTACAGATCAGAAACTTTCCACAGTGAGATGTTTTGCTGTGTTGTTAGCTGTTTACAGGTCAGACACTTTCCACAGTGAGGTCCTTTGCTGTGTTGTCAGCTGTTTACAGGTCAGACACTTTCCACAGTGAGATCCTTTGCTGTGTTGTTAGCTGTTTACAGGTCAGACACTTTCCACAGTGAGGTCCTTTGCTGTGTTGTCAGCTGTTTACAGGTCAGACACTTTCCACAGTGAGATCCTTTGCTGTGTTGTCAGCTGTTTACAGGTCAGACACTTTCCACAGTGAGATCCTTTGCTGTGTTGTCAGCTGTTTACAGGTCAGACACTTTCCACAGTGAGATCCTTTGCTGTGTTGTCGGCTGTTTACAGGTCAGAAACTTTCCACAGTGAGATCCTTTGCTGTGTTGTCAGCTGTTTATGGGTCAGAAACTTTCCACAGTGAGATCCTTTGCTGTGTTGTCAGCTGTTTACAGATCAGAAACTTTCCACAGTGAGATCCTTTGCTGTGTTGTCAGCTGTTTACAGATCAGACACTTTCCACATTGAGATCCTTTGCTGTGTTGTCAGCTGTTTACAGGTCTGATACTTTCCACAGTGAGATCCTCTGCTGTGATGTCAGCTGTTTACAGGTCTGATACTTTCCACAGTGAGATCCTTTGCTGTGTTGTCAGCTGTTTACAGGTCAGACACTTTCCACAGTGAGATCCTTTGCTGTGTTGTCAGCTGTTTACGGGTCAGAAACTTTCCACAGTGAGATCTTTTGCTGTGTTGTCAGCTGTTTACAGGTCAGACACTTTCCACAGTGAGATCCTTTGCTGTGTTGTGAGCTGTTTACAGATCAGATACTTTCCACAGTGAGATCCTTTGTTGTGTTGTCAGCTGTTTACAGATCAGAAACGTTCCACAGTGATATCGTTTGCTGTGTTGTCAGCTATTTACAGATCAGAAACTTTTCACAGTGAGATCCTTTGCTGTGTTGTCAGCTGTTTACAGATCAGATACTTTCCACAGTGAGATCCTTTGTTGTGTTGTCAGCTGTTTACAGACCAGAAACGTTCCACAGTGATATCCTTTGCTGTGTTGTCAGCTGTTTACAGATCAGACACTTTCCACAGTGAGATCCTTTGTTGTGTTGTCGGCTGTTTACAGGTCAGAAACTTTCCACAGTGAGATCCTTTGCTGTGTTGTCGGCTGTTTACAGATCAGACACTTTCCACAGTGAGATCCTTTGCTGTGTTGTCGGCTGTTTACAGGTCAGACACTTTCCACATTGAGATCCTTTGCTGTGTTGTCAGCTGTTTACAGGTCTGATACTTTCCACAGTGAGATCCTTTGCTGTGATGTCAGCTGTTTACAGGTCTGATACGTTCCACAGTGAGATCCTTTGCTGTGATGTCAGCTGTTTACAGGTCAGACACTTTCCACAGTGATATCCTTTGCTGTGTTGTCGGCTGTTTACAGGTTAGACACTTTCCACATTGAGATCCTTTGCTGTGTTGTCAGCTGTTTACAGGTCTGATACTTTCCACAGTGAGATCCTTTGCTGTGATGTCAGCTGTTTACAGGTCTGATACTTTCCACAGTGAGATCCTTTGCTGTGTTGTTGGCTGTTTACAGACCAGACACTTTCCACAGTGAGATCCTTTGCTGTGTTGTCAGCTGTTTACAGGTCAGAAACTTTCCACAGTGAGATCCTTTGCTGTGTTGTCAGATGTTTACAGACCAGACACTTTCCACAGTGAGATCCTTTGTTGTGTTGTCAGCTGTTTACAGGTCAGACACTTTCCACAGTGAGATCCTTTGCTGTGTTGTCAGATGTTTACAGATCAGATACTTTTCACAGTGAGATCCTTTGCTGTGTTGTCAGATGTTTACAGGTCAGAAACGTTCCACAGTGAGATCTTTTGCTGTGTTGTCGGCTGTTTACAGGTCAGACACTTTCCACAGTGAGATCCTTTGCTGTGTTGTCAGCTGTTTACAGATCAGACACTTTCCACAGTGAGATCTTTTGCTGTGTTGTCAGCTGTTTACAGGTCAGACACTTTCCACAGTGAGATCCTTTGCTGTGTTGTCAGCTGTTTACAGGTCAGACACTTTCCACAGTGAGATCCTTTGCTGTGTTGTCAGCTGTTTACAGGTCAGACACTTTCCACAGTGAGAGCCTTTGCTGTGTTGTCAGCTGTTTACAGGTCAGACACTTTCCACAGTGAGACCCTTTGCTGTGTTGTCGGCTGTTTACAGGTCTGATACTTTCCACAGTGAGATCCTTTGCTGTGTTGTCGGCTGTTTACAGGTCTGATACTTTCCACAGTGAGATCCTTTGCTGTGTTGTCGGCTGTTTACAGATCAGACACTTTCCACAGTGAGATCCTTTGTTGTGTTGTCAGCTGTTTACAGGTCAGACACTTTCCACAGTGAGATCCTTTGCTGTGTTGTCGGCTGTTTACAGGTCAGACACTTTCCACAGTGAGAGCCTTTGCTGTGTTGTCAGCTGTTTACAGACCAGAAACTTTCCACAGTGAGAACCTTTGCTGTGTTGTCGGCTGTTTCAGGTCAGACACTTTCCACAGTGAGATCCTTTGCTGTGTTGTCGGCTGTTTACAGGTCAGACACTTTCCACAGTGAGATCCTTTGCTGTGTTGTCGGCTGTTTACAGGTTAGACACTTTCCACATTGAGATCCTTTGCTGTGTTGTCAGCTGTTTACAGGTCTGATACTTTCCACAGTGAGATCCTTTGCTGTGATGTCAGCTGTTTACAGGTCTGATACTTTCCACAGTGAGATCCTTTGCTGTGTTGTTGGCTGTTTACAGACCAGACACTTTCCACAGTGAGATCCTTTGCTGTGTTGTCAGCTGTTTACAGGTCAGAAACTTTCCACAGTGAGATCCTTTGCTGTGTTGTCAGATGTTTACAGACCAGACACTTTCCACAGTGAGATCCTTTGTTGTGTTGTCAGCTGTTTACAGGTCAGACACTTTCCACAGTGAGATCCTTTGCTGTGTTGTCAGATGTTTACAGGTCAGAAATGTTCCACAGTGAGATCTTTTGCTGTGTTGTCGGCTGTTTACAGGTCAGACACTTTCCACAGTGAGATCCTTTGCTGTGTTGTCAGCTGTTTACAGATCAGACACTTTCCACAGTGAGATCTTTTGCTGTGTTGTCAGCTGTTTACAGGTCAGACACTTTCCACAGTGAGATCCTTTGCTGTGTTGTCAGCTGTTTACAGGTCAGACACTTTCCACAGTGAGAGCCTTTGCTGTGTTGTCAGCTGTTTACAGGTCAGACACTTTCCACAGTGAGACCCTTTGCTGTGTTGTCAGCTGTTTACAGGTCTGATACTTTCCACAGTGAGATCCTTTGCTGTGTTGTCGGCTGTTTACAGGTCTGATACTTTCCACAGTGAGATCCTTTGCTGTGTTGTCGGCTGTTTACAGATCAGACACTTTCCACAGTGAGATCCTTTGTTGTGTTGTCAGCTGTTTACAGGTCAGACACTTTCCACAGTGAGATCCTTTGCTGTGTTGTCGGCTGTTTACAGGTCAGACACTTTCCACAGTGAGAGCCTTTGCTGTGTTGTCAGCTGTTTACAGACCAGAAACTTTCCACAGTGAGAACCTTTGCTGTGTTGTCGGCTGTTTCAGGTCAGACACTTTCCACAGTGAGATCCTTTGCTGTGTTGTCGGCTGTTTACAGGTCAGACACTTTCCACAGTGAGATCCTTTGCTGTGTTGTCAGCTGTTTACAGGTCAGACACTTTCCACAGTGAGATCCTTTGCTGTGTTGTCGGCTGTTTACAGATCAGACACTTTCCACAGTGAGATCCTTTGCTGTGTTGTCAGATGTTTACAGATCAGAAACTTTCCACAGTGAGATCCTTTGCTGTGTTGTCAGATGTTTACATACCTGAATCTTTCCACAGTGAGATCCTTTGCTGTGTTGTCAGCTGTTTACAGATCAGAAACTTTCCACAGTGAGATCCTTTGCTGTGTTGTCAGCTGTTAACAGGTCAGACACTTTCCACAGTGAGATCCTTTGCTGTGTTTTCAGCTGTTTACAGACCAGACACTTTCCACAGTGAGATCCTTTGATGTGTTGTCGGCTGTTTACAGGTCAGACACTTTCCACAGTGAGATCCTTTGCTGTATTGTCGGCTGTTTACAGGTCAGACACTTTCCACATTGAGATCCTTTGCTGTGTTGTCGGCTGTTTACAGGTCAGACACTTTCCACAGTGAGATCCTTTGCTGTGTTGTCAGCTGTTTACAGGTCAGACACTTTCCACAGTGAGATCCTTTGCTGTGTTGTCAGCTGTTTACAGATCAGACACTTTCCACAGTGAGATCCTTTGCTGTGTTGTCAGCTGCTTACAGATCAGACACTTTCCACAGTGAGATCCTTTGCTGTGTTTTTTCAGCTGTTTACAGGTCAGATACTTTCCACAGTGAGACCCTTTGCTTTGTTGTCAGCTGTTTACAGGTCAGACACTTTCCACAGTGAGATCCTTTGCTGTGTTGTCAGCTGTTTACATACCCGAATCTTACCACAGTGAGACCCTTTGCTGTGTTGTCAGCTGTTTACAGATCAGACACTTTCCACAGTGAGATCCTTTGCTGTGTTGTCAGCTGTTTACAGGTCAGACACTTTCCACAGTGAGAGCCTTTGCTGTGTTGTCAGCTGTTTACAGATCAGACACTTTCCACAGTGAGATCCTTTGCTGTGTTGTCAGCTGTTTACAGATCAGACACTTTCCACAGTGAGATCCTTTGCTGTGTTGTCAGATGTTTACAGATCACACACTTTCCACAGTGAGATCCTTTGCTGTGTTGTCGGCTGTTTACAGATCAGACACTTTCCACAGTGAGATCCTTTGCTGTGTTGTCGGCAGTTTACAGATCAGACACTTTCCACAGTGAGATCCTTTGCTGTGTTGTCAGCTGTTTACAGATCAGACACTTTCCACAGTGAGATCCTTTGCTGTGTTGTCGGCAGTTTACAGATCAGACACTTTCCACAGTGTGATCCTTTGCTGTGTTGTCAGATGTTTACAGATCAGACACTTTCCACAGTGAGATCCTTTGCTGTGTTGTCGGCTGTTTACAGGTCAGACACTTTCCACAGTGAGATCTTTTGCTGTGTTGTCAGCTGATTACAGATCAGACACTTTCCACAGTGAGATCCTTTGCTGTGTTGTCGGCTGTTTACAGATCAGACACTTTCCACAGTGAGATCCTTTGCTGTGTTGTCAGCTGTTTACAGATCAGACACTTTCCACAGTGAGATCCTTTGCTGTGTTGTCGGCAGTTTACAGATCAGACACTTTCCACAGTGTGATCCTTTGCTGTGTTGTCAGATGTTTACAGATCAGACACTTTCCACAGTGAGATCCTTTGCTGTGTTGTCAGATGTTTACAGATCAGACACTTTCCACAGTGTGATCCTTTGCTGTGTTGTCAGATGTTTACAGATCAGACACTTTCCACAGTGAGATCCTTTGCTGTGTTGTCGGCTGTTTACAGGTCAGACACTTTCCACAGTGAGATCTTTTGCTGTGTTGTCAGCTGATTACAGATCAGACACTTTCCACAGTGAGATCCTTTGCTGTGTTGTCGGCTGTTTACAGGTCAGACACTTTCCACAGTGAGATCCTTTGCTGTGTTGTCAGCTGTTTACAGGTCTGATACTTTCCACAGTGAGATCCTTTGCTGTGTTGTCGGCTGTTTACAGATCAGACACTTTCCACAGTGAGATCCTTTGCTGTGTTGTCGGCTGTTTACAGGTCAGACACTTTCCACAGTGAGACCCTTTGTTGTGTTGTCAGCTGTTTACAGGTCAGATACTTTCCACAGTGAGATCCTTTGCTGTGTTGTCAGCTGTTTACAGGTCAGACACTTTCCACAGTGAGATCTTTTGCTGTGTTGTCAGCTGATTACAGATCAGACACTTTCCACAGTGAGATCCTTTGCTGTGTTGTCGGCTGTTTACAGGTCAGACACTTTCCACAGTGAGATCCTTTGCTGTGTTGTCAGCTGTTTACAGGTCAGACACTTTCCACAGTGAGATCCTTTGCTGTGTTGTCAGCTGTTTACAGATCAGACACTTTCCACAGTGAGATCCTTTGCTGTGTTGTCAGCTGTTTACAGGTCAGACACTTTCCACAGTGAGATCCTTTGCTGTGTTGTCAGCTGTTTACAGGTCAGACACTTTCCACAGTGAGATCCTTTGCTGTGTTGTCGGCTGTTTACAGGTCAGACACTTTCCACAGTGAGATCCTTTGCTGTGTTGTCAGCTGTTTACAGGTCAGACACTTTCCACAGTGAGATCCTTTGCTGTGTTGTCAGCTGTTTACAGGTCAGACACTTTCCACAGTGAGACCCTTTGCTGTTTACAGGTCAGACACTTTCCACAGTGAGAGCCTTTGCTGTGTTGTCAGCTGTTTACAGATCAGACACTTTCCACAGTGAGATCCTTTGCTGTGTTGTCAGCTGTTTACAGATCAGACACTTTCCACAGTGAGAGCATTTGCTGTGTTGTCAGCTGTTTACAGATCAGACACTTTCCACAGTGAGAGCCTTTGCTGTGTTGTCAGCTGTTTACAGATCAGACACTTTCCACAGTGAGATCCTTTGCTGTGTTGTCGGCTGTTTACAGGTCAGACACTTTCCACAGTGAGATCCTTTGCTGTGTTGTCGGCTGTTTACAGGTCAGACACTTTCCACAGTGAGATCCTTTGTTGTGTTGTCAGATGTTTACAGGTCAGACACTTTCCACAGTGAGATCCTTTGTTGTGTTGTCAGATGTTTACAGGTCAGACACTTTCCACAGTGAGATCTTTTGCCGTGTTGTCAGATGTTTACAGATCAGAAAATATCAGTAAAATCCTCGTAGCGCAGCGATATGTCCGAGGTTAATCAGAATTGCAATAAATGACGGCGACCGAGCATTGACTACTGTGTAATATGGGGGAAATGTGCGGATTCTGAAGACAACTAATCCCCAATAAGGGGGTGCTCACACTTATGCAACCTCATTATTGTATTTTTGATATTTATATTTCCTCCCTAGGTTATTTCCGTTTGTTTCTCAGTGGATTTGTACAGATTATGGGTGACATTGGGGAGGGGGGGGGGTCTAAAATGCCTCTAATTGGTGGGATTTTTTTCCTTGGCATTTTAGCAGGGGCGTGCAGACTTTCTGTATCGGCTGTAATGTGTATATTCTATGCCTGAGTCCGGTATATTGGGTCTATTTCTGTCCGCTGTTCCTCAGCTGCAGACTTCGTGTCACTGTGACCTTTCCAGCACCACACTTCATGCTCTTCTTTTCAGTCGCGTTTGTCGCCGGCACTTGCTGCGCGGATGTAGAATGTGATGTGGCGCCACAGGGACGGGGGGTCCGGGGACACGGAGGAAATGATTCCTGCAGGAATCAGGAGATTAGACTGCCCCCCAATACTGCGTACCCCAATGCTTAACACCCCAATACCAGTACACCAAGGACGCCCCAATACTGCGTGACCCAATACTTGCCGCCCCAGTATCAGTACACCGAGGACGCCCCAATACCAGTACAACGAGTGCGCCCCAATACCAGTACACCGATGACGCCCCAATACCAGTACACCAAGGGTGACCCAATATCAGTACACCAAAGGTGCCCCAATACCAGTACACCGAGGGTGTCCCAATACCAGTACACCAAAGGCGCCCCAATACCAGTACAACAAGGGTGCCTCAATACCAGTACACCAAAGGTGCCCCAATACCAGTACAACAAGGGTGCCCCAATACCAGTACACCGAGGGTGTCCCAATACCAGTACACCGAGGGTGTCCCAATACCAGTACACCGAGGGTGCCCCAATACCAGTACACCGAGGGTGCCCCAATACCAGTACACCGAGGGTGTCCCAATACCAGTACACCAAAGGCGCCCCAATACCAGTACAACAAGGGTGCCCCAATACCAGTACACCGAGGGTGCCCCAATACCAGTACACCAAAGGCACCCCAATACCAGTACAACAAGGGTGCCCCAATACCAGTACACCAAAGGTGCCCCAATACCAGTACAACAAGGGTGCCCCAATACCAGTACACCGAGGGTGTCCCAATACCAGTACACCGAGGGTGTCCCAATACCAGTACACCGAGGGTGCCCCAATACCAGTACACCGAGGGTGCCCCAATACCAGTACACCGAGGGTGTCCCAATACCAGTACACCAAAGGCGCCCCAATACCAGTACAACAAGGGTGCCCCAATACCAGTACACCGAGGGTGACCCAATACCAGTACATTTTGGGTGCCCCAATACCAGAACAACAAGGGTGCCCCAATACCAGTACAACAAGGGTGCCTCAATACCAGTACACCGAGGGTGTCCCAATACCAGTACACTGAGGATGCCCCAATACCAGTACAATGAGCGCGCCCCAATACCAGTACACCGAGAGACCCTGTATCGGGGTGCTGGGGGAGACTCTGTATCGTGGTGCTGGGGGAGACTCTGTATTGGGGCGCTGGGGGAGACTCTGTATTGGGGTGCTGGGGGAGACTCTGTATTGGGGCGCTGGGGGAGACTCTGTATTGGGGCGCTGGGGGAGACTCTGTATTGGGGCGCTGGGGGAGACTCTGTATTGGGGCGCTGGGGAAGGCTCTGTATTGGGGCGCTGGGGGAGCCCCTGTATTGGGGCGCTGGAGGAGACTGTATTGGGGCGCTGGGGGAGACTGTGTATCGGGGTGCTGGGGGAGACTCTGTATTGGGGTGCTGGGGGAGACTCTGTATCGGGGCGCTGGGGGAGACTCTGTATCGGGGCGCTGGGGGAGACTCTGTATTGGGGCGCTGGGGGAGACTCTGTATTGGGGCGCTGGGGGAGACTCTGTATTGGGGCGCTGGGGGAGACTCTTTATCGGGGCGCTGGGGGAGACTCTGTATCGGGGCGCTGGGGGAGACTCTGTATTGGGGCGCTGGAGGAGACTGTATCGGGGCGCTGGGGGAGACTCTGTATTGGGGCGCTGGGGGAGACCCTGTATTGGGGGCACTGGGGGAGACCCTGTATTGGGGCGCTGGAGGAGACTGTATCGGGGCGCTGGGGAAGTCCCTGTATTGGGGCGCTGGAGGAGACTGTATCGGGGTGCTAGAGGAGACTCTGTATTCAGGCGCTGGAGGAGACTGTATCGGGGCACTGGGGGAGACCCTGTATTGGGGGCACTGGGGGAGACCCTGTATTGGGGCGCTGGAGGAGACTGTATCGGGGCACTGGGGGAGACCCTGTATTGGGGGCACTGGGGGAGACCCTGTATTGGGGGCACTGGGGGAGACCCTGTATCGGGGCGCTGGAGGAGACTGTATCGGGGCACTGGGGGAGACCCTGTATTGGGGCGCTGGAGGAGACTGTATCAGGGCACTGGGGGAGACCCTGTATTGGGGCACTGGAGGAGACTGTATCGGGGCGCTAGAGGAGACTCAGTATTGGGGCGCTGGAGGAGACTGTATCGGGGCACTGGGGGAGACTCTGTATTGGGGGCACTGGGGGAGACCCTGTATTGGGGGCACTGGGGGAGACCCTGTATCGGGGCGCTGGAGGAGACTGTATCGGGGCACTGGGGGAGACCCTGTATTGGGGCGCTGGAGGAGACTGTATCAGGGCACTGGGGGAGACCCTGTATTGGGGCACTGGAGGAGACTGTATCGGGGCGCTAGAGGAGACTCAGTATTGGGGCGCTGGAGGAGACTGTATCGGGGCACTGGGGGAGACTCTGTATCGGGGTGCTGGGGGAGACTGTATCGGGGTGGTGGAGGAGACTGTATCGGGGTGCTGGGGGAGACTGTATCGGGGTGCTGGGGGAGACTGTATCGGGGTGCTGGAGGAGACTGTATCGGGGTGCTGGAGGAGACTGTATCGGGGTGCTGGAGGAGACTGTATCGGGGTGCTGGAGGAGACTGTATCGGGGCACTGGGGGAGACCCTGTATCGGGGCGCTAGAGGAGACTCAGTATTGGGGCGCTGGGGGAGACTGTATCAGGGCACTGGAGGAGACTGTATCGGGGCGCTGGAGGAGACTGTATCGGGGCACTGGGGGAGACCCTGTATCGGGGCGCTAGAGGAGACTCAGTATTGGGGCGCTGGGGGAGACTGTGTCAGGGCACTGGAGGAGACTGTATCGGGGCGCTGGAGGAGACTGTATCGGGGCACTGGGGGAGACCCTGTATCGGGGCGCTAGAGGAGACTCAGTATTGGGGCAGTGGAGGAGACTGTATCAGGGCACTGGAGGAGACTGTATCGGGGCACTGGAGGAGACTGTATCGGGGCACTGGAGGAGACTGTATCGGGGCACTGGAGGAGACTGTATCGGGGCACTGGAGGAGACTGTATCGGGGCACTGGAGGAGACTGTATCGGGGCACTGGAGGAGACTGTATCGGGGCACTGGAGGAGACTGTATCGGGGCACTGGAGGAGACTGTATCGGGGCACTGGAGGAGACTGTATCGGGGCACTGGAGGAGACTGTATCAGGGCACTGGAGGAGACTGTATCGGGGCACTGGAGGAGACTGTATCGGGGCACTGGAGGAGACTGTATCGGGGCACTGGAGGAGACTGTATCGGGGCACTGGAGGAGACTGTATCGGGGCACTGGAGGAGACTGTATCGGGGCACTGGAGGAGACTGTATCGGGGTGCTGGAGGAGACTGTATCGGGGCACTGGAGGAGACTGTATCGGGGCACTGGAGGAGACTGTATCGGGGCACTGGAGGAGACTGTATCGGGGCGCTGGAGGAGACTGTATCGGGGTGCTGGAGGAGACTGTATCGGGGTGCTGGGGGAGACTGTATCGGGGTGCTGGAGGAGACTGTATCGGGGTGCTGGAGGAGACTGTATCGGGGCACTGGAGGAGACTGTATCGGGGCGCTGGAGGAGACTGTATCGGGGTGCTGGAGGAGACTGTATCGGGGTGCTGGGGGAGACTGTATCGGGGTGCTGGAGGAGACTGTATCGGGGCACTGGAGGAGACTGTATCGGGGCACTGGAGGAGACTGTATCGGGGCACTGGAGGAGACTGTATCGGGGCGCTGGAGGAGACTGTATCGGGGTGCTGGAGGAGACTGTATCGGGGTGCTGGGGGAGACTGTATCGGGGTGCTGGGGGAGACTGTATCGGGGTGCTGGAGGAGACTGTATCGGGGTGCTGGAGGAGACTGTATCGGGGTGCTGGAGGAGACTGTATCGGGGTGCTGGAGGAGACTGTATCGGGGTGCTGGGGGAGACTGTATCGGGGTGCTGGGGGAGACCCTGTATCGGGGTGCTGGGGGAGACTGTATCGGGGCGCTAGAGGAGACCCTGTATCGGGGTGCTGGAGGAGACTGTATCGGGGCGCTAGAGGAGACCCTGTATCGGGGCGCTGGAGGAGACCCTGTATCGGGGTGCTGGAGGAGACTGTATCGGGGCGCTAGAGGAGACCCTGTATCGGGGTGCTGGAGGAGACTGTATCGGGGCGCTAGAGGAGACCCTGTATCGGGGTGCTGGAGGAGACTGTATCGGGGTGCTAGAGGAGACTCAGTATTGGGGCGCTGGAGGAGACCCTGTATTGGGGGCACTGGGGGAGACCCTGTATTGGGGGCACTGGGGGAGACTCTGTATCGGGGCGCTAGAGGAGACTCAGTATTGGGGCGCCCTGTGCGGATGAGTTAGGGTTAATGCTGGTGTGGGGGACGCAGCAGTATAATGCCCCTTCCCCGGTCTCATGTCCTCGGCTCGCTGCCGTCTCCCCTCACACGTCGGCTCATCTGTCCCGGGGGCCGGGGGCTCTGGTAGATGATGAGGTGCGAAGAACGTGAGCGGTGACGGCTTTGACGCGCGGCGTTTGAGGAATGCGCAGAACGAGCCGAGTCGTGTCAGGAGCCCCCCGGTACCCGTGCCCCCCGGAATGTCTGCTACCTGGTGACACCTGATGGGCTGTCAGGGGCCGCAGCGCACCATTATACAGATCCACTGCACAATCTGCTGCTTCCTATGGCCCCTGTGTTTCTCTCCATTCCCTGCACCTCTGCTTGCAGTCAGTGAATGAGGACACATCAAATGTTTATCCCCTGATGACCAGTGGCAGGAGGAGGGCAGTGCTGCCGAGACTGCACCCCACTGGGGAAAACAGCAGCATTATTAGGGCTGGCAGCAGGAAGCAGAGGGCCTGAAAATGGAGAGGCGATCAGAGCCCCCAACACCTGCCAATGGGGAGGGGGGAGTATCCACTTGCTCACTCTACAGTTTGTACTTCTCGTTTCTGACTCCATTTTATAGATATGAGGGAGGAGGGAGATGAATCTGCAGAGAGGTGAAGCTACAGGGAGGAGGGAGCTGAAGCTGCAGCAAAGAGTCTGGTAAAGCTGCAGGGAGGAGAGTGATGAAGCTGCAGCAAAGAGTCTGGTAAAGCTGCAGGGAGGAGGGTGATGAAGCTGCAGCAAAGAGTCTGGTAAAGCTGCAGGGAGGAGGGAGATGAAGCTGCAGCAAAGAGTCTGGTAAAGCTGCAGGGAGGAGGGTGATGAAGCTGCAGCAAAGAGTCTGGTAAAGCTGCAGGGAGGAGGGTGATGAAGCTGCAGCAAAGAGTCTGGTAAAGCTGCAGGGAGGAGGGTGATGAAGCTGCAGCAAAGAGTCTGGTAAAGCTGCAGGGAGGAGGGAGATGAAGCTGCAGCAAAGAGTCTGGTAAAGCTGCAGGGAGGAGGGAGATGAAGCTGCAGCAAAGAGTCTAGTAAAGCTGCAGGGAGGAGGGTGATGAAGCTGCAGCAAAGAGTCTGGTAAAGCTGCAGGGAGGAGGGAGATGAAGCTGCAGCAAAGAGTCTGGTAAAGCTGCAGGGAGGAGAGTGATGAAGCTGCAGCAAACAGTCTGGTAAAGCTGCAGGGAGGAGGGTGATGAAGCTGCAGCAAAGAGTCTGGTAAAGCTGCAGGGAGGAGGGAGATGAAGCTGCAGCAAAGAGTCTAGTAAAGCTGCAGGGAGGAGGGTGATGAAGCTGCAGCAAAGAGTCTGGTAAAGCTGCAGGGAGGAGGGAGATGAAGCTGCAGCAAAGAATCTGGTAAAGCTGCAGGGAGGAGGGAGATGAAGCTGCAGCAAAGAGTCTGGTAAAGCTGCATCATCTACCAGGGCCGGGGGCTCTGGTAGATGATGAGGTGCGAAGAACGTGAGCGGTGACGGCTTTGACGCGCGGCGTTTGAGGAATGCGCAGAACGAGCCGAGTCGTGTCAGGAGCCCCCCGGTACCCGTGCCCCCCGGAATGTCTGCTACCTGGTGACACCTGATGGGCTGTCAGGGGCCGCAGCGCACCATTATACAGATCCACTGCACAATCTGCTGCTTCCAATGGCCCCTGTGTTTCTCTCCATTCCCTGCACCTCTGCTTGCAGTCAGTGAATGAGGACACATCAAATGTTTATCCCCTGATGACCAGTGGCAGGAGGAGGGCAGTGCTGCCGAGACTGCACCCCACTGGGGAAAACAGCAGCATTATTAGGGCTGGCAGCAGGAAGCAGAGGGCCTGAAAATGGAGAGGCGATCAGAGCCCCCAACACCTGCCAATGGGGAGGGGGGAGTATCCACTTGCTCACTCTACAGTTTGTACTTCTCGTTTCTGACTCCATTTTATAGATATGAGGGAGGAGGGAGATGAATCTGCAGAGAGGTGAAGCTACAGGGAGGAGGGAGCTGAAGCTGCAGCAAAGAGTCTGGTAAAGCTGCAGGGAGGAGAGTGATGAAGCTGCAGCAAAGAGTCTGGTAAAGCTGCAGGGAGGAGGGTGATGAAGCTGCAGCAAAGAGTCTGGTAAAGCTGCAGGGAGGAGGGAGATGAAGCTGCAGCAAAGAGTCTGGTAAAGCTGCAGGGAGGAGGGTGATGAAGCTGCAGCAAAGAGTCTGGTAAAGCTGCAGGGAGGAGGGAGATGAAGCTGCAGCAAAGAGTCTAGTAAAGCTGCAGGGAGGAGGGTGATGAAGCTGCAGCAAAGAGTCTGGTAAAGCTGCAGGGAGGAGGGTGATGAAGCTGCAGCAAAGAGTCTGGTAAAGCTGCAGGGAGGAGGGAGATGAAGCTGCAGCAAAGAGTCTGGTAAAGCTGCAGGGAGGAGGGTGATGAAGCTGCAGCAAAGAGTCTGGTAAAGCTGCAGGGAGGAGGGAGATGAAGCTGCAGCAAAGAGTCTAGTAAAGCTGCAGGGAGGAGGGTGATGAAGCTGCAGCAAAGAGTCTGGTAAAGCTGCAGGGAGGAGGGAGATGAAGCTGCAGCAAAGAGTCTGGTAAAGCTGCAGGGAGGAGGAGAGATGAAGCTGCAGCAAAGAGTCTGGTAAAGCTGCAGGGAGGAGGGAGATGAAGCTGCAGCAAAGAGTCTGGTAAAGCTGCAGGGAGGAGGGTGATGAAGCTGCAGCAAAGAGTCTGGTAAAGCTGCAGGGAGGGAGGGTGATGAAGCTGCAGCAAAGAGTCTAGTAAAGCTGCAGGGAGGAGGGAGATGAAGCTGCAGCAAAGAGTCTAGTAAAGCTGCAGGGAGGAGGGTGATGAAGCTGCAGCAAAGAGTCTGGTAAAGCTGCAGGGAGGAGGGAGATGAAGCTGCAGCAAAGAGTCTGGTAAAGCTGCAGGGAGGAGGGTGATGAAGCTGCAGCAAACAGTCTGGTAAAGCTGCAGGGAGGAGGGTGATGAAGCTGCAGCAAACAGTCTGGTAAAGCTGCAGGGAGGAGGGTGATGAAGCTGCAGCAAAGAGTCTGGTAAAGCTGCAGGGAGGAGAGTGATGAAGCTGCAGCAAACAGTCTGGTAAAGCTGCAGGGAGGAGGGTGATGAAGCTGCAGCAAAGAGTCTGGTAAAGCTGCAGGGAGGAGGGAGATGAAGCTGCAGCAAAGAGTCTAGTAAAGCTGCAGGGAGGCGGGTGATGAAGCTGCAGCAAAGAGTCTGGTAAAGCTGCAGGGAGGAGGGAGATGAAGCTGCAGCAAAGAATCTGGTAAAGCTGCAGGGAGGAGGGAGATGAAGCTGCAGCAAAGAGTCTGGTAAAGCTGCAGGGAGGAGGGAGATGAAGCTGCAGCAAAGAGTCTGGTAAAGCTGCATCATCTACCAGGGCCGGGGGCTCTGGTAGATGATGAGGTGCGAAGAACGTGAGCGGTGACGGCTTTGACGCGCGGCGTTTGAGGAATGCGCAGAGCGAGCCGAGTCGTGTCAGGAGCCCCCCGGTACCCGTGCCCCCCGGAATGTCTGCTACCTGGTGACACCTGATGGGCTGTCAGGGGCCGCAGCGCACCGTTATACAGATCCACTGCACAATCTGCTGCTTCCAATGGCCCCTGTGTTTCTCTCCATTCCCTGCACCTCTGCTTGCAGTCAGTGAATGAGGACACATGAAATGTTTATCCCCTGATGACCAGTGGCAGGAGGAGGGCAGTGCTGCCGAGACTGCACCCCACGGGGGAAACAGCAGCATTATTAGGGCTGGGTAGCAGGAAGCAGAGGGCCTGAAAATGGAGAGGAGATCAGAGCCCCCAACACCTGCCAATGGGGAGGGGGGAGTATCCACTTACTCACTCTACAGTTTGTACTTCTCGTTTCTGACTCCATTTTATAGATATGAGGGAGGAGGGAGATGAATCTGCAGAGAGGTGAAGCTACAGGGAGGAGGGCGCTGAAGCTGCAGCAAAGAGTCTGGTAAAGCTGCAGGGAGGAGAGTGATGAAGCTGCAGCAAAGAGTCTGGTAAAGCTGCAGGGAGGAGGGAGATGAAGCTGCAGCAAAGAGTCTAGTAAAGCTGCAGGGAGGAGGGTGATGAAGCTGCAGCAAAGAGTCTGGTAAAGCTGCAGGGAGGAGGGAGATGAAGCTGCAGCAAAGAGTCTGGTAAAGCTGCAGGGAGGAGGGAGATGAAGCTGCAGCAAAGAGTCTGGTAAAGCTGCAGGGAGGAGGGAGATGAAGCTGCAGCAAAGAGTCTGGTAAAGCTGCAGGGAGGAGGGTGATGAAGCTGCAGCAAAGAGTCTGGTAAAGCTGCAGGGAGGAGGGTGATGAAGCTGCAGCAAAGAGTCTGGTAAAGCTGCAGGGAGGAGGGAGATGAAGCTGCAGCAAAGAGTCTAGTAAAGCTGCAGGGAGGAGGGTGATGAAGCTGCAGCAAAGAGTCTGGTAAAGCTGCAGGGAGGAGGGTGATGAAGCTGCAGCAAAGAGTCTGGTAAAGCTGCAGGGAGGAGGGAGATGAAGCTGCAGCAAAGAGTCTGGTAAAGCTGCAGGGAGGAGGGTGATGAAGCTGCAGCAAAGAGTCTGGTAAAGCTGCAGGGAGGAGGGAGATGAAGCTGCAGCAAAGAGTCTAGTAAAGCTGCAGGGAGGAGGGTGATGAAGCTGCAGCAAAGAGTCTGGTAAAGCTGCAGGGAGGAGGGAGATGAAGCTGCAGCAAAGAGTCTGGTAAAGCTGCAGGGAGGAGGAGAGATGAAGCTGCAGCAAAGAGTCTGGTAAAGCTGCAAGGAGGAGGGAGATGAAGCTGCAGCAAAGAGTCTGGTAAAGCTGCAGGGAGGAGGGTGATGAAGCTGCAGCAAAGAGTCTGGTAAAGCTGCAGGGAGGGAGGGTGATGAAGCTGCAGCAAAGAGTCTAGTAAAGCTGCAGGGAGGAGGGAGATGAAGCTGCAGCAAAGAGTCTAGTAAAGCTGCAGGGAGGAGGGTGATGAAGCTGCAGCAAAGAGTCTGGTAAAGCTGCAGGGAGGAGGGAGATGAAGCTGCAGCAAAGAGTCTGGTAAAGCTGCAGGGAGGAGGGTGATGAAGCTGCAGCAAACAGTCTGGTAAAGCTGCAGGGAGGAGGGTGATGAAGCTGCAGCAAACAGTCTGGTAAAGCTGCAGGGAGGAGGGTGATGAAGCTGCAGCAAAGAGTCTGGTAAAGCTGCAGGGAGGAGAGTGATGAAGCTGCAGCAAACAGTCTGGTAAAGCTGCAGGGAGGAGGGTGATGAAGCTGCAGCAAAGAGTCTGGTAAAGCTGCAGGGAGGAGGGAGATGAAGCTGCAGCAAAGAGTCTAGTAAAGCTGCAGGGAGGCGGGTGATGAAGCTGCAGCAAAGAGTCTGGTAAAGCTGCAGGGAGGAGGGAGATGAAGCTGCAGCAAAGAATCTGGTAAAGCTGCAGGGAGGAGGGAGATGAAGCTGCAGCAAAGAGTCTGGTAAAGCTGCAGGGAGGAGGGAGATGAAGCTGCAGCAAAGAGTCTGGTAAAGCTGCATCATCTACCAGGGCCGGGGGCTCTGGTAGATGATGAGGTGCGAAGAACGTGAGCGGTGACGGCTTTGACGCGCGGCGTTTGAGGAATGCGCAGAGCGAGCCGAGTCGTGTCAGGAGCCCCCCGGTACCCGTGCCCCCCGGAATGTCTGCTACCTGGTGACACCTGATGGGCTGTCAGGGGCCGCAGCGCACCGTTATACAGATCCACTGCACAATCTGCTGCTTCCAATGGCCCCTGTGTTTCTCTCCATTCCCTGCACCTCTGCTTGCAGTCAGTGAATGAGGACACATGAAATGTTTATCCCCTGATGACCAGTGGCAGGAGGAGGGCAGTGCTGCCGAGACTGCACCCCACGGGGGAAACAGCAGCATTATTAGGGCTGGGTAGCAGGAAGCAGAGGGCCTGAAAATGGAGAGGAGATCAGAGCCCCCAACACCTGCCAATGGGGAGGGGGGAGTATCCACTTACTCACTCTACAGTTTGTACTTCTCGTTTCTGACTCCATTTTATAGATATGAGGGAGGAGGGAGATGAATCTGCAGAGAGGTGAAGCTACAGGGAGGAGGGCGCTGAAGCTGCAGCAAAGAGTCTGGTAAAGCTGCAGGGAGGAGAGTGATGAAGCTGCAGCAAAGAGTCTGGTAAAGCTGCAGGGAGGAGGGAGATGAAGCTGCAGCAAAGAGTCTAGTAAAGCTGCAGGGAGGAGGGTGATGAAGCTGCAGCAAAGAGTCTGGTAAAGCTGCAGGGAGGAGGGAGATGAAGCTGCAGCAAAGAGTCTGGTAAAGCTGCAGGGAGGAGGGAGATGAAGCTGCAGCAAAGAGTCTGGTAAAGCTGCAGGGAGGAGGGAGATGAAGCTGCAGCAAAGAGTCTGGTAAAGCTGCAGGGAGGAGGGTGATGAAGCTGCAGCAAAGAGTCTGGTAAAGCTGCAGGGAGGAGAGTGATGAAGCTGCAGCAAACAGTCTGGTAAAGCTGCAGGGAGGAGGGTGATGAAGCTGCAGCAAAGAGTCTGGTAAAGCTGCAGGGAGGAGGGCGATGAAGCTGCAGCAAAGAGTCTAGTAAAGCTGCAGGGAGGAGGGTGATGAAGCTGCAGCAAAGAGTCTGGTAAAGCTGCAGGGAGGAGGGAGATGAAGCTGCAGCAAAGAATCTGGTAAAGCTGCAGGGAGGAGGGAGATGAAGCTGCAGCAAAGAGTCTGGTAAAGCTGCAGGGAGGAGGGAGATGAAGCTGCAGCAAAGAGTCTGGTAAAGCTGCAGGGAGGAGGGAGATGAAGCTGCAGCAAAGAGTCTGGTAAAGCTGCATCATCTACCAGGGCCGGGGGCTCTGGTAGATGATGAGGTGCGAAGAACGTGAGCGGTGACGGCTTTGACGCGCGGCGTTTGAGGAATGCGCAGAACGAGCCGAGTCGTGTCAGGAGCCCCCCGGTACCCGTGCCCCCCGGAATGTCTGCTACCTGGTGACACCTGATGGGCTGTCAGGGGCCGCAGCGCACCATTATACAGATCCACTGCACAATCTGCTGCTTCCAATGGCCCCTGTGTTTCTCTCCATTCCCTGCACCTCTGCTTGCAGTCAGTGAATGAGGACACATCAAATGTTTATCCCCTGATGACCAGTGGCAGGAGGAGGGCAGTGCTGCCGAGACTGCACCCCACGGGGGAAACAGCAGCATTATTAGGGCTGGGTAGCAGGAAGCAGAGGGCCTGAAAATGGAGAGGAGATCAGAGCCCCCAACACCTGCCAATGGGGAGGGGGGAGTATCCACTTACTCACTCTACAGTTTGTACTTCTCGTTTCTGACTCCATTTTATAGATATGAGGGAGGAGGGAGATGAATCTGCAGAGAGGTGAAGCTACAGGGAGGAGGGAGCTGAAGCTGCAGCAAAGAGTCTGGTAAAGCTGCAGGGAGGAGAGTGATGAAGCTGCAGCAAAGAGTCTGGTAAAGCTGCAGGGAGGAGGGAGATGAAGCTGCAGCAAAGAGTCTGGTAAAGCTGCAGGGAGGAGGGTGATGAAGCTGCAGCAAAGAGTCTGGTAAAGCTGCAGGGAGGAGAGTGATGAAGCTGCAGCAAACAGTCTGGTAAAGCTGCAGGGAGGAGGGTGATGAAGCTGCAGCAAAGAGTCTGGTAAAGCTGCAGGGAGGAGGGAGATGAAGCTGCAGCAAAGAGTCTGGTAAAGCTGCAGGGAGGAGGGTGATGAAGCTGCAGCAAAGAGTCTGGTAAAGCTGCATGGAGGAGGGAGATGAAGCTGCAGCAAAGAGTCTGGTAAAGCTGCAGGGAGGAGGGTGATGAAGCTGCAGCAAACAGTCTGGTAAAGCTGCAGGGAGGAGGGTGATGAAGCTGCAGCAAACAGTCTGGTAAAGCTGCAGGGAGGAGGGTGATGAAGCTGCAGCAAAGAGTCTGGTAAAGCTGCAGGGAGGAGGGTGATGAAGCTGCAGCAAAGAGTCTGGTAAAGCTGCAGGGAGGAGGGAGATGAAGCTGCAGCAAAGAGTCTGGTAAAGCTGCAGGGAGGAGGGAGATGAAGCTGCAGCAAAGAGTCTGGTAAAGCTGCAGGGAGGAGGGAGATGAAGCTGCAGCAAAGAGTCTAGTAAAGCTGCAGGGAGGAGGGTGATGAAGCTGCAGCAAAGAGTCTGGTAGAGCTGCAGGGAGGAGGGAGATGAAGCTGCAGCAAAGAGTCTGGTAAAGCTGCAGGGAGGAGGGAGATGAAGCTGCAGCAAAGAGTCTAGTAAAGCTGCAGGGAGGAGGGTGATGAAGCTGCAGCAAAGAGTCTGGTAGAGCTGCAGGGAGGAGGGAGATGAAGCTGCAGCAAAGAATCTGGTAAAGCTGCAGGGAGGAGGGAGATGAAGCTGCAGCAAAGAGTCTGGTAAAGCTGCAGGGAGGAGGGTGATGAAGCTGCAGCAAAGAGTCTGGTAAAGCTGCAGGGAGGAGGGAGATGAAGCTGCAGCAAAGAGTCTGGTAAAGCTGCAGGGAGGAGGGTGATGAAGCTGCAGCAAAGAGTCTGGTAAAGCTGCAGGGAGGAGGGAGATGAAGCTGCAGCAAAGAGTCTGGTAAAGCTGCAGGGAGGAGGGAGATGAAGCTGCAGCAAAGAGTCTGGTAAAGCTGCAGGGAGGAGGGAGATGAAGCTGCAGCAAAGAGTCTGGTAAAGCTGCAGGGAGGAGGGAGATGAAGCTGCAGCAAAGAGTCTGGTAAAGCTGCAGGGAGGAGGGAGATGAAGCTGTATGGAAGAGGCTGGTGAAGCTGCAGGGAGGAGGGAGATGAAGCTGCAGCAAAGAGTCTGGTAAAGCTGCAGGGAGGAGGGTGATGAAGCTGCAGCAAAGAGTCTGGTAAAGCTGCAGGGAGGAGGGAGATGAAGCTGCAGCAAAGAGTCTGGTAAAGCTGCAGGGAGGAGGGAGATGAAGCTGTATGGAAGACGCTGGTGAAGCTGCAGGGAGGAGGGAGATGAAGCTGCAGCAAAGAGTCTGGTAAAGCTGCAGGGAGGAGGGTGATGAAGCTGCAGCAAAGAATCTGGTAAAGCTGCAGGGAGGAGGGAGATGAAGCTGCAGCAAAGAGTCTGGTAAAGCTGCAGGGAGGAGGGTGATGAAGCTGCAGGGAGGAGGGTGATGAAGCTGCAGGAAGGCTGGAGATGAACACTAGATGGGTCCCGGTGCAAAGTTTGGACCTGCCCCCCCCAGCTGTACACCGACACCCAGCGTACAGCATGACACCAACACTCAGGGTACGGGATAATAACGGTGATACTCTGGGTGTGGGATATTGATACTGACACTCAGCTCTTTCCCTTAGCACCCAGCTTTCCTATGTTCTGATATCCATCTTGTCCTCAGCACCCAGCTTCCCTATGCTCTGCTGTACATCTTTCCGCACCCAGCTTCCCTATGCTCTGCTGTACATCTTTCCGCACCCAGCTTCCCTATGCTCTGCTGTACATCTTTCCGCACCCAGCTTCGCCATGCTCTGCTGTACATCTTTCCGCACCCAGCTTCGCCATGCTCTGCTGTACATCTTTCCGCACCCAGCTTCCCTATGCTCTGCTGTACATATTTCCGCACCCAGCTTCCCTATGCTCTGTTATACATCTTTCCGCACCCAGCTTCCCTATGCTCTGCTGTACATCTTTCCGCACCCAGCTTTCCCATGCTCTGCTATACATCTCTCAGCACCCAGCTTTCCTATGCTCTGCTATACATCTCTCAGCACCCAGCTTTCCCATGCTCTGCTATACATCTCTCAGCACCCAGCTTCCCCATGCTCTGCTGTACATCTTTCCGCACCCAGCTTCCCTATGCTCTGCTGTACATCTCTCAGCACCCAGCTTCCCTATGCTCTGCTGTACATCTTTCCGCACCCAGCTTTCCTATGCTCTGCTGTACATCTTTCCGCACCCAGCTTCCCTATGCTCTGTTATACATCTTTCCGCACCCAGCTTCCCTATGCTCTGCTGTACATCTTTCCGCACCCAGCTTCACCATGCTCTGCTGTACATCTTTCCGCACCCAGCTTTCCTATGCTCTGCTATACATCTTTCCGCACCCAGCTTCACCATGCTCTGCTGTACATCTTTCCGCACCCAGCTTCACCATGCTCTGCTGTACATCTTTCCGCACCCAGCTTTCCTATGCTCTGCTATACATCTTTCCGCACCCAGCTTCACCATGCTCTGCTGTACATCTTTCCGCACCCAGCTTTCCTATGCTCTGCTATACATCTTTCCGCACCCAGCTTCACCATGCTCTGCTATACATCTCTCAGCACCCAGCTTTCCTATGCTCTGCTATACATCTTTCCGCACCCAGCTTCACCATGCTCTGCTGTACATCTTTCCGCACCCAGCTTCCCTATGCTCTGCTGTACATCTTTCCGTACCCAGCTTCGCCATGCTCTGCTATACATCTCTCAGCACCCAGCTTTCCCATGCTCTGCTATACATCTCTCAGCACCCAGCTTTCCCATGCTCTGCTATACATCTCTCAGCACCCAGCTTTCCCATGCTCTGCTGTACATCTTCTCTCAGCACCCAGCTTCCCCATGCTCTGCTGTACATCTTTCCTTCAAAATATAACTTTCCCATGCTGTGATATACATCTTTCCCTCAGCACCCAGCTTCCAATGATATCAGAGCATGGGAAAGATGGGTGCTGAGGGAAAAAGCCTTTTTCCCTCAGCACAAAACATTCCCATCCCCTGATTGTATCTTTGTCCCCCCTCGTATATAGTTCTCCAAATACTATAATATAGTATAATGGCCCCCACATAGCCTTCCATATACTATAATGGCCCTCACATAGCCTTCCATATAGTATAATGGCCCCCAAATAGCCTTCCATATAGTATAATGGCCCCCACATAGCCTTCCATATAGTATAATGGCCCCCACATAGCCTTCCATATAGTACAATGGCCCCCACATAGCCTTCCATATAGTATAATGGCCCCCACATAGCCTTCCATATAGTATAATGGCCCCCCCATAGCCTTCCATACAGAATAATGGCCCCCACATAGCCTTCCATACAGAATAATGGCCCCCACATAGCCTTCCATATACTATAATGGCCCCCACATAGCCTTCCATATAGTATAATGGCCCCCACATAGCCTTCCATATAGTATAATGGCCCCCACATAGCCTTCCATATAGTATAATGGCCCCCACATAGCCTTCCATATAGTATAATGGCCCCCACATAGCCTTCCATATACTATAATGGCCCCCACATAGCCTTCCATATAGTATAATGGCCCCCACATAGCCTTCCATATAGTATAATGGCCCCCACATAGCCTTCCATATAGTATAATGGCCCCCACATAGCCTTCCATATAGTATAATGGCCCCCACATAGCCTTCCATATAGTATAATGTCCCCCACATAGCCTTTCATATAGTATAATGGCCCCCACATAGCCTTTCATATAGTATAATGGCCCCCACATAGCCTTCCATATAGTATAATGGCCCCCACATAGCCTTCCATATACTATAATGGCCCCCACATAGCCTTCCATATAGTATAATGGCCCCCACATAGCCTTCCATATAGTATAATGGCCCCCACATAGCCTTCCATATAGTATAATGGCCCCCACATAGCCTTCCATATAGTATAATGGCCCCCACATAGCCTTCCATATAGTATAATGGCCCCCACATAGCCTTCCATACAGAATAATGGCCCCCACATAGCCTTCCATACAGAATAATGGCCCCCACATAGCCTTCCATATACTATAATGGCCCCCACATAGCCTTCCATATAGTATAATGGCCCCCACATAGCCTTCCATATAGTATAATGGCCCCCACATAGCCTTCCATATAGTATAATGGCCCCCACATAGCCTTCCATATAGTATAATGGCCCCCACATAGCCTTCCATATACTATAATGGCCCCCACATAGCCTTCCATATAGTATAATGGCCCCCACATAGCCTTCCATATAGTATAATGGCCCCCACATAGCCTTCCATATAGTATAATGGCCCCCACATAGCCTTCCATATAGTATAATGGCCCCTACATAGCCTTCCATATAGTATAATGGCCCCCACATAGCCTTCCATATAGTATAATGGCCCCCACATAGCCTTCTATATACTATAATGGCCCCACATAGCCTTCCATATAGTATAATGGCCCCCACATAGCCTTCCATATAGTATAATGGCCCCCACATAGCCTTCCATATACTATAATGGCCCCCACATAGCCTTCCATATAGTATAATGGCCCCCACATAGCCTTCCATATACTATAATGGCCCCCACATAGCCTTCCATATACTATAATGGCCCCCACATAGCCTTCCATATAGTATAATGGCCCCCACATAGCCTTCCATATAGTATAATGGCCCCCACATAGCCTTCCATATACTATAATGGCCCCCACATAGCCTTCCATATAGTATAATGGCCCCCACATAGCCTTCCATATACTATAATGGCCCCCACATACCCTTCCATATACTATAATGGCCCCCACATACCCTTCCATATACTATAATGGTCCCCACATAGCCTTCCATATAGTATAATGGCCCCCACATAGCCTTCCATATACTATAATGGCCCCCACATAGCCTTCCATATACTATAATGGCCCCCACATAGCCTTCCATATACTATAATGGCCCCCACATAGCCTTCCATATAGTATAATGGCCCCCACATAGCCTTCCATATACTATTATGACCCCCACATAGCCTTCCATATACTATAATGGCCCCCACATAGCCTTGCATATACTATAATGGCCCCCACATAGCATTCCATAACTATAATGGCCCCCACATAGCCTTCCATATAGTATAATGGCCCCCACATAGCCTTCCATATACTATAATGGCCCCCACATAGCCTTCCATATAGTATAATGGCCCCCACATAGCCTTCCATATAGTATAATGGCCCCCACATAGCCTTCCATATAGTATAATGGCCCCTACATAGCCTTCCATATACTATAATGGCCCCCACATAGCCTTCCATATAGTATAATGGCCCCCACATAGCCTTCCATATAGTATAATGGCCCCCACATAGCCTTCCATATAGTATAATGGCCCCCACATAGCCTTCCATATAGTATAATGGCCCCTACATAGCCTTCCATATAGTATAATGGCCCCTAGATAGCCTTCCATATAGTATAATGGCCCCTACATAGCCTTCCATATAGTATAATGGCCCCCACATAGCCTTGCATATACTATAATGGCCCCCACATAGCCTTCCATATAGTATAATGGCCCCCACATAGCCTTCCATATAGTATAATGGCCCCTACATAGCCTTCCATATACTATAATGGCCCCCACATAGCCTTCCATATAGTATAATGGCCCCCACATAGCCTTCCATATAGTATAATGGCCCCCACATAGCCTTCCATATAGTATAATGGCCCCCACATAGCCTTCCATATAGTATAATGGCCCCCACATAGCCTTCCATATAGTATAATGGCCCCCACATAGCCTTCCATATAGTATAATGGCCCCCACATAGCCTTCCATATAGTATAATGGCCCCCACATAGCCTTCCATATAGTATAATGGCCCCCACATAGCCTTCCATATAGTATAATGGCCGCCACATAGACTACCATATAGTATAATGGCCCCTACATAGCCTTCCATATAGTATAATGGCCCCCACATAGCCTTCCATATAGTATAATGGCCCATAAATAGCCTTCCATATAGTATAATGGCCCTCACATAGCCTTCCATATAGTATAATGGCCCCCACATAGCCTTCCATATAGTATAATGGCCCCTACATAGCCTTCCATATAGTATAATGGCCCCCACATAGCCTTCCATATAGTATAATGGCCCCTACATAGCCTTCCATATAGTATAATGGCCCCCACATAGCCTTCCATATAGTATAATGGCCCCTACATAGCCTTCCATATAGTATAATGGCCCCCACATAGCCTTCCATATAGTATAATGGCCCCCACATAGCCTTCCATATAGTATAATGGCCCCCACATAGCCTTCCATATAGTATAATGGCCCCCACATAGCCTTCCATATAGTATAATGGCCCCCACATAGCCTTCCATATAGTATAATGGCCCCCACATAGCCTTCCATATAGTATAATGGCCGCCACATAGACTACCATATAGTATAATGGCCCCTACATAGCCTTCCATATAGTATAATGGCCCCCACATAGCCTTCCATATAGTATAATGGCCCATAAATAGCCTTCCATATAGTATAATGGCCCTCACATAGCCTTCCATATAGTATAATGGCCCCCACATAGCCTTCCATATAGTATAATGGCCCCCACATAGCCTTCCATATAGTATAATGGCCCCCACATAGCCTTCCATATAGTATAATGGCCCCTACATAGCCTTCCATATAGTATAATGGCCCCCACATAGCCTTCCATATACTATAATGGCCCCCACATAGCCTTCCATATAGTATAATGGCCCCCACATAGCCTTCCATATACTATAATGGCCCCCACATACCCTTCCATATACTATAATGGCCCCCACATACCCTTCCATATACTATAATGGCCCCCACATAGTCTTCCATATAGTATAATGGCCCCCACATAGCCTTCCATATACTATAATGGCCCCCACATAGCCTTCCATATACTATAATGGCCCCCACATAGCCTTCCATAAAGTATAATGGCCCCTACATAGCCTTCCATATAGTATAATGGCCCCCACATAGCCTTCCATATAGTATAATGGCCCCTACATAGCCTTGCATATATTATAATGGCCCCCACATAGCATTCCATAACTATAATGGCCCCCACATAGCCTTCCATATAGTATAATGGCCCCCACATAGCCTTCCATATAGTATAATGGCCCCCACATAGCCTTCCATATAGTATAATGGCCCCTACATAGCCTTCCATATACTATAATGTCCCCCACATAGCCTTCCATATAGTATAATGGCCCCCACATAGCCTTCCATATAGTATAATGGCCCCCACATAGCCTTCCATATAGTATAATGGCCCCCACATAGCCTTCCATATAGTATAATGGCCCCTACATAGCCTTCCATATAGTATAATGGGTCCCACATAGCCTTCCATATAGTATAATGGCCCCTACATAGCCTTCCATATAGTATAATGGGTCCCATATAGCCTTCCATATAGTATAATGGCCCCCACATAGCCTTCCATATAGTATAATGGCCCCCACATAGCCTTCCATATAGTATAATGGCCCCTACATAGCCTTCCATATAGTATAATGGGTCCCACATAGCCTTCCATATAGTATAATGGCCCCTACATAGCCTTCCATATAGTATAATGGCCCCCACATAGCCTTCCATATAGTATAATGGCCCCCACATAGCCTTCCATTTAGTATAATGGCCCCCACATAGCCTTCCATATAGTATAATGGCCCCCACATAGCCTTCCATATAGTATAATGGCCCATAAATAGCCTTCCATATAGTATAATGGCCCCCACATAGCCTTCCATATAGTATAATGGCCCCTAGATACCCTTCCATATAGTATAATGGCACCCACATAGCCTTCCATATAGTATAATGGCCCCCACATAGCCTTCCATATAGTATAATGGCCCCCACATAGCCTGCCAAATAGTATAATGGCCCCCACATAGCCTTCCATATAGTATAATGGCCCCTACATAGCCTTCCATATAGTATAATGGCAACCATATAGCCTTCCATATAGTATAATGGCCCCCACATAGCCTTCCATATAGTATAATGGCCCCCACATAGCCTTCCATATAGTATAATGGCCCCTACATAGCCTTCCATATAGTATTATGGCCCCCACATAGCCTTCCATATAGTATAATGGCCCCTACATAGCCTTCCATATAGTATAATGGCCCCCACATAGCCTTCCATATACTATAATGGCCCCTACATAGCCTTCCATATAGTATAATGGCCCCCACATAGCCTTCCATATAGTATAATGGCCCCCACATAGCCTTCCATTTAGTATAATGGCCCCCACATAGCCTTCCATATAGTATAATGGCCCCCACATAGCCTTCCATATAGTATAATGGCCCCCACATAGCCTTCCATAAAGTATAATGGCCCCTACATAGCCTTCCATATAGTATAATGGCCCCCACATAGCCTTCCATATAGTATAATGGCCCCCACATAGCCTTCCATATAGTATAATGGCCCCCACATAGCCTTCCATATAGTATAATGGCCGCCACATAGACTGCCATATAGTATAATGGGTCCCACATAGCCTTCCATATAGTATAATGGCCCCCACATAGCCTTCCATATAGTATAATGGCCCCCACATAGCCTTCCATATAGTATAATGGCCGCCACATAGACTACCATATAGTATAATGGGTCCCACATAGCCTTCCATATAGTATAATGGCCCCCACATAGCCTTCCATATAGTATAATGGCCCCTACATAGCCTTCCATATAGTATAATGGCCCCCACATAGCCTTTCATATAGTATAATGGCCCCCACATAGCCTTCCATATAGTATAATGGCCCCCACATAGCCTTCCATATAGTATAATGGCCCCTACATAGCCTTCCATATAGTATAATGGCCCCCACATAGCCTTCCATATAGTATAATGGCCCCCACATAGCCTTCCATATAGTATAATGGCCCCCACATAGCCTTCCATATAGTATAATGGCCCCCACATAGCCTTCAATATAGTATAATGGCCCCCACATAGCCTTCCATACAGAATAATGGCCCCCACATAGCCTTCCATACAGAATAATGGCCCCCACATAGCCTTCCATATAGTATAAGGGGTCCCACATAACTCCTCATATATTAGAATGCACCCCCATAGTCCTCCATGTTTTATAATGCACCCCCATTGTCCTCTATGTATTATAATGCACCCCCATAGTCCTCTATGTATTATAATGCACCCCCATAGTCCTCCATGTTTTATAATGCACCCCCATAGTCCTCCATGTTTTATAATGCACCCCCATAGTCCTCTATGTTTTATAATGCACCACCATAGTCCTCCATGTACTATAATGCACTCTCAAAGTCTATGTATAAGGTGTCTTTCATATTACATTATGCAGCCCCCATACCGTTTAATGCCCCCCCATAAGCCTCTGGCCACCATGTACAAGTCCTCGCCTCTCCTCGTTCCCCCGCTGCTCCGGTGCGCGTATCCTCCCATCCTGCGCTCTGCAGTCTCAGCTCAGCCACATGGGGAGAATGATAAAATATTCGGCAGAGCTCTCCGCTCCATCCCTCATCATTACTATGTGTGATGATGGGCGAATGGCCCATAGATGCCGCATGGTCTGCCACTTGAACAGCACAGCTCCTCTCTCACAGAGAGGAGCCGGCTGCTTCTCTGCAGGGCGGGCACCGGGCCCCTAACTCTGCCAGACCTGGTCCCAGTCGCGATCTCTGCACGCCCCTGGAGATGAAGCTGTAGGGAGGAGGGAGATGAAACTGCAGGGAGAAGGGAGATGAAGCTGCAGGGAAGAGGCAGATGAAAGTGCAGGGAAGAGAAGAAGGAAATGAAACTACATAGAGGAGGGAGATGAAGCTGCAGGGAAGAGGGAAATGAAACTACAGGGAGGAGGGAGATGAAGCTGCAGGGAAGAGGGAAATGAAACTACATGGAGGAGGGAGATGAAGCTGCAGGGAAGAGGGAAATGAAACTACAGGGACGAGGGAGATGAAGCTGCAGGGAAGAGGTAATAGGAGCTGCAGAGAGGAGGGAGATGAAGCCACAGTGAAGTGATGCCTCAGGGAAGAGGCTGGGGAAGTTGGGGGGAGGAGGGAGATGAAGCTGCAGAGAGAAGGGAGATGAAGCTGCAGGGAATAGGGAGATGGAACTGCAGAGAGGAGGGAGATGAAGCCGCAGTGAGGTGATGCCGCAGGGAAGATGCTGGGGAAGCTTTGGGGAGGAGGGAGAATAATCTGTAGGGAGGAGGGAGATGAAGCTGCAGGGAGGAGGGAGATGAAGCTGCAGCGAGGAGGGAGATGAAGCTGCAGGGAGGAGGGAGATGAAGCTGCAGGGAGGAGGGAGATGAAGCTGCAGGGAGGAGGGAGATGAAGCTGCAGGGAGGAGGGAGATGAAGCTGCAGGGAGGAGGGAAATGAAGCCGTAGGGAAGTGATGCCGCAGGGAAGAGGCTGGGGAAGTTGCGAGGAGGAGGGAGATGAAGCTGCAGGGAGGAGGGAGATGAAGCCGCAGTGAGGTGATGCCGCAGGGAAGAGGCTGGAGAAGCTGTGGGGAGGAGGGAGATGAAGCTGCAGGGAGGAGGGAGATGAAGCCGCAGTGAGGTGATGCCGCAGGGAAGATGCTGGGGAAGCTGTGGGGAGGAGGGAGAATAATCTGTAGGGAGGAGGGAGATGAAGCTGCAGGGAGGAGGGAGATGAAGCTGCAGGGAGGAGGGAGATGAAGCTGCAGGGAGGAGGGAGATGAAGCTGCAGAGAGGAGGGAGATGAAGCTGCAGGGAGGAGGGAGATGAAGCTGCAGGGAGGAGGGAGATGAAGCCGCAGTGAGGTGATGCCGCAGGGAAGAGGCTGGGGAAGTCGCGAGGAGGAGGGAGATGAAGCTGCAGGGAGGAGGGAGATGAAGCTGCAGAGAGGAGGGAGATGAAGCTGCAGGGAGGAGGGAGATGAAGCTGCAGGGAGGAGGGAGATGAAGCCGCAGTGAGGTGGTGCCGCAGGGAAGAGGCTGGAGAAGCTGTGGGGAGGAGGGAGATGAAGCTGTGGGGAGGAGGGAGATGAAGCTGCAGGGAGGAGGGATGTGAAATTAGTTGCAGCTGTGAGAGTGATGCTATGAGAGGGGAGGAGAGACAGCTAAGAGGAGTCTCCTGATTGTCTCAGAATTCACAGCATAGTGAAATAAAAAGAGAGAGTGCGCTCCTGTGTGGGATCTTAATGTACCGAGGTGTGTACAATGTGAGGCGCACACTCACCTGATAGTGGTATTGAAGGGGGATCGCAAGTTCACCGCTCCTTGTCAGCAGGGATCCAGTCCTCCTGACTCCGCAGGACTCTGCTCACACGATCGGGGTTTCCACGTGCAGTGTGCAGCCGCCGGACCGGCGTCTGATAGCAGCTCCTCCTCCGGGTCGGATGGTCCCGTGATCACAGATGCGGTGATACCCCAGCCCCTGGTGTTAGATTCAAACGGATAGTACGATCCTGGTTCTGGCTGCAGCAGCCCCGTGAGCTCCCATAGGGAGATAAAGATGCAAGGAAAAAACAAAATGCACGGTTTCGCTGCGCTGCTCAGAAAGGTAGTGATAAGGTTATTTGGGATGTAGATTTATTATTTACATGCCACCTGAGGTAGCCACCTGAGGAAGGGGGAGGTTGTACCCCCGAAACGCGTAGTGGCATGTAAATAATTAATAAATCTACATCCCAAATAACCTTATCACTACCTTTCTGAGCAGCGCAGCGAAACCGTGCATTTTGTTTTTCCTAGCATAGTGACATAGTCAGAAAGCCCCAACCACAAGCCATGATGGACGGCACAGTAGCCAATCAGTGATGTTTTCTCCACCTTCTATGGCAGGGCGGACGTCTAGCTCACTCTTTCCATGTCCCTTCACACCTGCTTACTGCTGAGTGCCATTGGACATGCTGATGGTTTCCACCTGGCAGTGTTTGTGCTGTGTACTCAGAGTGGATGGATTGGAGGGGTCGCCCGCTCCTGCCAGTCATAGCGACAGATCAGCAAAAGTGGAGCGGGCGGCATTACACCAGACCTGGACTGGTATTAACACATTCACTGCTGCATACCAGTGTCCTCCAGCAGACAGAGTGACGCTGACTGGTTCCCCGCGACCTCTGACCCTGGAGGTCCCCGGAGTCTCCGCTGCACCGCTGCTGGGATCACAGGACCACTGCTCGGGGGTGTCCTCACATCTGAAGAGACAGCAATCCTATTGGCCAATAAAATGAACCACTGTAGGTAGAGCAATGGTGGCCAACAGGGCATGCTGGGAAATGTAGCTGGGGAGCGGCGGGCTGTAGATTAGTGCTGTAGAGTTCCCACTGGAGACGTGTGGATGTACAGTGTGCCGCCATACACTTCTCAGGGGGCGGTATTAGTGATATACTGGAGACGTGTGGATGTATAGTGTGCCGCCATACACTTCTCAGGGTGCGGTATTAGTGATATACTGGAGACGTGTGGATGTACAGTGTGCCGCCATACACTTCTCAGGGTGCGGTATTAGTGATATACTGGAGACGTGTGGATGTACAGTGTGCCGCCATACACTTCTCAGGGGGCGGTATTAGTGATATACTGGAGACGTGTGGATGTACAGTGTGCCGCCATACACTTCTCAGGGTGCGGTATTAGTGATATACTGGAGACGTGTGGATGTACAGTGTGCTGCCATACACTTCTCAGGGTGTGGTATTAGTGATATACTGGAGACGTGTGGATGTACAGTGTGCCGCCATACACTTCTCAGGGTGTGGTATTAGTGATATACTGGAGACGTGTGGATGTACAGTGTGCCGCCATACACTTCTCAGGGTGCGGTATTAGTGATATACTGGAGACGTGTGGATGTACAGTGTGCCGCCATACACTTCTCAGGGTGCGGTATTAGTGATATACTGGAGACGTGTGGATGTACAGTGTGCCGCCATACACTTCTCAGGGTGCGGTATTAGTGATATACTGGAGACGTGTGGATGTACAGTGTGCCGCCATACACTTCTCAGGGGGCGGTATTAGTGATATACTGGAGACGTGTGGATGTACAGTGTGCCGCCATACACTTCTCAGGGTGCGGTATTAGTGATATACTGGAGACGTGTGGATGTACAGTGTGCTGCCATACACTTCTCAGGGTGCGGTATTAGTGATATACTGGAGACGTGTGGATGTACAGTGTGCCGCCATACACTTCTCAGGGTGCGGTATTAGTGATATACTGGAGACGTGTGGATGTACAGTGTGCCGCCATACACTTCTCAGGGTGCGGTATTAGTGATATACTGGAGACGTGTGGATGTACAGTGTGCCGCCATACACTTCTCAGGGTGCGGTATTAGTGATATACTGGAGACGTGTGGATGTACAGTGTGCTGCCATACACTTCTCAGGGTGCGGTATTAGTGATATACTGGAGACGTGTGGATGTACAGTGTGCCGCCATACACTTCTCAGGGTGCGGTATTAGTGATATACTGGAGACGTGTGGATGTACAGTGTGCCACCATACACTTCTCAGGGTGCGGTATTAGTGATATACTGGAGACGTGTGGATGTACAGTGTGCCGCCATACACTTCTCAGGGTGCGGTATTAGTGATATACTGGAGACGTGTGGATGTACAGTGTGCCGCCATACACTTCTCAGGGTGCGGTATTAGTGATATACTGGAGACGTGTGGATGTACAGTGTGCCGCCATACACTTCTCAGGGTGCGGTATTAGTGATATACTGGAGACGTGTGGATGTACAGTGTGCCGCCATACACTTCTCAGGGTGCGGTATTAGTGATATACTGGAGACGTGTGGATGTACAGTGTGCCGCCATACACTTCTCAGGGTGTGGTATTAGTGATATACTGGAGACGTGTGGATGTACAGTGTGCCGCCATACACTTCTCAGGGTGCGGTATTAGTGATATACTGGAGACGTGTGGATGTACAGTGTGCCGCCATACACTTCTCAGGGTGCGGTATTAGTGATATACTGGAGACGTGTGGATGTACAGTGTGCCGCCATACACTTCTCAGGGTGCGGTATTAGTGATATACTGGAGACGTGTGGATGTACAGTGTGCCGCCATACACTTCTCAGGGTGCGGTATTAGTGATATACTGGAGATGTGTGGATGTACAGTGTGCCGCCATACACTTCTCAGGGTGCGGTATTAGTGATATACTGGAGACGTGTGGATGTACAGTGTGCCGCCATACACTTCTCAGGGTGTGGTATTAGTGATATACTGGAGACGTGTGGATGTACAGTGTGCCGCCATACACTTCTCAGGGTGCGGTATTAGTGATATACTGGAGACGTGTGGATGTACAGTGTGCTGCCATACACTTCTCAGGGTGCAGTATTAGTGATATACTGGAGACGTGTGGATGTACAGTGTGCCGCCATACACTTCTCAGGGTGCGGTATTAGTGATATACTGGAGACGTGTGGATGTACAGTGTGCCGCCATACACTTCTCAGGGTGTGGTATTAGTGATATACTGGAGACGTGTGGATGTACAGTGTGCCGCCATACACTTCTCAGGGTGCGGTATTAGTGATATACTGGAGACGTGTGGATGTACAGTGTGCCGCCATACACTTCTCAGGGTGCGGTATTAGTGATATACTGGAGACGTGTGGATGTACAGTGTGCCGCCATACACTTCTCAGGGTGCGGTATTAGTGATATACTGGAGACGTGTGGATGTACAGTGTGCCGCCATACACTTCTCAGGGTGCGGTATTAGTGATATACTGGAGACGTGTGGATGTACAGTGTGCCGCCATACACTTCTCAGGGTGCAGTATTAGTGATATACTGGAGATGTGTGGATGTACAGTGTGCCGCCATACACTTCTCAGGGTGTGGTATTAGTGATATACTGGAGACGTGTGGATGTACAGTGTGCCGCCATACACTTCTCAGGGTGCGGTATTAGTGATATACTGGAGACGTGTGGATGTACAGTGTGCCGCCATACACTTCTCAGGGTGTGGTATTAGTGATATACTGGAGACGTGTGGATGTACAGTGTGCCGCCATACACTTCTCAGGGTGCGGTATTAGTGATATACTGGAGACGTGTGGATGTACAGTGTGCCGCCATACACTTCTCAGGGTGTGGTATTAGTGATATACTGGAGACGTGTGGATGTACAGTGTGCTGCCATACACTTCTCAGGGTGTGGTATTAGTGATATACTGGAGACGTGTGGATGTACAGTGTGCCGCCATACACTTCTCAGGGTGCGGTATTAGTGATATACTGGAGACGTGTGGATGTACAGTGTGCCGCCATACACTTCTCAGGGTGTGGTATTAGTGATATACTGGAGACGTGTGGATGTACAGTGTGCCGCCATACACTTCTCAGGGTGTGGTATTAGTGATATACTGGAGACGTGTGGATGTACAGTGTGCCGCCATACACTTCTCAGGGTGCGGTATTAGTGATATACTGGAGACGTGTGGATGTACAGTGTGCCGCCATACACTTCTCAGGGTGTGGTATTAGTGATATACTGGAGATGTGTGGATGTACAGTGTGCCGCCATACACTTCTCAGGGTGCGGTATTAGTGATATACTGGAGACGTGTGGATGTACAGTGTGCCGCCATACACTTCTCAGGGTGCGGTATTAGTGATATACTGGAGACGTGTGGATGTACAGTGTGCCGCCATACACTTCTCAGGGTGCGGTATTAGTGATATACTGGAGACGTGTGGATGTACAGTGTGCCGCCATACACTTCTCAGGGGGCGGTATTAGTGATATACTGGAGATGTGTGGATGTACAGTGTGCCGCCATACACTTCTCAGGGTGCGGTATTAGTGATATACTGGAGACGTGTGGATGTACAGTGTGCCGCCATACACTTCTCAGGGTGTGGTATTAGTGATATACTGGAGACGTGTGGATGTACAGTGTGCCGCCATACACTTCTCAGGGTGCGGTATTAGTGATATACTGGAGACGTGTGGATGTACAGTGTGCCGCCATACACTTCTCAGGGTGTGGTATTAGTGATATACTGGAGACGTGTGGATGTACAGTGTGCTGCCATACACTTCTCAGGGTGTGGTATTAGTGATATACTGGAGACGTGTGGATGTACAGTGTGCCGCCATACACTTCTCAGGGTGCGGTATTAGTGATATACTGGAGACGTGTGGATGTACAGTGTGCCGCCATACACTTCTCAGGGTGTGGTATTAGTGATATACTGGAGACGTGTGGATGTACAGTGTGCCGCCATACACTTCTCAGGGTGTGGTATTAGTGATATACTGGAGACGTGTGGATGTACAGTGTGCCGCCATACACTTCTCAGGGTGCGGTATTAGTGATATACTGGAGACGTGTGGATGTACAGTGTGCCGCCATACACTTCTCAGGGTGCGGTATTAGTGATATACTGGAGACGTGTGGATGTACAGTGTGCCGCCATACACTTCTCAGGGTGCGGTATTAGTGATATACTGGAGACGTGTGGATGTACAGTGTGCCGCCATACACTTCTCAGGGGGCGGTATTAGTGATATACTGGAGACGTGTGGATGTACAGTGTGCCGCCATACACTTCTCAGGGTGCGGTATTAGTGATATACTGGAGACGTGTGGATGTACAGTGTGCCGCCATACACTTCTCAGGGTGCGGTATTAGTGATATACTGGAGACGTGTGGATGTACAGTGTGCCGCCATACACTTCTCAGGGTGCGGTATTAGTGATATACTGGAGACGTGTGGATGTACAGTGTGCCGCCATACACTTCTCAGGGTGTGGTATTAGTGATATACTGGAGACGTGTGGATGTACAGTGTGCCGCCATACACTTCTCAGGGTGCGGTATTAGTGATATACTGGAGACGTGTGGATGTACAGTGTGCCGCCATACACTTCTCAGGGTGCGGTATTATGGGGGGTGCAGCCTGCAGCTGGAGATGCCTCTTCGTAGACATGCCTTGCTGTTATTTGTCCCCCTCCCCATCGGTTGACAGTAACGTGGTCCCAGCACCCTACGCCCCACCTAACCCTGCGCGTTGTGTCCCCCAAACAGATGGCAAATCCGCTGACCTCAGCCTGCTGCCTGCTGCTCGCTGCCTGCGTGATGGTCTGCGCTCAGAGACACACTGACGGTAAGTGCTGCCATAAACATCCATATATCGCCTGCATAATCCATGGCGCAGTACATAGGTCACACCTGTATTATATAATACATTATATATCACCTTCATAAGTAGTGTCACAGTACAGAGGAGACCGGGGTATAATACATTATATATACCTCCATGTGCTACACCTAATGTAACAGCAGAATAGTGACCGCAGCTCTGGAGGATAAGACATGATGTAACAGCAGAATAGTGACCGCAGCTCTGGAGGATAAGACATGATGTAACAGCAGAATAGTGACCGCAGCTCTGGAGGTGACTGGAGGATAAGACATGATGTAACAGCAGAATAGTGTCCGCAGCTGTGGAGGTGACTGGAGGATAAGACATGATGTAACAGCAGAATAGTGTCCGCAGCTCTGGAGGTGACTGGAGGATAAGACATGATGTAACAGCAGAATAGTGACCGCAGCTCTGGAGGTGACTGGAGGATAAGACATGATGTAACAGCAGAATAGTGTCCGCAGCTCTGGAGGTGACTGGAGGATAAGACATGATGTAACAGCAGAATAGTGACCGCAGCTCTGGAGGTGATTGGAGGATAAGACATGATGTAACAGCAGAATAGTGACCGCAGCTCTGGAGGTGACTGGAGGATAAGACATGATGTAACAGCAGAATAGTGTCCGCAGCTCTGGAGGTGACTGGAGGATAAGACATGATGTAATAGCAGAATAGTGACCGCAGCTCTGGAGGTGTACACAGTGCTGTGCAGAAGTTTGCGCACCCCTGGTCAAAATTACTGTTATTGTGAACAGTTAATCAAGTTGAAAATGAAATGATCTCTAAAAGGCAGACAGTTAAAGATGAGACATTTCCTTTATATTTTAGGTAAAAACAAAAAAAATATTTTCATCTTTAACATTTTAAAAACTACAAAAATGAAAATGGGCCAATACAAAAGTTTGCACACCCTTGTAGATTTGTGTGCTCAGATAACTTTGACTATCTCTTCAGACCTTAATTCGCTTGTTAGGTTTGTGGCTTGTTCATGATCATAGTTAGGAAAGGCCGGGTGATGCAAATTTCACAGCTTTATAAAAACCCAGCTTCCTCTAACTTTGTGCAAATAAAACAGCCATGGGTCTTTCAAAGCAGCTGCCTAGCACTCTGAAAATCAAAATGGTGAAGGCCCACAAAGCAGAAGAAAGCTAGAAGAACATAGCAAAGCGTTTTCAAGTTGCCCTGGCACTTACAGAAACAGTGGAGGTCAGGATAAGGTCTGGAAAATCAAGCACAATTTCTGTGAGAGCTGCTGGTAGGATTGCTAGAGGCAAATCAGAGCCCCTGCATGACTGCAAAAGACCTTCAGGAAGATTTAGCCGACTCTGGAGTTGTGGTACATTGTTCTACTGTTCAGAGACACCTGCACAAATATGGCCTTCATGGAAGAATCACCAGAAGAATCTTCTGCTGCCTCCTCACCATAAAATGTAGCATCAGAAGTCTGCAAAACAACATCTAAACAAGACTGATGTATTTTGGAAACAAGTCGTGTTAACGGATGAGGTTAAAATAGAACTCCTTGGCCACAATGATCAAACCAAATGTTTGGGAAAAAAAGGAGACAGAATGTCATTACAAGAACATCTCGCCAACCATTAAGCATGGGGGTGGATCTATCATGCTTTGGGTTGTGTTCTATCCAATGGCACTGGGAACATTTCACAGGTAGAGGGAAGAATGGATTCAACTAAGCAAACATAACACCATCTGTAAAAAAGCTGAAGTTGAAAAGAGGACGACTTCTACAAATGGATAAGGATCCGAAACACAATTCAACATCCACATTAGCCTATGTCAAAAGCTACAAGCTGAAGGTTTTACAATGACCCTCACAGTCCCCTGATCTGAACATCATTGAAAATCTGTGGCTAGACCGCAAAAGAGCAGTGCATGCAAGACGAGCAAGGAATCTCACAGAACAAGAAGACGTCTCCAAGGAAGAAAGCGCAAACAAGAATTGAAAGACTCTTGGCTGCTACAAAAAACATTTACAAGCTTTGATACTTTCCAAAGGGGGCGCTGCAGGTCCTAACCATGCAGGGTCCCCAATAGTTTGCATTGGCAAACTTTATTTTTTGTTGTGAATATAAAAATGTAAAAAAAATATATATATTTTTTGTCTAAAATGCAGAGAATATGAGTTATCCTTAACTGTATGGCTTTTACAGATAATTTCATCTTCACCTTGCTTAATTGTTCAGAATATCAGTAAACTTGACCAGGGGTGCTCAAACTTTTGCATGCCACTGTATAATAGCTTTATTCTCATACATGGGGTAGTTATATTCTTGTACATGGAACAGTATTATAGCAGTTATTTTCTTATATATAAGGGCAGTATTATAGTAGTTATATTCTTGTATATAGGGGCAGTATTATAGTAGTTATATTCTTGTACATAGGGGGCAGTATTATAGTAGTTATATTCTTGTACATAGGGGGCAGTATTATAGTAGTTATATTCTTGTATATAGGGGCAGTATTATAGTAGTTATATTCTCATACATGGGACAGTATTATAGTAGTTATATTCTTATATATAAGGACAGTATTATAGTAGTTATATTCTTGTACATAGGGGAAGTATTATAGTAGTTATATTCTTGTATATAGGGGGCAGTATTATAGTAGTTATATTCTTGTACATAGGGGGCAGTATTATAGTAGTTATATTCTTGTACATAGGGGGCAGTATTATAGTAGTTATATTCTTGTATATAGGGGCAGTATTATAGTAGTTATATTCTCATACATGGGACAGTATTATAGTAGTTATATTCTTATATATAAGGACAGTATTATAGTAGTTATATTCTTGTACATAGGGGGCAGTATTATAGTAGTTATATTCTTGTACATAGGGGGCAGTATTATAGTAGTTATATTCTTGTACATAGGGGCAGTATTATAGTAGTTATATTCTTGTATATAGAGGCAGTATTACAGTAGTTATATTCTTATATATAAGGACAGTATTATAGTAGTTATATTCTTGTACATAGGGGCAGTATTATAGTAGTTATATTCTTGTATATAAGGGCAGTATTATAGTAGTTATATTCTTATATATAAGGGCAGTATTATAGTAGTTATATTCTTGTACATAGGGGGCAGTATTATAGTAGTTATATTCTTGTACATAGGGGGAAGTATTATAGTAGTTATATTCTTGTACATAGGGGGCAGTATTATAGTAGTTATATTCTTGTACATAGGGGGAAGTATTATAGTAGTTATATTCTTGTACATAGGGGCAGTATTATAGTAGTTATATTCTTGTATATAAGGGCAGTATTATAGTAGTTATATTCTTGTATATAAGGGCAGTATTATAGCAGTTATATTCTTGTATATAAGGGCAGTATTATAGTAGTTATATTCTTGTACATAGGGGGCAGTATTATAGTAGTTATATTCTTGTACATAGGGGGCAGTATTATAGTAGTTATATTCTTGTACATAGGAGCAGTATTATAGCAGTTATATTCTTGTACATAGGGTCAGTATTATAGTAGTTATATTCTTATATATAAGGGCAGTATTATAGTAGTTATATTCTTATATATAAGGGCAGTATTATAGTAGTTATATTCTTGTACATAGGGGGCGGTATTATAGTAGTTATGTTCTTGTACATAGGGGCAGTATTATAGTAGTTATATTCTTGTACATAGGGGCAGTATTATAGTAGTTATATTCTTGTACATGGGACAGTATTATAGTAGTTATAGTCTTGTACATAGGGGCAGTATTATAGTAGTTATATTCTTATATATAAGGGCAGTATTATAGTAGTTATATTCTTGTACATAGGGAGCAGTATTATAGTAGTTATATTCTTGTACATAGGGGGCAGTATTATAGTAGTTATGTTCTTATACATAGGGGCAGTATTATAGTAGTTATATTCTTGTACATAGGGGGCAGTATTATAGCAGTTATATTCTTATATATAAGGGCAGTATTATAGTAGTTATATTCTTGTATATAGGGGGCAGTATTATAGCAGTTATATTCTTGTACATAGGGGCAGTATTATAGTAGTTATATTCTTATATATAAGGGCAGTATTATAGTAGTTATATTCTTGTACATAGGGGCAGTATTATAGTAGTTATATTCTTGTACATGGGACAGTATTATAGTAGTTATAGTCTTGTACATAGGGGCAGTATTATAGTAGTTATATTCTTATATATAAGGGCTGTATTATAGTAGTTATATTCTTGTACATAGGGAGCAGTATTATAGTAGTTATATTCTTGTACATAGGGGGCAGTATTATAGTAGTTATGTTCTTATACATAGGGGCAGTATTATAGTAGTTATATTCTTGTACATAGGGGGCAGTATTATAGTAGTTATATTCTTGTACATAGGGGGCAGTATTATAGTAGTTATCTTCTTGTACATAGGGGCAGTATTATAGTAGTTATATTCTTGTACATAGGGGCAGTATTATAGTAGTTATGTTCTTGTACATAGGGGCAGTATTATAGTAGTTATATTCTTATATATAAGGGCAGTATTATAGTAGTTATATTCTTGTACATAGGGAGCAGTATTATAGTAGTTATATTCTTGTACATAGGGGGCAGTATTATAGTAGTTATGTTCTTATACATAGGGGCAGTATTATAGTAGTTATATTCTTGTACATAGGGGGCAGTATTATAGCAGTTATATTCTTATATATAAGGGCAGTATTATAGTAGTTATATTCTTGTATATAGGGGGCAGTATTATAGCAGTTATATTCTTGTACATAGGGGGCAGTATTATAGTAGTTATGTTCTTATACATAGGGGCAGTATTATAGTAGTTATATTCTTGTACATAGGGGGCAGTATTATAGCAGTTATATTCTTATATATAAGGGCAGTATTATAGTAGTTATATTCTTGTATATAGGGGGCAGTATTATAGCAGTTATATTCTTGTACATAGGGGCAGTATTATAGTAGTTATATTCTTATATATAAGGGCAGTATTATAGTAGTTATATTCTTGTACATAGGGGCAGTATTATAGTAGTTATATTCTTGTACATGGGACAGTATTATAGTAGTTATAGTCTTGTACATAGGGGCAGTATTATAGTAGTTATATTCTTATATATAAGGGCAGTATTATAGTAGTTATATTCTTGTACATAGGGAGCAGTATTATAGTAGTTATACTCTTGTACATAGGGGGCAGTATTATAGTAGTTATGTTCTTATACATAGGGGCAGTATTATAGTAGTTATATTCTTGTACATAGGGGGCAGTATTATAGTAGTTATATTCTTGTACATAGGGGGCAGTATTATAGTAGTTATAGTCTTGTACATAGGGGGCAGTATTATAGTAGTTATATTCTTGTACATAGGGGCAGTATTATAGTAGTTATATTCTTGTACATAGGGGCAGTATTATAGTAGTTATATTCTTGTACATGGGACAGTATTATAGTAGTTATAGTCTTGTACATAGGGGCAGTATTATAGTAGTTATATTCTTATATATAAGGGCAGTATTATAGTAGTTATATTCTTGTACATGGGACAGTATTATAGTAGTTATAGTCTTGTACATAGGGGCAGTATTATAGTAGTTATATTCTTGTATATAGGGGCAGTATTATAGTAGTTATATTCTTGTATATAGGGGGCAGTATTATAGTAGTTATATTCTTGTATATAGGGGCAGTATTATAGTAGTTATATTCTTGTACATAGGGGGCAGTATTATAGTAGTTATATTCTTGTATATAGGGGCAGTATTATAGTAGTTATATTCTTGTACATAGGGAGCAGTATTATAGTAGTTATATTCTTGTACATAAAGGGCAGTATTATAGTAGTTATATTCTTGTACATAGGGGCAGTATTATAGTAGTTATGTCCTTGTAAATAGGGGCAGTATTATAGTAGTTATGTTCTTGTACATAGGGGCAGTATTATAGTAGTTATGTCCTTGTAAATAGGGGCAGTATTACAGCAGTTATAACCTGTTTTATAGTGTAAGGTTGTAAGACTTGTCTCTGGAGTTTAGTTGTATTCCTATGCATAGGGGCGGTATTACAGCAGTTACAGTTTCTGTTTTATAGTGTAAGGTTGTACACTTATTTCTTTTTTCCTTTCTTCACATGTCACTCCGTGTTTTCAGTAGGGGGCGACACTGTGTAATATCAATATAACATTACATTCCTGCTCCTTCCTGACAGATTGGGTGCAGGATATCTGAGGTTTCCTCCTTCCTGACAGATTGGGTGCAGGATATCTGAGGTTTCCTCCTTCCTGACAGACTGGGTGCGGGATATCTCAGATTTGCTCTTTCCTGACAGACTGGGTGCAGGATATCTCAGATTTGCTCCTTCCTGACAGACTGGGTGCAGGATATCTGAGGTTTCCTCCTTCCTGACAGATTGGGTGCAGGATATCTCAGGTTTCCTCCTTCCTCACAGATCGGGTGCGGGATATCTCAGATTTGCTCTTTCCTGACAAGTTGGGTGCCGGATATCTCAGATTTGCTCCTTCCTGACAGACTGGGTGCGGGATATCTCAGATTTGCTCCTTCCTGACAGATCGGGTGCAGGATATCTCAGATTTGCTCTTTCCTGACAGACTGGGTGCAGGATATCTCAGATTTGCTCTTTCCTGACAAGTTGGGTGCCGGATATCTCAGATTTGCTCCTTCCTGACAGACTGGGTGCGGGATATCTCAGATTTGCTCCTTCCTGACAGATCGGGTGCAGGATATCTCAGATTTGCTCTTTCCTGACAGACTGGGTGCAGGATATCTCAGATTTGCTCCTTCCTGATAGATCGGGTGTGGGATATCTCAGATTTGCTCCTTCCTGACAAACTGGGTGCGGGATATCTCAGATTTGCTCCTTCCTGACAGATCTGGTGCAGGATATCTCAGATTTGCTTCTTCCTGGGAGATCGGGTGCAGGATATCTTAGATTTGCTCCTTCCTGACAGACTGGGCGCAGGATATCTCAGATTTGCTCCTTCCTCACAGACTGGGTGCGGGATATCTCAGATTTGCTCCTTCCTGACAGACTGGGTGCGGGATATCTCAGATTTGCTCCTTCCTGACAGACTGGGTGTAAGATATCTCAGGTTTCCTCCTTCCTGACAGACTGGGTGCGGGATTTCTCAGGTTTCTCCTTCCTGACAGACTGGGTGCAGGATATCTCAGGTTCCTCCTTCCTGACAGACTGGGTGCGGGATATCTCAGGTTTCCTCCTTCCTGACAGACTGGGTGCGGGATATCTCAGGTTTCCTCCTTCCTGACAGACTGGGTGCGGGATATCTCAGGTTTCTCCTTCCTGACAGACTGGGTGCAGGATATCTCAGATTTTCTCCTTCCTGACAGACTGGGTGCGGGATATCTCAGGTTTCTCCTTCCTGACAGACTGGGTGCGGGATATCTCAGATTTGCTCCTTCCTGACAGACTGGGTGTGGGATATCTCAGATTTGCTCCTTCCTGACAGACTGGGTGCAGGATATCTCAGATTTGCTCCTTCCTGACAGACTGGGTGCGTGTTATCTCAGATTTGCTCCTTCCTGGGAGATCGGGTGCAGGATATCTCAGATTTGCTCCTTCCTGACAGACTGGGTGTGGGATATCTCAGATTTGCTCCTTCCTGACAGACTGGGTGCAGGATATTTCAGATTTGCTCCTTCCTGACAGACTGGGTGCGGGATATCTCAGGTTTCTCCTTCCTGGGAGATCGGGTGCAGGATATCTCAGATTTGCTCCTTCCTGACAGACTGGGTGTGGGATATCTCAGATTTGCTCCTTCCTGACAGACTGGGTGTGGGATATCTCAGGTTTCTCCTTCCTGACAGACTGGGTGCGGGATATCTCAGATTTGCTCCTTCCTGATAGACTGGGTACGGGATATCTCAGATTTGCTCCTTCCTGACAGACTGGGTGCGGGATATCTCAGATTACTCCTTCTCGCTGCTCGGTGTTTGTTTTCTTTGGAGATGTCTTTTCTCCGCTGATGTTGATGCTTATTGACTTTTCTTGTCTTGTGAGTGTGAAGCGTTTGCCCGGCGGTCGTGCATTAATGCTGCGTCCTTCTATAAATATCACCGCTGTTTTGTATCCGTCTGTGATCCGCGCCGTCCTTTTATCCTTTTATATCAGTGATTGGTCGTCTCTGCTCTTTTTTATATATCATTTTTTGTTGTTGACTTATAATTAGTCCCCTTTTCCTCCACAGCAATAAAATGGAGCCAATGTAAGATTAGGGTGTTTCACGTAAAATTTGTCTAAAAGTAGCGTAAAGTCTTCGCCAGTGATCGGCGCCATTTTTATAGCGCTTCTGCCATTTTTCACCTTTTTGTTTCGTGTTTATGTCGTGACTTCACTGGAAGCAAAATTTTGAGAAAATGTGCAAAGTGATGTCGAGAAGAGTGTCCTGTCTCCCCCACCCTCCAGTGATACAAGCTGCATTCAGTGCTCCGGAGCTGACATCCATCCCGCTTTGACGTGGTGAGGCTTGGCAGTTCCCAGTTGGAGGAATGCCTCTGTATTGTTGCGCCGCTCTCGTCCCGGCTGAAAGGGCCGTGAACTTGAAAGCGGCCACATGAAAGGGCTGTGTCTAGGAAGGGATTAGCCGGCCCTGGCATAATGCAGGCGGGGAGGGGGGTGCTGGGACCCCTTTTTCATCAGCTGCGTCCCCCTCGTCCTATTTGTATTCACATTGTGCACTTGGCGGTGAGCGGCGACCGTGTGACCCGATCCTTCCCGGGAGCGCACACAACGCGCCCTTCTGATGGGGACGGATGATCCTGTGATAATGGAGGTTGTCAGACGCCTTTTCATGTTGTCATTGATGGCGCTTTGATTATTTTCTCGCAGATTAACTCTTCACACGCCGCGATGGGACCAAATATCGGGGGGAAAGGGAGAAATGATCATCGATTTCCGGATCTCATTACGGATCGGTCTCTCGTCTTTCATGACGTCACGTTTCATTGTTCCGGTTATTCTTCATTTTTGGTCTTGTTTTTACACTTCTCGCTGGTGTGTCTCCATCTTGGGACCCTCGTTACAAGGCGTTAATTAGTGGGGTCTCCAGCGAGCTCTAGAGCAAAGGATGCAGTCCGGGAAGTGAGTAACCTACAAATACGTCCCCGATAAAAGCCGCTCTCTTCAGGGGTCAGGTATGAAGACTGGACATTGCTGAGGGTCTATATATACTAGCGAGGTGTATACACCCTGATAAACGGCCCTGCTGCAGGCACTGGGGTCTGGACGCTCGGGGCTGGGGTCTGGACGCTCGGGGCTGGGGTCTGGACGTGGTGTCGGGGCTGGGGTCTGGACGTGGTGTCGGGGCTGGGGTCTGGACGTGGTGTCGGGGCTGGGGTCTGGACGTGGTGTCGGGGCTGGGGTCTGGACGTTGTGTCGGGGCTGGGGTCTGGACGCTCGGGGCTGGGGTCTGGACGCTCGGGGCTGGGGTCTGGACGTGGTGTCGGGGCTGGGGTCTGGACGTGGTGTCGGGGCTGGGGTCTGGACGCTCGGGGCTGGGGTCTGGACGCTCGGGGCTGGGGTCTGAACTCTGGAATCTCGGGGCTGGCGTCTGGAATCTCGGGGCTGGGTTCTGGACGCTCGGGGCTGGGGTCTGGACGCTCGGGGCTGGGGTCTGGACGCTCGGGGCTGGGGTCTGGACGCTCGGGGCTGGGGTCTGGACGTGGTGTCAAGGCTGGGGTCTGGATGCTCGGGGCTGGGGTCTGGACGCTCGAGGCTGGGGTCTGGACGCTCGGGGCTGGGGTCTGGACGTGGTGTCGGGGCTGGGGTCTGGACGTGGTGTCGGGGCTGGGGTCTGGACGCTCGGGGCTGGGGTTTGGACGCTCGGGGCTGGGGTCTGGACGCTCGAGGCTGGGGTCTGGAATCTCGGGGCTGGGGTCTGGACGCTTGGGGCTGGGGTCTGGACGCTCGGGGCTGGGGTCTGGACGCTCGGGGCTGGGGTCTGGACGCTCGGGGCTGGGGTCTGAACTCTGGAATCTCGGGGCTGGGGTCTGGACGCTCGGGGCTGGGGTCTGGACGCTCGGGGCTGGGGTCTGGACGCTCGGGGCTGGGGTCTGGACCCTCGGGGCTGGGGTCTGGACGTGGTGTCGGGGCTGGGGTCTGGACGCTCGGGGCTGGGGTCTGGAGGCTCGGGGCTGGGGTCTGGACGCTCGAGGCTGGGGTCTGGACGCTCGGGGCTGGGGTCTGGACGTGGTGTCGGGGCTGGGGTCTGGACGCTCGGGGCTGGGGTCTGGACGCTCGAGGCTGGGGTCTAGACGTGGTGTCGGGGCTGGGGTCTGGACGTGGTGTCGGGGCTGGGGTCTGGACGCTCGGGGCTGGGGTCTGGACGCTCGAGGCTGGGGTCTGGACGTGGTGTCGGGGCTGGGGTCTGGACGCTCGGGGCTGGGGTCTGGACGCTCGAGGCTGGGGGCTGGACGCTCGGGGCTGGTGTCTGGACGCTCAGGGCTGGGGTCTGGACGTGGTGTCGGGGCTGGGGTCTGGATGCTCGGGGCTGGGGTCTGGACGCTCGAGGCTGGGGTCTGGACGCTCGGGGCTGGGGTCTGGACGTGGTGTCGGGGCTGGGGTCTGGACGTGGTGTCAGGGCTGGCGTCTGGACGCTCGGGGTTGGGGTCTGGACGCTCGGGGCTGGGGTCTGGACGCTCGGGGCTGGGGTCTGGACGCTCGAGGCTGGGGTCTGGAATCATGGGGCTGGGGTCTGGACGCTCGGGGCTGGGGTCTGGACGTTCGGGGCTGGGGTCTGAACTCTGGAATCTCGGGTCTGGACGCTCGGGGCTGGGGTCTGGACGTGGTGTCGGGGCTGGGGTCTGGACGCTCGGGGCTGGGGTCTGAACTCTGGAATCTCGGGTCTGGACGCTCGGGGCTGGGGTCTGGACGTGGTGTCGGGGCTGGGGTCTGGACGCTCGGGGCTGGGGTCTGAACTCTGGAATCTCGGGGCTGGGGTCTGGACGCTCGGGGCTGGGGTCTGGACGTGGTGTCGGGGCTGGGGTCTGGACGCTCGGGGCTGGGGTCTGGACGCTCGGGGCTGGGGTCTGGACGCTCGGGGCTGGGGTCTGGACGCTCGATGCTGGGGTCTGGACGCTCGGGGCTGGGGTCTGGACGCTCGGGGCTGGGGTCTGGACGCTCGAGGCTGGGGTCTGGACGCTCGGGGCTGGGGTCTGGACGTGGTGTCGGGGCTGGGGTCTGGACGCTCGGGGCTGGGGTCTGGACGCTCGAGGCTGGGGTCTGGACGCTCGGGGCTGGGGTCTGGACGCTCGGGGCTGGGGTCTGACCTCTGGAATCTCGGGGCTGGGGTCTGGACGCTCGGGGCTGGGGTCTGGACGTGGTGTCGGGGCTGGGGTCTGGACGCTCGGGGCTGGGGTCTGAACTCTGGAATCTCGGGGCTGGGGTCTGGACGCTCGGGGCTGGGGTCTGGACGCTTGGGGCTGGGGTCTGGACGTGGTGTCGGGGCTGGGGTCTGGACGCTCGGGGCTGGGGTCTGAACGTGGTGTCGGGGCTGGACGTGGTGTTGGGGCTGGGGTCTGGACGTGGTGTTGGGGCTGGGGTCTGGAGGCTCGGGGCTGGGGTCTGGACGCTCGGGGCTGGGGTCTGGACGTGGTGTCGGGGCTGGGGTCTGGACGTGGTGTCGGGGCTGGGGTCTGGACGTGGTGTCGGGGCTGGGGTCTGGACGTGGTGTTGGGGCTGGGGTCTGGAGGCTCGGGGCTGGGGTCTGGACGCTCGGGGCTGGGGTCTGGACGTGGTGTCGGGGCTGGGGTCTGGACGTGGTGTCGGGGCTGGGGTCTGGACGTGGTGTCGGGGCTGGGGTCTGGACGTGGTGTCGGGGCTGGGGTCTGGACGCTCGGGGCTGGGGTCTGGACGTGGTGTCGGGGCTGGGGTCTGGACGCTCGGGGCTGGGGTCTGGACGTGGTGTCGGGGCTGGGGTCTGGACGCTCGGGGCTGGGGTCTGGACGTGGTGTCGGGGCTGGGGTCTGGACGCTCGGGGCTGGGGTCTGGACGCTTGGGGCTGGGGTCTGGACGCTCGAGGCTGGGGTCTGGACGCTCGAGGCTGGGGTCAGGGCTTATTTGTTTGGCTCCGGGTGACCCCAGTTTCACAGTAAACTGTATACAGTGAGTCTGTAAACCGGTGTATTTCTGTGACTGATCCTGGGCACACCGGCTCCGCTCTGAGGTACATGCGCCATGTTACACCCCACACATCAGAGAACACAGGAGGCACCGCACGCCTCACACTGACACTGCTGAGGGGAAAAGAAAAACGAGCCCCGACTGGACTCATTGACAGCTCAGCTCTGCTAGGTTACTATGGTCACATATAAACTGAGCTGTGATTGGTTGCTGTGGTAATTATAAGCTGAATTTTGATTGGTTGCTTTGGTAAAATAGAAGCTGAGCTGTGATTGGTTGCTCTAGTTAAAAATAAGCTGAGCTGTGATTGGTTCCTCTGGTAACTATAAGCTGAGCTGTGATTGGTTGCTCTGGTAAATATTAGCTGAGCTGGGGTTGGTTACTCTGGTAAATATAAGCTGTGCTGTGATTGGTTGCTCTGATAAATATAGGCTGAGCTGTGATTGGTTGCTCTGGTAAATATAAGCTGAGCTGTGATTGGTTCCTCTGGTAAATATAAGCTGAGCTATGATTGGTTGCTCTGGTAACTATAAGCTGAGCTGTGATTGGTTCCTCTGGTAACTATAAGCTGAGCTGTGATAGGTTCCTCTGGTAAATACAAGCTGAGCTGTGATAGGTTCCTCTGGTAAATACAAGCTGAGCTGTGATAGGTTGCTGTGGGTGGCACAGTGTACGATGGCACAGTTTAGATGATGAGGCCTTGTTGCCCCGCACAGAGCACTCGAGGTGAATGCAGCCGGAGCCGTCCTGTGTATCTACAGCACTTGGATGCAGATGACACTATTGCTGCGTTCAGTGTTTGGTGAGTTTTTCCTCTGTATATGGTGAGTTTTTTCCTCAGTATTTGGTGAGTTTTTCCTCTGTATATGGTGAGTTTTTCCTCTGTATATGGTGAGTTTTTTCCTCAGTATTTGGTGAAGTTTTCCTCTGTATATGGTGAGTTTTTCCTCAGTATTTGGTGAGGTTTTCCTCAGTATTTGGTGAGTTTTTTCCTCAGTATTTGGTGAGTTTTTCCTCTGTATATGGTGAGTTTTTTCCTCAGTATTTGGTGAGTTTTTCCTCTGTATATGGTGAGTTTTTTCCTCAGTATTTGGTGAGTTTTTTCCTCAGTATTTGGTGAGTTTTTTCCTCTGTATATGGTGAGGTTTTCCTCAGTATTTGGTGAGGTTTTCCTCAGTATTTGGTGAGTTTTTTCCTCAGTATTTGGTGAGTTTTTCCTCTGTATATGGTGAGTTTTTTCCTCAGTATTTGGTGAGGTTTTCCTCGGTATTTGGTGAGTTTTTTCCTCTGTATATGGTGAGGTTTTCCTCAGTATTTGGTGAGTTTTTCCCTCAGTATTTGGTGAGGTTTTCCTCAGTATTTGGTGAGTTTTTCCCTCAGTATTTGGTGAGGTTTTCCTCAGTATTTGGTGAGGTTTTCCTCAGTATTTGGTGAGTTTTCCCTCAGTATTTGGTGAGTTTTTCCTCAGTATTTGGTGAGTTTTTTCCTCAGTATTTGGTGAGGTTTTCCTCAGTATTTGGTGAGTTTTTTCCTCAGTATTTGGTGAGTTTTTCCTCAATATTTGATGAGTTTTTCCTCAGTATTTGGTGAGTTTTTCCTCAGTATTTGGTGAGTTTTTCCTCAGTATTTGGTGAGTTTTCCCTCAATATTTGGTGAGTTTTTCCTCAGTATTTGGTGAGGTTTTCCTCAGTATTTGGTAAGTTTTTCCTCAGTATTTGGTGAGTTTTTTCCTCAGTATTTGGTGAGTTTTTTCCTCAGTATTTGGTGAGGTTTTCCTCAGTATTTGGTGAGTTTTTTCCTCAGTATTTGGTGAGTTTTTTCCTCAGTATTTGGTGAGTTTTTCCTCGGTATTTGGTGAGGTTTTCCTCAGTATTTGGTGAGGTTTTTCCTCAGTATTTGGTGAGTTTTTCCTCGGTATTTGGTGAGGTTTTCCTCGGTATTTGGTGAGGTTTTCCTCAGTATTTGGTGAGGTTTTCCTCAGTATTTGGTGAAGTTTTCCTCAGTATTTGGTGAGTTTTTCCTCGGTATTTGGTGAGGTTTTCCTCGGTATTTGGTGAGGTTTTCCTCAGTATTTGGAGAGGTTTTCCTCAGTATTTGGAGAGGTTTTCCTCAGTATTTGGTGAGGTTTTCCTCAGTATTTGGTGAGTTTTTTCCTCAGTATTTGGTGAGTTTTTCCTCGGTATTTGGTGAGTTTTTCCTCGGTATTTGGTGAGGTTTTCCTCAGTATTTGGTGAGGTTTTCCTCAGTATTTGGTGAGTTCTTCCTCAGTATTTGGTGAGTTTGGTGAGCACATAGAATGAAATGACTTTTTTTTTTCAGAGATAGAGAAATAGACAGAAGAATAGATAGATAGACAAAGGGATAGATAGATAGATAGATAGAGGGATAGATAGATAGAGGGATAGATAGATAGATAGAGGGATAGATAGATAGAGGGATAGATAGATAGAGGGATAGATAGATAGATAGATGGATAGATAGATGGATAGATAGATGGATAGATGGATAGATAGATAGATAGAGAGATAGATAGATAGAGGGATAGATAGATAGATAGATAGATAGAGGGATAGAGGGATAGATAGATAGATAGAGGGATAGAGGGATAGATAGATAGATAGATAGAGGGATAGATAGATAGAGGGATAGAGGGATAGATGGATAGATAGATAGATAGATAGATAGAGGGATAGATAGATAGATAGATAGATAGATAGATAGATAGAGGGATAGATAGATAGAGGGATAGATAGATAGAGGGATAGATAGAGGGATAGATAGATAGAGGGATAGATAGAGGGATAGATAGATAGAGGGATAGATAGATAGAGGGATAGATAGATAGAGAGATAGATAGAGGGATAGATAGATAGAGGGATAGATAGATAGATGGATAGATAGATAGATAGAGGGATAGAGGGATAGATAGATAGATAGAGGGATAGATAGATAGATAGATAGATAGATAGAGGGATAGATGGATAGATAGATAGATAGATGGATAGATAGAGGGATAGATGGATAGATAGATAGAGGGATAGAGGGATAGATAGATAGAGGGATAGAGGGATAGATAGATAGAGGGATAGATAGATAGAGGGATAGAGGGATAGATAGATAGAGGGATAGATAGATAGAGGGATAGATAGATAGATAGAGGGATAGATAGATAGAGGGATAGAGGGATAGATAGATAGATAGATAGATAGAGGGATAGATAGATAGAGGGATAGATAGATAGAGGGATAGATAGATAGAGAGATAGATAGAGAGATAGATAGAGGGATAGATAGATAGAGGGATAGATAGATAGAGGGATAGATAGATAGATAGAGGGATAGATAGATAGAGGGATAGATAGATAGAGGGATAGATAGATAGAGGGATAGATAGAGGGAGGGATAGATAGATAGATAGATAGAGGGATAGATAGATAGATAGAGGGATAGATAGATAGATAGAGGGATAGATAGAGGGATAGATAGATAGATAGAGGGATAGATAGATAGATAGATAGATAGAGGGATAGATAGATAGAGGGATAGATAGAGAGAGGGATAGATGGATAGATAGAGAGAGAGAGGGATAGATAGAGGGATAGATAGATAGATAGATAGATAGACAGAGGGATAGATAGAGTCCATGTGAGCACACGCTGCATTTCTCACGGTCGGCAGTGGGCTCACATTACCGGCCGTGGGAAATGACCGGTAATTACCTCTGCTGTCTCGCTGCGAGGCTGCTTTCATTCAGCGCTGTGTATCAGTCGCGGCTGGATGTAAGCAGCGCAGGACCTGTGGATTATGCTGGAGCTGGGTGGATGACGTCGGAGCTTTGTTTCGGGAGGGGTTAATAAAAGGGTGAACGAGGCTTGTTTGTGTTTTATTTAAAATAAAGGATTTTTCGGTGTGTGTTTTTTCACTTTACTTACGGGTTGATCATGTCAGCTGTCTCATAGACGCTGCCATGATCAAGCCTGGAGTTAATGGCGGTGATCCGCCTCCATTAACCCCTTGTATTACCCTGACCGCCACTGCTACACGGCAGCAGGAAAAGCCGGGGACACTCCGGTACTGCCGCATAATGCATGCGACAGTCCCGGGGCAGCTGCGGCTGATATTCTCGGCTGCGGGAGGTGGAGTGAGGCGGGGGACATTAACCCTGCCCCTCTCCCTCCACAGCCTGAGAATACCGGGCCGCCGCTGTGTGCTTACCTCGGCTGGACGGTAAATATGCAGCGGAGCCCACGTGTTGTTTTTTTCTATATTTCCGTTTGCTTTCTATGTGTTTTCTATGTGTCTGTGTCTATGTGTTCTATGTCTGTGATGTGTCTATGTGTGTGTGATCTCTGTGTGTGTGTGTTTTCTCTCTGCTTTGCTTCCTCTTCCTGTAATGACATCACTTCCCTGCAAAACGCAGGCAGCGATGTACATTACCGGAGGTAAACCGCGAAATACCGCAGGGAATAACGCAGGAAAACGCAGTGAACCGCACAGAATTTGCTGCCTGCATTATTCCTTGCGGGATTTCACGATTACATGGCAATCAATGGAGTGAAATCCCGCAGCGACGTGCGGAAAAGAATTGACATGCAATTGTTTTTGCTGCGGGAATCCCGCAGCAAAACATGCAGTTGTCAAAATCCGCCTAGTGCGCACAGGATTTTTTTTCCCCATAGGTCTTGCTGGTGAATCACTGCAGAGATGTTATGAACATTTTCTGCAGCGAAACATGCAGCAAATCCACAGAAAATCTGCGGCAAAATCCGGTAAGTGCGCACAGGGCCTTTGGAGGCAATGTCCGGAGTGGGTGGTGCTTCAGCTGGTTGGCAATGTCCAGTTCCATTCACTGACCGCACGCACAGGTCTTACAGCCAGCCGGTGAAGCACGGACTACCATGGAACATTTGTAGAACTTTTCACTATGTCCGCCCTGGACATGTCCTATAACCAGGGGTGGACATATTATTGGGGCAACCTGTGCGGCCACACAGGGGCCCAAGATGTGAGAGGCCATTAATACCGCCAAAGAAGGAGGAATTGGGAATTTGATGAGTTCTTGGACTGCAAAGGGCCCCTATATTGTTCTTGCTCAGGGGCCTTTTTCTGTCTGTGTCCACCAGTGACCCCGAGGAGCGCGTCCAATACCTTATGAGTCATGGAATCTGAGAAGAAGGGCATGGTCTCTGTCCGTAGGGTCATGACGGGGTGGCAGACAGGGCGTCGGACAGTTGGGCTGACAGGGCGAACTTGGGAGGTGGACGAGGCATCTGGGTTTGGTGGACAGGGTGTCAGAAGTTTGTGGACGAGGCGTTGGGGGGTGGATAGGGTGTCGAGAGTTTGTGGACGAGGCTTTGGGAGGTGGATGAAGTGTCAGGAGTTCGTGGATGAGGCGTTGGGAGGTGGATGGGGTGTCAGGAGTTTGTGGACGAGGCATTGGGAGGTGGATGGGGTGTCGGGAGTTCGTGGATGAGGCATTGGGGGTGGATGTGGTGTCAGGAGTTTGTGGACGAGGCTTTGGGAGGTGGATGAAGTGTCAGGAGTTCGTGGATGAGGCGTTGGGGGTGGATGTGGTGTCGGGAGTTCGTGGACGAGGCGTTGGGAGGTGGATGGGGTGTCAGGAGTTCGTGGACGAGGCGTTGGGAGGTGGATGGGGTGTCGGGAGTTTGTGGATGAGGCATTTGGAGGTGGATGGGGTGTCGGGAGTTTGTGGATGAGGCATTCGGAGCTGGATGGGGTGTCGGGAGTTCATGGACAAGGCATTGGGAGCTGGATGGGGTGTTGGGAGTTTGTGGACGAGGCATTGGGAGCTGTATGGGACATCGCAAGTTTGTGGACGAGGCATTGGGAGGTGGATGGGGTGTCGGGAGTTCATGGACAAGGCGTTGGGAGGTGGATAGGGTGTCGGGAGTTTTTGGACGATGCGTTGGGAGGTGGATGGGGTGTCGGGAGTTCGTGGACGAGGCATTGGGAGGTGGATGGGGTGTCGGGAGTTTGTGGACTAGGCATTGGGAGGTGGATGGGGTGTCGGGAGTTCATGGACGAGGCATTGGGAGGTGGATGGGGCGTCGGGAGTTCATGGACAAGGCGTTGGGAGGTGGATAGGGTGTCGGGAGTTTGTGGACGATGCGTTGGGAGGTGGATGGGGTGTCGGGAGTTCGTGGACGAGGCATTGGGAGCTGTATGGGGCGTCGCAAGTTTGTGGACGAGGCGATGGGAGGTGGATGGGGCGTCGGGAGTTTGTGGACGAGGCATTGGGAGGTGGATGGGGTGTCGGGAGTTCATGGACAAGGCGTTGGGAGGTGGATAGGGCGTCGGGAGTTCATGGACAAGGCGTTGGGAGGTAGATGGGGTGTCGGGAGTTCGTGGACGAGGCGTTGGGAGGTGGATGGGGTGTCGGGAGTTCATGGACAAGGCGTTGGGAGGTGGATGGGGTGTCGGGAGTTCATGGACAAGGCGTTGGGAGGTGGATGGGGTGTCGGGAGTTCATGGACGAGGCGTTGGGAGGTGGATGGGGTGTCGGGAGTTCGTGGACGAGGCGTTGGGAGGTGGATGGGGTGTCGGGAGTTCATGGACAAGGCGTTGGGAGGTGGATGGGGTGTCGGGAGTTCGTGGGCGAGGCGTTGGGAGGTGGATGGGGCGTCGGGAGTTCGTGGACGAAGCGATGGGAGGTGGATGGGGCGTCGGGAGTTTGTGGACGATGCGTTGGGAGGTGGATGGGGTGTCGGGAGTTCGTGGACGAAGCGATGGGAGGTGGATGGGACGTCAGGGGTTAGTGGACGGGGCATCGGAGGTTGGTGGACGGGGTTGTTGGGAGGTGGCAGAAAGGCCGCTGGCCTCGGTGAGGGGCACAAGCATATTTTCATGGTGTGGCGAGGTACCAGTGAGGTTTTGCTGCGGCCTCCTGAGCTCTCAGGTAATTAGCGAGCGCCTCACCTGGAATGCGCTTGCTCTTTAGAGTCCACTTGTTCTTTTCATTTCCTGACCCTCAGCCACTCGGATCAGCACACAGGAGACCGTTGTGAGGGGATGTGGGACTGGGGGGCTGCGGTTTTACGGGCCCCCCACAAATCAGCTCTTGTCTTTAGGTCTGTACAGCGGGGGATGGGGGCTGTGACCGCAGAGCCCATAGACCAGGTGTATGACTGCTGCGATGCTGCCAGTGCACCCGCTGCCCCTCGCTCACGTTCCCTGCACTGGATGATTTTGCTTCCTGAGTTTCCCGGTGGGTTTTCTCCTGGTGTCTGGGTTTAGTCACAGACAGAAGTTCCCAGCATGGAGATGTCTGCCCACTCTCCAGTCACATCCAAAGCTGCAGCACAGATCAGGCTCATTTCCTCGGAGCTCCCAGGAGCCAGAATCTCAGCACTGCCCCCTGGTGAAACAGGGCGTGAACAGCGCACACTCTATATAGTGGATTGTGGGAGGTCAGAGAAGAACGTGCAGGAAATGTAACCACAGAATAGTGACCGCAGCTCTGGAGGAAAAAACACAATGTAACCGCAGAATAGTGACCGCAGCTCTGGAGGAAAAAACACAATGTAACCGCAGAATAGTGACCGCAGCTCTGGAGGAAAAACCACAATGTAACCGCAGAATAGTGACTGCAGCTCTGGAGGTGACTGGAGGAAAAGACACAATGTGACAGCAGAATAGTGACCGCAGCTCTGGAGGAAAAACCACAATGTAACCGTAGAATAGTGACTGCAGCTCTGGAGGAAAAAACACAATGTAACCGCAGAATAGTGACCGCAGCTCTGAAGGAAAAGGCACAATGTAACAGCAGAATAGTGACTGCAGCTCTGGAGGAAAAAACACAATGTAACCGCAGAATAGTGACCGCAGCTCTGGAGGAAAAAACACAATGTAACCGCAGAATAGTGACCACAGCTCTGGAGGAAAAAACACAATGTAACAGCAGAATAGTGACCGCAGCTCTGGAGGAAAAAACACAATGTAACCGCAGAATAGTGACCACAGCTCTGGAGGAAAAACCACAATGTAACCGCAGAATAATGACTGCAGCTCTGGAGGTGACTGGAGGAAAAGACAATGTGACAGCAGAATAGTGACTGCAGCTCTGGAGGTGACTAGAGAATAAGACAATGTAACCGCAGAATAGTGACCGCAGCTCTGAAGGAAAAGGCACAATGTAACAGCAGAATAGTGACTGCAGCTCTGGAGGTGACTAGAGAATAAGACAATGTAACCGCAGAATAGTGACCGCAGCTCTGGAGGAAAAGACACAATGTAACAGCAGAATAGTGACTGCAGCTCTGGAGGAAAAAACACAATGTAACCGCAGAATAGTGACCGCAGCTCTGGCGGAAAAACCACAATGTAACCGCAGAATAGTGACTGCAGCTCTGTAGGTGACTGGAGGAAAAGACACAATGTGACAGCAGAATAGTGACTGCAGCTCTGGAGGTGACTAGAGAATAAGACAATGTAACCGCAGAATAGTGACCGCAGCTCTGAAGGAAAAGGCACAATGTAACAGCAGAATAGTGACTGCAGCTCTGGAGGTGACTAGAGAATCAGACAATGTAACAGCAGAATAGTGATCGCAGCTCTGGAGGAAAAGACACAATGTAACAGCAGAATAGTGACTGCAGCTCTGGAGGTGACTAGAGAATCAGACAATGTAACAGCAGAATAGTGACCGCAGCTCTGAAGGAAAAGGCACAATGTAACATCAGAATAGTGACCGCAGCTCTGAAGGAAAAGGCACAATGTAACAGCAGAATAGTGACTGCAGCTCTGGAGGTGACTAGAGAATCAGACAATGTAACAGCAGAATAGTGATCGCAGCTCTGGAGGAAAAGACACAATGTAACAGCAGAATAGTGACTGCAGCTCTGGAGGTGACTAGAGAATAAGACAATGTAACCGTAGAATAGTGACCGCAGCTCTGAAGGAAAAGGCACAGTGTAACAGCAGAATAGTGACCGCAGCTCTGGAAGTGACTGGAGGATAAGACAATGTAACAGCAGAGTAGTGACTGCAGCTCTGGCGGTGACTGGAGAATAAAACGTGATATAACATCAGAATAGTGACTGCAGCTCTGGAGGTGACTGGAGGATAAGACATGATATAACAGCAGAATAGTGAGTGCAGCTCTGGAGGTGACTGGAGGATAAGACAATGTAACAGCAGAGTAGTGACTGCAGCTCTGGAGGTGACTGGAGGATAAGACATGATATAACAGCAGAATAGTGAGTGCAGCTCTGGAGGTGACTGGAGGATAAGGCAATGTAACAGCAGCATAGTGGCTGTGACAGTATGTAGTGCAGTGTATGGCCTTGCTGGTATGACCTGGGCATGTTGCTGGCTGGGGCAGCGGCTGTGGGATATGATATCACTGCGCAGATTGATGTTGTGATCATTGTATAAATGTAGCGTGTTCTTTAGTAATGTGCAGAGCGAAAAGTGACCCCGTGTTTCTGTGCTCAGTGACCGATGCATCTGCCATTATGTTACACTGGCCATGTGCCCCTCCAGCAGGGGGCGCCGCTCCTCCCAGGACCTGCTGTCTGGATACTTTGTATCACTGCTCATCCCTCCTTTTCTCTTACAGCAGAAGCAAAAGCCAGAAGTCGCCCATTTATCTCCGAATCCAGCTCATTGGACCGCAGCCAAACCCAGCGCGCAGGGCGCAGCCCGCAGAGAGGTGAGAGGGGAATTACACGGGCTATGCTGGTATAACCTGGGTATCTCCTGTATGTAATTATATACAGTTAGGTCCAGAAATCTTTGGCCAGTGACACAATTTTGGCGAGTTGGGCTCTGCATGCCACCACATTGGATTTGAAATGAAACCTCTACAACAGAATTCAAGTGCAGATTGTAACGTTTAATTTGAAGGTTTGAACAAAAATATCTGATAGAAATTGTAGGAATTGTCACATTTCTTTACAAACACTCCACATTTTAGGAGGTCAAAAGTAATTGGACAAATAAACCAAACCCAAACAAAATATTTTTATTTTCAATATTTTGTTGCGAATCCTTTGGAGGCAATCACTGCCTTAAGTCTGGATCCCATGGACATCACCAAACGCTGGGTTTCCTCCTTCTTAATGCTTTGCCAGGCCTTTACAGCCGCAGCCTTCAGGTCTTGCTTGTTTGTGGGTCTTTCCGTCTTAAGTCTGGATTTGAGCAAGTGAAATGCATGCTCAATTGGGTTAAGATCTGGTGATTGACTTGGCCATTGCAGAATGTTCCACTTTTTTGCACTCATGAACTCCTGGGTAGCTTTGGCTGTATGCTTGGGGTCATTGTCCATCTGTACTATGAAGCGCCGTCCGATCAACTTTGCGGCATTTGGCTGAATCTGGGCTGAAAGTATATCCCGGTACACTTCAGAATTCATCCGGCTACTCTTGTCTGCTGTTATGTCATCAATAAACACAAGTGACCCAGTGCCATTGAAAGCCATGCATGCCCATGCCATCACGTTGCCTCCACCATGTTTTACAGAGGATGTGGTGTGCCTTGGATCATGTGCCGTTCCCTTTCTTCTCCACACTTTTTTCTTCCCATCATTCTGGTACAGGTTGATCTTGGTCTCATCTGTCCATAGAATACTTTTCCAGAACTGAGCTGGCTTCATGAGGTGTTTTTCAGCAAATGTAACTCTGGCCTGTCTATTTTTGGAGTTGATGAATGGTTTGCATCTAGATGTGAACCCTTTGTATTTACTTTCATGGAGTCTTCTCTTTACTGGTGACTTAGAGACAGATACACCTACTTCACTGAGAGTGTTCTGGACTTCAGTTGATGTTGTGAACGGGCTCTTCTTCACCAAAGAAAGTATGCGGCGATCATCTACCACTGTTGTCATCCGTGGACGCCCAGGCCTTTTTGAGTTCCCAAGCTCACCAGTCAATTCCTTTTTTCTCAGAATGTACCCGACTGTTGATTTTGCTACTCCAAGCATGTCTGCTATCTCTCTGATGGATTTTTTCTTTTTTTTCAGCCTCAGGATGTTCTGCTTCACCTCAATTGAGAGTTCCTTAGACCGCATGTTGTCTGGTCACAGCAACAGCTTCCAAATGCAAAACCACACACCTGTGATCAACCCCAGACCTTTTAACTACTTCATTGATTACAGGTTAACGAGTGAGACGCCTTCAGAGTTAATTGCAGCCCTTAGAGTCCCTTGTCCAATTACTTTTGGTCCCTTGAAAAAGAGGAGGCTATGCATTACAGAGCTATGATTCCTAAACCCTTTCTCCGATTTGGATGTGAAAACTCTCATATTGCAGCTGGGAGTGTGCACTTTCAGCCCATATTATATATAGAATTGTATTTCTGAACATGTTTTTGTAAACAGCTAAAATAACAAAACTTGTGTCACTGTCCAAATATTTCTGGACCTAACTGTATGTACAGCTGGTATAACCTGGGTATCTCCTGTATATAATTATATATGTACAGCCGGTATAACCCGGGCATCTCCTGTATATAATTATATATGTACAGCCGGTATAACCTGCTCATCTCCTGTATATAATTATATATGTACAGCCGGTATAACCTGGGCATCTCCTGTATATAATTATATATGTACAGCCGGTATAACCTGGACATCTCCTGTATATAATTATATATGTACAGCTGGTATAACCTGGGTATCTCCTGTATATAATTATATATGTACAGCCGGTATAACCCGGGCATCTCCTGTATATAATTATATATGTACAGCCGGTATAACCTGGGCATCTCCTGTATATAATTATATATGTACAACCGGTATAACCTGCTCATCTCCTGTATATAATTATATATGTACAGCCGGTATAACCTGGGCATCTCCTGTATATAATTATATATGTACAGCCGGTATAACCTGGACATCTCCTGTATATAATTATATATGTACAGCTGGTATAACCTGGGCATCTCCTGTATATAATTATATATGTACAGCCGGTATAACCTGGGCATCTCCTGTATATAATTATATATGTACAGCCGGTATAACCTGGACATCTCCTGTATATAATTATATATGTACAGCCGGTATAACCTAGGCATCTCCTGTATATAATTATATCTGTACAGCCGGTATAACCTGCTCATCTCCTGTATATAATTATATATGTACAGCCGGTATAACCTGGGCATCTCCTGTATATAATTATATATGTATAGCCGGTATAACCTGCTCATCTCCTGTATATAATTATATATGTACAGCCGGTATAACCTGGGCATCTCCTGTATATAATTATATATGTACAGCCGGTATAACCTGGGCATCTCCTGTATATAATTATATATGTACAGCCGGTATAACCTGCTCATCTCCTGTATATAATTATATATATATACAGCCGGTATAACCTGGGCATCTCCTGTATATAATTATATATGTACAGCCGGTATAACCTGGGCATCTCCTGTATATAATTATATATGTACAGCCGGTATAACCTGGACATCTCCTGTATATAATTATATATGTACAGCCGGTATAACCTGCTAATCTCCTGTATATAATTATATATGTACAGCCGGTATAACCTGGGCATCTCCTGTATATAATTATATATGTACAGCCGGTATAACCCGGGCATCTCCTGTATATAATTATATATGTACAGCTGGTATAACCTGAGCATCTCCTGTATAGAATTATATATGTACAGCCGGTATAACCTGGGTATCTCCTGTATATAATTATATATGTACAGCCGGTATAACCTGGGTATCTCCTGTATATAATTATATATGTACAGCCGGTATAACCTGGGTATCTCCTGTATATAATTATATATGTACAGCCGGTATAACCTGGGCATCTCCTGTATATAATTATATATGTACAGCCGGTATAACCTGGGCATCTCCTGTATATAATTATATATGTACAGCCGGTATAACCTGGACATCTCCTGTATATAATTATATATGTACAGCCGGTATAACCTGGGCATCTCCTATATATAATTATATATGTACAGGTGGTATAACCTGGACATCTCCTGTATATAATTATATATGTACAGCTGGTATAACCTGGGCATCTCCTGTATATAATTATATATGTACAGCCGGTATAACCTGGGCATCTCCTGTATATAATTATATATGTACAGCCGGTATAACCTGCTCATCTCCTGTATATAATTATATATGTACAGCGAGTATAACCTGTGCATCTTCTGTATATAATTACATATGTACAGCTGGTATAACCTGGGCATCTCCTGTATATAATTATATATGTACAGCTGGTATAACCTGGACATCTCCTGTATATAATTATATATGTACAGCTGGTATAACCTGGACATCTCCTGTATATAATTATATATGTACAGCCGGTATAACCTGGACATCTCCTGTATATAATTATATATGTATAGCCGGTATAACCTGGGTATCTCCTGTATATAATTATATATGTACAGCCGGTATAACCTGGGCATCTCCTGTATATAATTATATATGTACAGCTGGTATAACCTGGGCATCTCCTGTATATAATTATATATGTACAGCCCGTATAACCTGGGCATCTCCTGTATATAATTATATATGTACAGCCGGTATAACCTGTGCATCTTCTGTATATAATTATATATGTACAGCCGGTATAACCTGGGCATCTCCTGTATATAATTATATATGTACAGCTGGTATAACCTGGGCATCTCCTGTATATCATTATATATGCACAGCCGGTATAACCTGGGCATCTCCTGTATATAATTATATATGTACAGCCGGTATAACCTGGGCATCTCCTGTATATAATTATATATATACAGCCGGTATAACCTGGGCATCTCCTGTATATAATTATATATGTACAGCCGGTATAACCTGGGCATCTCCTGTATATAATTATATATGTACAGCTGGTATAACCTGGACATCTCCTGTATATAATTATATATGTACAGCCCGTATAACCTGGACATCTCCTGTATATAATTATATATGTACAGCCGGTATAACCTGGGCATCTCCTGTATATAATTATATATGTACAGCCGGTATAACCTGGACATCTCCTGTATATAATTATATATGTACAGCTGGTATAACCTGGGCATCTCCTGTATATAATTATATATGTACAGCTGGTATAACCTGGGCATCTCCTGTATATAATTATATATGTACAGCCGGTATAACCTGGGCATCTCCTGTATATAATTATATATGTACAGCTGGTATAACCTGGGCATCACCTGTATATAATAATATATGTACAGCCGATATAACCTGGACATCTCCTGTATATAATTATATATGTACAGCCAGTATAACCTGGGCATCTCCTATATATAATTATATATGTACAGCTGGTATAACTTGGGCATCTCTTGTATATAATTATATATGTACAGCTGGTATAACCTGGACATCTCCTGTATATAATTATATATGTACAGCCGGTATAACCTGGGCATCTCCTATATATAATTATATATGTACAGCTGGTATAACCCGGGTATCTCCTGTATATAATTATATATGTACAGCCGGTATAACCTGGACATCTCCTGTATATAATTTATATATGTACAGCTAGTATAACCTGGGCATCTCCTGTATATAATTATATATGTACAGCCGGTATAACCTGGACATCTCCTGTATATAATTATATATGTACAGCTGGTATAACCTGGGCATCTCCTGTATATATAATTATATATGTACAGCCGGTATAACCTGGGCATCTCCTGTATATAATTATATATGTACAGCTGGTATAACCTGGGCATCTCCTGTATATAATTATATATGTACAGCCGGTATAACCTGGGCATCTCCTGTATATAATTATATATGTACAGCTAGTATAACCTGGGCATCTCCTGTATATAATTATATATGTACAGCCGGTATAACCTGGACATCTCCTGTATATAATTATATATGTACAGCTGGTATAACCCGGGCATCTCCTGTATATAATTATATATGTACAGCCGGTATAACCTGGACATCTCCTGTATATAATTATATATGTACAGCTAGTATAACCTGGGCATCTCCTGTATATAATTATATATGTAATGCTGGTATAACCTGGGCATCTCCTGTATATAATTATATATGTACAGCCGGTATAACCTGGGCATCTCCTGTATATAATTATATATGTACAGCCGGTATAACCTGGGTATCTCCTGTATATAATTATACATGTACAGCTGGTATAACCTGGGCATCTCCTGTATATAATTATACATGTACAGCTGGTATAACCTGGGCTTCTTCTGTATATAATTATATATGTACAGCTGGTATAACCTGGGCATCTCCTGTATATAATTATATATGTACAGCTGGTATAACCTGGACATCTCCTGTATATAATTATATATGTACAGCTGGAATAACCTGGGCATCTCCTGTATATAATTATATATGTACAGCTGGTATAACCTGGGCATCTCCTGTATATAATTTGATATGTACAGCTGGTATAACCTGGGCATCTCCTGTATATAATTATATATGTACAGCTGGTATAACCTGGGTATCTCCTGTATATAATTTGATATGTACAGCTGGTATAACCTGGGCATCGCATGGTATCTTATAGTAACTTGCAGTGCTACTTTACTGGTGACATGCAGGCCATGGCTGCACATTGATGAGAGGAGGAGACTTTCCAGTAGTGCCGTGTCCTCTCCGGTGGGTTCCATGTTTCTCCATATTTCTGTTAGGAGAGAGGCGAATGCTGGTCCTGCAGTGCCAGTCCACCGGTGTTTCTCCTCTGGTGCCGCTCCTCTGGTACCACTCTTCTAGTGCTGCTCCTTCGGTGCTGCTCCTTCGGTGCCATTCCTCCGCTGCTGCTCCTCTGGTGCCGATCCTTCGGTGCTGCTCCTCTGGTGCCGCTCCTTCGGTGCCACTCCTCCGGTGCTTTTCTTCTGTTGCCGCTCCTCTGGTGCCAGTCCTCCGGTGCCGCTCCTCCGGTACCGCTCCTTTGGTCCCGCTCCTTTGGTCCCGCTCCTCTGGTGCTGCTCCTCTGGTGCCATTCCTCCGCTGCTGCTCCTTCGGTGCCATTCCTCCGCTGCTGCTCCTTTGGTGCCGATCCTTCGGTGCTGCTCCTCTGGTGCCGCTCCTCTGGTGCCACTCCTTCGGTGCCACTCCTCCGGTGCTGCTCTTTTGTTGCCGCTCCCGGTACCGCTCCTCCGGGGCCGCTCCTCCGGGGCCGCTCCTCCTGTGCTGCTCCTCCAGTGCTGCTCCTCCAGTGCTGCTCCTCCAGTGCTGCTCCTCTGGTGCCGCTCCTCCAGTGCCGCTCCTCCAGTGCTGCTCCTCTGGTGCCGCTCCTCCAGTGCCGCTCCTCCAGTGCCGCTCCTCCAGTGCCGCTCCTCCAGTGCTGCTCCTCTGTTGCCGTTCCTCCGTTGCTGCTCCTCTGGTGCCGGTCCTCTAGTGCAGCTCCTTTGGTGCCACTCTTCCAGTGCTGCTCCTCTGGTGCTGCTCCTCTGGTGGTGCGCCTTCGGTGACGTTCCTCTAGTGCGGCTCCTTTGGTGCCACTCTTCCAGTGCTGCTCCTCTGGTGCCGCTCCTTCGGTGCCGTTCCTCTGGTGCTGCTCCTCTGGTGCCGCTGCTCTGGTGCCACTCCTTCGGTGCCACTCCTCCGGTGCTGCTCTTTTGTTGCCGCTCCCGGTACCGCTCCTCCGGGGCCGCTCCTCCGGTGCCACTCCTCCTGTGCCGCTCCTCCGGTAACGCTCCTCCGGTGCCGCTCCTCCAGTGCTGCTCCTCCGGTGCTGCTCCTCCAGTGCTGCTCCTCCGGTGCTGCTCCTCTGGTGCCGCTCCTCCAGTGCCGCTCCTCTGGTGCCGCTCCTCCAGTGTCGCTCCTCCAGTGCCGCTCCTCTGGTGCCGCTCCTCCAGTGCTGCTCCTCCGGTGCTGCTCCTCTGGTGCCGCTCCTCCAGTGCCGCTCCTCTGGTGCCGCTCCTCCAGTGTCGCTCCTCCAGTGCCGCTCCTCTGGTGCCGCTCCTCCAGTGCCGCTCCTCTGGTGCCGCTCCTCCAGTGCCGCTCCTCCAGTGCTGCTCCTCTGGTGCCGTTCCTCCGTTGCTGCTCCTCTGGTGCCGCTCCTCTGGTGCCGCTCCTCCTGGGCCGCTCCTCCGGTGCCGCTCCTTCAGTGCTGCTCCTCTGGTGCTGCTCCTCTGGTGGTGCTCCTTCGGTGACGTTCCTCTAGTGCGGCTCCTTTGGTGCCACTCTTCCAGTGCTGCTCCTCTGGTGCCACTCCTTCGGTGCCGTTCCTCCGGTGCTGCTCCTCTGGTGCCGCTGCTCTGGTGCCACTCCTTCGGTGCCACTCCTCTGGTGCTGCTCTTCTGTTGCCGCTCCTCTGGTGCCACTCCTCCGATGCCGCTCCTTCGGTACCACTCCTCTGGTGCTGCTCCTCCGGTGCCGCTCCTCCGGGGCCACTCCTCCGGGGCCGCTCCTCCAGGGCCGCTCCTCTGGTGCCGCTCCTCCGGGGCCGGTCCTCCGGTGCCGCTCCTCATGTGCCACTCCTCCGGTGGTGTTCCTCTGGTGCCGCTCCTTCGGTGCCATTCCTCCGCTGCTGCTCCTCTGGTGCCACTCCTCCGGTGGTGTTCCTCCGCTGCTGCTCCTCTGGTGCCACTCCTCCAGTGCTGCTCCTCCAGTGCTGCTCCTCTGTTGCCGCTCCTCCGGTGGTGTTCCTCCGGTGGTGTTCCTCCGGTAGTGTTCCTCCGGTGGTGTTCCTCTGGTGCTGCTCCTCCAGTGCTGCTCCTCCAGTGCTGCTCCTCTGTTGCCGCTCCTCCGGTGGTGTTCCTCTGGTGGTGTTCCTCCGCTGCTGCTCCTCTGGTGCCACTCCTCCAGTGCTGCTCCTCCAGTGCTGCTCCTCTGTTGCCGCTCCTCCGGTGGTGTTCCTCCGGTGGTGTTCCTCTGGTGGTGTTCCTCTGGTGTCGCACCTCTGATGCCGCTTCTCTGGTGCCAAAGCAGGAAAACAAACTGCATGTTATATCCATGGTAGAGCTGCTGGCTTAAAGTGTGGAAGTCAGGGCCCGCTCTACTCTAACAAACCATGTCCCCCCCCCCCCTCGTCCTTTCCCCAGAGCTTAACTCCCAGTGTTCTCATCTCTGGATCCGACCTGTACAATTCTGCCAGAAATATCTGCCCCGCGACCATTCTAAAGCTGCAGACTTGTCATTATGCAGTGAGATTTACATAGGACTGCCGTCCTCTCCCCTGATGTCTGTGCTGGGGCCAGGGTGTGTGACGTCATGGCTGGTGAATAATTCATCGTATTACCAGTGACGGTGCACTTACTGTACCAGGGCCGCCGGATGCACAATCAATCCCATTAACTAATCAGGAGGTTGCATTAATCCTTGTAGTGCTGGAGCTCCTGTATAATGGCTGCGGGGTGCGGAGAGGTGATTAGACAATGACATATAATGGGAACATGATGGAAAGTCAGTATTTATAACTATTATGGAGCTGACCAGCTGTGGGCATGGAGCTGACCAGCAGGGGGCATGGAGCTGACCAGCAGGGGGCATGGAGCAGACCAGGTGGGGGCATGGAGCTGACCAGCAGGGGGCATGGAGCTGACCAGGTGGGGGCATGGAGCTGACCAGCAGGGGGCATGGAGCTGACCAGCAGGGGGCATGGAGCTGACCAGCTGTGGGCATGGAGCTGACCAGCTGTGGGCATGGAGCTGACCAGCAGGGGGCATGGAGCTGACCAGCTGTGGGCATGGAGCTGACCAGCAGGGGGCATGGAGCTGACCAGGTGGGGGCATGCAGCTGACCAGCAGGGGGCATGGAGCTGACCAGCAGGGGGCATGGAGCTGACCAGGTGGGGGCATGGAGCTGACCAGCAGGGGGCATGGAGCTGACCAGCAGGGGGCATGGAGCTGACCAGCAGGGGGCATGGAGCTGACCAGCAGGGGGCATGGAGCTGACCAGGTGGGGGCATGGAGCTGACCAGCTGTGGGCATGGAGCTGACCAGCAGGGGGCATGGAGCTGACCAGCAGGGAGCATGGAGCTGACCAGCAGGGGGCATGGAGCTGACCAGCAGGGGGCATGGAGCTGACCAGCAGGGGGCATGGAGCTGACCAGCTGTGGGCATGGAGCTGACCAGGTGGGGGCATGGAGCTGACCAGCAGGGGGCATGGAGCTGACCAGCTGTGGGCATGGAGCTGACCAGCTGTGGGCATGGAGCTGATCAGCTGTGGGCATCGAGCTGACCAGCAGGGGGCATGGAGCTGACCAGCAGGGGGCATGGAGCTGACCAGCAGGGGGCATGGAGCTGACCAGCAGGGGGCGTGGAGGAGACGTGTTCTGTGCAGGGACGGATCGCATTGCTCTATCTGCATGAATGGAGGACGTTGCCCCCTGACTGCACTGTGCCCGCTGTACAGATGGTGGAGGAGGATGATGGTCCAGCCGTTATCAGGGTCGGCTGCGGCCTTTTACCTCCTGTGATGGGAAACCATATTCTTAAGCACAAGACATTGTGGACAATTGTAGCTTCAGACGTGTAGGAACAGTTTAAGGAAGACCCTTATCTGTTTCCCATAATGTGCCCGGCACACAAGGTCCATACAGACATGGAGGGGGGAGAACATGACCGCACAGTGATATGTGACAGTATGGTTGGCATAGTTGGTGTCAGGTGTTACAGTAAAGTTGGTGTCAGGTGACTGCTGTGGCACTATAGTTGGTGTCATGTGTCTGGTATGGCAGTATAGTTGGTATCAGGTGTCTGTTGTGACAGTATAGTTGGTACTATGTGTCTGGTGTGGCAGTACAGTTTGTGTCAGGTGTGGCAGTATAGTTGGTGCCATGTGTCTGGTGTGACAGTATAGTTGGTGCCATATGTCTGGTGTGGCAGTATAGTTGGTGCCATGTGTCTGGTGTCTGGCGTGGCAGTATAGTTTGTGCCATGTGTCTGGTGTGGCAGTATAGTTGGTGCATGTGTCTGGTGTGGCAGTATAGTTGGTGCATGTGTCTGGTGTGGCAGTATAGTTGGTGCATGTGTCTGGTGTGGCAGTATAGTTGGTGCATGTGTCTGGTGTGGCAGTATAGTTGGTGCATGTGTCTGGTGTGGCAGTATAGTTTGTGCCATGTGTCTGGTGTGGCAGTATAGTTGGTGCCATGTGTCTGGTGTCTGGTGTGACAGTATAGTTGTTGTCTGATGTGACAGTATAGTTGGTGCCATGTGTCTAGTATGACAGTGTAGTTGGTGTCTGGTGTGACAGTATGGTTGGTGTCTGGTGTGGCAGTATAGTTGGTGCCATGTGTCTGGTGTGGCAGTATAGTTGGTGCCATGTGTCTGGTGTGGCAGTATAGTTGGTGCCATGTGTCTGGTGTGGCAGTATAGTAGGTGCCATGTGTCTGGTGTGGCAGTATAGTTGGTGTCAGGTGTCTGGTGTGACAGTATAGTTGGTGCCATGTGTCTAGTATGACAGTGTAGTTGGTGTCTTGTGTGACAGTATGGTTGGTGTCTGGTGTGGCAGTATAGTTGGTGTCAGGTGTCTGGTGTGACAGTATAGTTGGTGCCATGTGTCTAGTATGACAGTGTAGTTGGTGTCTTGTGTGACAGTATGGTTGGTGTCTGGTGTGGCAGTATAGTTGGTGTCAGGTGTCTGGTGTGACAGTATAGTTGTCTGATGTTACAGTATAGTTGGTGCCATGTGTCTGGTGTGACAGTATAGTTGGTGCCATGTGTCTGTTGTGACAGTATAGTTGTTGTCTGATGTTACAGTATAGTTGGTGCCATGTGTCTAGTGTGGCAGTATAGTTGGTGCCATGTGTCTAGTGTGACAGTGTAGTTGGTGTCTGGTGTGGCAGTATAGTTGGTGCCATGTGTCTGGTGTGGCAGTGTAGTTGGTGTCTGTTGTGGCAGTAAAGTTGGTGCATGTGTCTGCTGTGGCAGTATAGTTGGTGCATGTGTCTGGTGTGGCAGTATACTTGGTACATTTGGTGTCTGGTGTAGAGGTATAGTTGGTGCCATGTGTCTGTTGTGGCAGTATAGTTGGTGCATGTGTCTGGTGTGGCAGTATACTTGGTACATTTGGTGTCTGGTGTAGAGGTATAGTTGGTGCCATGTGTCTGTTGTGGCAGTATAGTTGGTGCATGTTTCTGGTGTAGAGGTATAGTTGGTGCCATGTGTCTGGTGTGACAGTATAGTTGTTGTCTGGTGTGACAGTATAGTTGGTGCCATGTGTCTGGTGTGACAGTATAGTTGGTGCCATGTGTCTGGTGTGACAGTATAGTTGTTGTCTGATGTTACAGTATAGTTGGTGCCATGTGTCTAGTGTGACAGTTTAGTTGATGTCTGGTGTGACAGTATAGTTGGTGCCATGTGTCTGGTGTGGCAGTATAGTTGGTGCCATGTGTCTGGTGTGACAGTGTAGTTGGTGTCTGTTGTGGCAGTATAGTTGGAGCATGTGTCTGGTGTGGCAGTATACTTGGTACATTTGGTGTCTGGTGTAGAGGTATAGTTGGTGCCTTGTGTCTGTTGTGGCAGTATAGTTGGTACATTTGGTGTCTGGTGTAGAGGTGTAGTTGGTGTTAGGTATATGGTGGTGCAATACTGTTGGTACATTTGGTGTCTGGTGTAGAGGTGTAGTTGGTGCATGTGTCTGGTGTAGAGGTATAGTAGGTGCCTTGTGTCTGGTGTGGCAGTATAGTTGGTGCATGTGTCTGGTGTAGAGGTATAGTAGGTGCCTTGTGTCTGGTGTGGCAGTATAGTTGGTGCACGTGTCTGGTGTAGAGGTATAGTAGGTGCCTTGTATCTGGTGTGGCAGTATAGTTGGTGCCATGTGTCTGGTGTGACAGTGTAGTTGGTGTCTGTTGTGGCAGTATAGTTGGAGCATGTGTCTGGTGTGGCAGTATACTTGGTACATTTGGTGTCTGGTGTAGAGGTATAGTTGGTGCCTTGTGTCTGTTGTTGCAGTATAGTTGGTACATTTGGTGTCTGGTGTAGGGGTGTAGTTGGTGTTAGGTATATGGTGGTGCAATACTGTTGGTACATTTGGTGTCTGGTGTAGAGGTGTAGTTGGTGCATGTGTCTGGTGTAGAGGTATAGTAGGTGCCTTGTGTCTGTTGTGGCAGTATAGTTGGTGCATGTGTCTGGTGTAGAGGTATAGTAGGTGCCTTGTGTCTGGTGTGGCAGTATAGTTGGTGCTATGTGTCTGGTGTGGCAGTATAGTTGGTGCTATGTGTCTGGTGTGGCAGTATAGTTGGTGCTATGTGTCTGGAGTGGCAGTATAGTTGTTGTCTGATGTTACAGTATAGTTGGTGCCATGTGTCTTTTGTGGCAGTATAGTTGGTGCATGTGTCTGTTGTGGCAGTATAGTTGGTGCATGTGTCTGTTGTGGCAGTATAGTTGGTGCATGTGTCTGGTGTGGCAGTATAGTTGGTGCATGTGTCTGGTGTGACAGTATAGTTGGTGCCATGTGTCTGGTGTGACAGTATAGTTGTTGTCTGATGTTACAGTATAGTTGGTGCCATGTGTCTAGTGTGACAGTTTAGTTGATGTCTGGTGTGACAGTATAGTTGGTGCATGTGTCTGGTGTGGCAGTATAGTTGGTGCATGTGTCTGGTGTGACAGTATAGTTGGTGCCATGTGTCTGGTGTGACAGTATAGTTGTTGTCTGATGTTACAGTATAGTTGGTGCCATGTGTCTAGTGTGACAGTTTAGTTGATGTCTGGTGTGACAGTATAGTTGGTGCCATGTGTCTGGTGTGGCAGTATAGTTGGTGCCATGTGTCTGGTGTGACAGTGTAGTTGGTGTCTGTTGTGGCAGTATAGTTGGTGCATGTGTCTGGTGTAGAGGTATAGTAGGTGCCTTGTGTCTGGTGTGGCAGTATAGTTGGTGCATGTGTCTGGTGTAGAGGTATAGTAGGTGCCTTGTGTCTGGTGTGGCAGTATAGTTGGTGCTATGTGTCTGGTGTGGCAGTATAGTTGGTGCACGTGTCTGGTGTAGAGGTATAGTAGGTGCCTTGTGTCTGGTGTGGCAGTATAGTTGGTGCATGTGTCTGGTGTGACAGTATAGTTGGTGCCATGTGTCTGGTGTGACAGTATAGTTGTTGTCTGATGTTACAGTATAGTTGGTGCCATGTTTCTAGTGTGACAGTTTAGTTGATGTCTGGTGTGACAGTATAGTTGGTGCCATGTGTCTGGTGTGGCAGTATAGTTGGTGCCATGTGTCTGGTGTGACAGTGTAGTTGGTGTCTGTTGTGGCAGTATAGTTGGAGCATGTGTCTGGTGTGGCAGTATACTTGGTACATTTGGTGTCTGGTGTAGAGGTATAGTTGGTGCCTTGTGTCTGTTGTGGCAGTATAGTTGGTACATTTGGTGTCTGGTGTAGGGGTGTAGTTGGTGTTAGGTATATGGTGGTGCAATACTGTTGGTACATTTGGTGTCTGGTGTAGAGGTGTAGTTGGTGCATGTGTCTGGTGTAGAGGTATAGTAGGTGCCTTGTGTCTGTTGTGGCAGTATAGTTGGTGCATGTGTCTGGTGTAGAGGTATAGTAGGTGCCTTGTGTCTGGTGTGGCAGTATAGTTGGTGCTATGTGTCTGGTGTGGCAGTATAGTTGGTGCTATGTGTCTGGTGTGGCAGTATAGTTGGTGCTATGTGTCTGGTGTGGCAGTATAGTTGTTGTCTGATGTTACAGTATAGTTGGTGCCATGTGTCTTTTGTGGCAGTATAGTTGGTGCATGTGTCTGTTGTGGCAGTATAGTTGGTGCATGTGTCTGTTGTGGCAGTATAGTTGGTGCATGTGTCTGGTGTGGCAGTATAGTTGGTGCATGTGTCTGGTGTGACAGTATAGTTGGTGCCATGTGTCTAGTGTGACAGTTTAGTTGATGTCTGGTGTGACAGTATAGTTGGTGCATGTGTCTGGTGTGACAGTATAGTTGTTGTCTGATGTTACAGTATAGTTGGTGCCATGTGTCTGGTGTGACAGTTTAGTTGATGTCTGGTGTGACAGTATAGTTGGTGCCATGTGTCTGGTGTGGCAGTATAGTTGGTGCCATGTGTCTGGTGTGACAGTGTAGTTGGTGTCTATTGTGGCAGTATAGTTGGAGCATGTGTCTGGTGTGGCAGTATACTTGGTACATTTGGTGTCTGGTGTAGAGGTATAGTTGGTGCCTTGTGTCTGTTGTGGCAGTATAGTTGGTACATTTGGTGTCTGGTGTAGAGGTGTAGTTGGTGTTAGGTATATGGTGGTGCAATACTGTTGGTACATTTGGTGTCTGGTGTAGAGGTGTAGTTGGTGCATGTGTCTGGTGTAGAGGTATAGTAGGTGCCTTGTGTCTGGTGTGGCAGTATAGTTGGTGCTATGTGTCTGGTGTGGCAGTATAGTTGGTGCACGTGTCTGGTGTAGAGGTATAGTAGGTGCCTTTTGTCTGGTGTGGCAGTATAGTTGGTGCTATGTGTCTGGTGTGGCAGTATAGTTGGTGCTATGTGTCTGGTGTGGCAGTATAGTTGGTGCTATGTGTCTGGTGTGGCAGTATAGTTGGTGCTATGTGTCTGGTGTGGCAGTATAGTTGGTGCTATGTGTCTGGTGTGGCAGTATAGTTGGTGCTATGTGTCTGGTGTGGCAGTATAGTTGGTGCTATGTGTCTGGTGTGGCAGTATATTTGGTGCTATGTGTCTGGTGTGGCAGTATAGTTGGTGTCTGTTGTGGCAGTATAGTTGGAGCATGTGTCTGGTGTGGCAGTATACTTGGTACATTTGGTGTCTGGTGTAGAGGTATAGTTGGTGTTAGGTATATGGTGGTGCAATACTGTTGGTACATTTGGTGTCTGGTGTGGCAGTATAGTTGGTGCATGTGTCTGGTGTAGAGGTATAGTAGGTGCCTTGTGTCTGGTGTGGCAGTATAGTTGGTGCATGTGTCTGGTGTAGAGGTATAGTAGGTGCCTTGTGTCTGGTGTGGCAGTATAGTTGGTGCTATGTGTCTGGTGTGGCAGTATAGTTGGTGCACGTGTCTGGTGTAGAGGTATAGTAGGTGCCTTGTGTCTGGTGTGGCAGTATAGTTGGTGCTATGTGTCTGGTGTGGCAGTATAGTTGGTGCTATGTGTCTGGTGTGGCAGTATAGTTGGTGCTATGTGTCTGGTGTGGCAGTATAGTTGGTGCTATGTGTCTGGTGTGGCAGTATAGTAGGTGCCTTGTGTCTGGTGTGGCAGTATAGTTGGTGCATGTGTCTGGTGTGGCAGTATAGTTGTTGTCTGATGTTACAGTATAGTTGGTGCCATGTGTCTTTTGTGGCAGTATAGTTGGTGCATGTGTCTGGTGTGACAGTATAGTCGGTGCATGTGTCTGGTGTGGCAGTATAGTTGGTGCATGTGTCTGTTGTGGCAGTATAGTTGGTGCATGTGTCTGGTGTGACAGTATAGTTGGTGCATGTGTCTGGTGTGACAGTATAGTCGGTGCATGTGTCTGGTGTGGCAGTATAGTTGGTGCATGTGTCTGTTGTGGCAGTATAGTTGGTGCATGTGTCTGGTGTGACAGTATAGTTGGTGCCATGTGTCTGCTGTGGCAGTATAGTTGGTGCATGTGTCTGTTGTGGCAGTATAGTTGGTGCATGTGTCTGGTGTGGCAGTATAGTCGGTGCATGTGTCTGGTGTGGTAGTATAGTTGGTGCATGTGTCTGGTGTGGCAGTATAGTCGGTGCATGTGTCTGGTGTGGCAGTATAGTTGGTGCATGTGTCTGTTGTGGCAGTATAGTTGGTACATGTGTCTGGTGTGGCAGTATAGTTGGTACATGTGTCTGGTGTGGCAGTATAGTTGGTACATTTGGTGTCTGGTGTAGAGGTGTAGTTGGTGTTAGGTATATGGGGGTGCAATGCTGTTGGTACATTTGGTGTCTGGTGTAGAGGTGTAGTTGGTGTTAGGTATATGGGGGTGCAATGCTGTTGGTATATTTGGTGTCTGGTGTAGAGGTGTAGTTGGTGTTAGGTATATGGGGGTGCAATGCTGTTGGTACATTTGGTGTCTGGTGTAGTTGGTGTTAGGTATATGGGGGTGCAATGCTGTTGGTACATTTGGTGTCTGGTGTAGAGGTATAGTTGGTGTTAGGTATATGGGGGTGCAATGCTGTTGGTACATTTAGTGTCTGGTGTAGAGGTATAGTTGGTGTTAGGTATATGGGGGTGCAATGCTGTTGGTACATTTGGTGTCTGGTGTAGAGGTGTAGTTGGTGTTAGGTATATGGGGGTGCAATGCTGTTGGTATATTTGGTATCGGGTGTAGAGGTGTAGTTGGTGTTAGGTATATGGGGGTGCAATGCTGTTGGTACATTTGGTGTCTGGTGTAGTTGGTGTTAGGTATATGGGGGTGCAATGCTGTTGGTACATTTGGTATCGGGTGTAGAGGTGTAGTTGGTGTTAGGTATATGGGGGTGCAATGCTGTTGGTACATTTGGTGTCTGGTGTAGAGGTGTAGTTGGTGTTAGGTATATGGGGGTGCAATGCTGTTGGTATATTTGGTGTCTGGTGTAGAGGTGTAGTTGGTGTTAGGTATATGGGGGTGCAATGCTGTTGGTACATTTGGTGTCTGGTGTAGAGGTGTAGTTGGTGTTAGGTATATGGGGGTGCAATGCTGTTGGTACATTTGGTGTCTGGTGTAGAGGTATAGTTGGTGTTAGGTATATGGGGGTGCAATGCTGTTGGTACATTTGGTGTCTGGTGTAGAGGTATAGTTGGTGTTAGGTATATGGGGGTGCAATGCTGTTGGTACATTTGGTGTCTGGTGTAGAGGTGTAGTTGGTGTTAGGTATATGGGGGTGCAATGCTGTTGGTACATTTGGTGTCTGGTGTAGAGGTGTAGTTGGTGTTAGGTATATGGGGGTGCAATGCTGTTGGTACATTTGGTGTCTGGTGTAGAGGTATAGTTGGTGTTAGGTATATGGGGGTGCAATGCTGTTGGTACATTTGGTGTCTGGTGTAGAGGTGTAGTTGGTGTTAGGTATATGGGGGTGCAATGCTGTTGGTACATTTGGTGTCTGGTGTAGAGGTATAGTTGGTGTTAGGTATATGGGGGTGCAATGCTGTTGGTACATTTGGTGTCTGGTGTAGAGGTGTAGTTGGTGTTAGGTATATGGGGGTGCAATGCTGTTGGTACATTTGGTGTCTGGTGTAGAGGTGTAGTTGGTGTTAGGTATATGGGGTGCAATGCTGTTGGTACATTTGGTGTCTGGTGTAGAGGTGTAGTTGGTGTTAGGTATATGGGGGTGCAATGCTGTTGGTACATTTGGTGTCTGGTGTAGAGGTGTAGTTGGTGTTAGGTATATGGGGGTGCAATGCTGTTGGTATATTTGGTGTCTGGTGTAGAGGTGTAGTTGGTGTTAGGTATATGGGGATGCAATGCTGTTGGTACATTTGGTGTCTGGTGTAGAGGTGTAGTTGGTGTTAGGTATATGGGGGTGCAATGCTGTTGGTACATTTGGTGTCTGGTGTAGAGGTGTAGTTGGTGTTAGGTATATGGGGGTGCAATGCTGTTGGTACATTTGGTGTCTGGTGTAGAGGTGTAGTTGGTGTTAGGTATATGGGGGTGCAATGCTGTTGGTATAGTTGGTGTCTGGTGTAGAGGTGTAGTTGGTGTTAGGTATATGGGGGTGCAATGCTGTTGGTACATTTGGTGTCTGGTGTAGAGGTGTAGTTGGTGTTAGGTATATGGGGGTGCAATGCTGTTGGTACATTTGGTGTCTGGTGTAGAGGTGTAGTTGGTGTTAGGTATATGGGGGTGCAATGCTGTTGGTACATTTGGTGTCTGGTGTAGAGGTGTAGTTGGTGTTAGGTATATGGGGGTGCAATGCTGTTGGTACATTTGGTGTCTGGTGTAGAGGTGTAGTTGGTGTTAGGTATATGGGGGTGCAATGCTGTTGGTACATTTGGTGTCTGGTGTAGAGGTGTAGTTGGTGTTAGGTATATGGGGGTGCAATGCTGTTGGTATAATTGGTGTCTGGTGTAGAGCTGTAGTTGGTGTTAGGTATATGGGGGTGCAATGCTGTTGGTACATTTGGTGTCTGGTGTAGAGGTGTAGTTGGTGTTAGGTATATGGGGGTGCAATGCTGTTGGTATAATTGGTGTCTGGTGTAGAGGTGTAGTTGGTGTTAGGTATATGGGGGTGTAATGCTGTTGGTACATTTGGTGTCTGGTGTAGAGGTGTAGTTGGTGTTAGGTATATGGGGGTGCAATGCTGTTGGTACATTTGGTGTCTGGTGTAGAGGTGTAGTTGGTGTTAGGTATATGGGGGTGCAATGCTGTTGGTACATTTGGTGTCTGGTGTAGAGGTGTAGTTGGTGTTAGGTATATGGGGGTGCAATGCTGTTGGTACATTTGGTGTCTGGTATAGTTGGTGGTAGGTATATGGGGGTGCAATGCTGTTGGTACATTTGGTGTCTGGTGTAGAGGTGTAGTTGGTGTTAGGTATATGGGGGTGCAATGCTGTTGGTATAATTTGGTGTCTGGTGTAGAGCTGTAGTTGGTGTTAGGTATATGGGGGTGCAATGCTGTTGGTACATTTGGTGTCTGGTGTAGAGGTGTAGTTGGTGTTAGGTATATGGGGGTGCAATGCTGTTGGTACATTTGGTGTCTGGTGTAGAGGTGTAGTTGGTGTTAGGTATATGGGGGTGCAATGCTGTTGGTACATTTGGTGTCTGGTGTAGAGGTGTAGTTGGTGTTAGGTATATGGGGGTGCAATGCTGTTGGTATATTTGGTGTCTGGTGTAGAGGTGTAGTTGGTGTTAGGTATATGGGGGTGCAATGCTGTTGGTACATTTGGTGTCTGGTGTAGAGGTGTAGTTGGTGTTAGGTATATGGGGGTGCAATGCTGTTGGTACATTTGGTGTCTGGTGTAGAGGTGTAGTTGGTGTTAGGTATATGGGGGTGCAATGCTGTTGGTACATTTGGTGTCTGGTGTAGTTGGTGTTAGGTATATGGGGGTGCAATGCTGTTGGTACATTTGGTGTCTGGTGTAGAGGTGTAGTTGGTGTTAGGTATATGGGGGTGCAATGCTGTTGGTATAATTGGTGTCTGGTGTAGAGCTGTAGTTGGTGTTAGGTATATGGGGGTGCAATGCTGTTGGTACATTTGGTGTCTGGTGTAGAGGTGTAGTTGGTGTTAGGTATATGGGGGTGCAATGCTGTTGGTATAATTGGTGTCTGGTGTAGAGGTGTAGTTGGTGTTAGGTATATGGGGGTGCAATGCTGTTGGTATAATTGGTGTCTGGTGTAGAGCTGTAGTTGGTGTTAGGTATATGGGGGTGCAATGCTGTTGGTACATTTGGTGTCTGGTGTAGAGGTGTAGTTGGTGTTAGGTATATGGGGGTGCAATGCTGTTGGTATAATTGGTGTCTGGTGTAGAGGTGTAGTTGGTGTTAGGTATATGGGGGTGTAATGCTGTTGGTACATTTGGTGTCTGGTATAGTTGGTGGTAGGTATATGGGGGTGCAATGCTGTTGGTACATTTGGTGTCTGGTGTAGAGGTGTAGTTGGTGTTAGGTATATGGGGGTGCAATGCTGTTGGTACATTTGGTGTCTGGTGTAGAGGTGTAGTTGGTGTTAGGTATATGGGGGTGCAATGCTGTTGGTACATTTGGTGTCTGGTATAGTTGGTGGTAGGTATATGGGGGTGCAATGCTGTTGGTACATTTGGTGTCTGGTGTAGTTGGTGTTAGGTATATGGGGGTGCAATGCTGTTGGTACATTTGGTGTCTGGTGTAGAGGTGTAGTTGGTGGTAGGTATATGGGGGTGCAATGCTGTTGGTACATTTGGTGTCTGGTATAGTTGGTGGTAGGTATATGGGGGTGCAATGCTGTTGGTACATTTGGTGTCTGGTGTAGAGGTGTAGTTGGTGTTAGGTATATGGGGGTGCAATGCTGTTGGTACATTTGGTGTCTGGTGTAGAGGTGTAGTTGGTGTTAGGTATATGGGGGTGTAATGCTGTTGGTACATTTGGTGTCTGGTATAGTTGGTGGTAGGTATATGGGGGTGCAATGCTGTTGGTACATTTGGTGTCTGGTGTAGAGGTGTAGTTGGTGTTAGGTATATGGGGGTGCAATGCTGTTGGTACATTTGGTGTCTGGTGTAGAGGTGTAGTTGGTGTTAGGTATATGGGGGTGCAATGCTGTTGGTACATTTGGTGTCTGGTATAGTTGGTGGTAGGTATATGGGGGTGCAATGCTGTTGGTACATTTGGTGTCTGGTGTAGTTGGTGTTAGGTATATGGGGGTGCAATGCTGTTGGTACATTTGGTGTCTGGTGTAGAGGTGTAGTTGGTGTTAGGTATATGGGGGTGCAATGCTGTTGGTACATTTGGTGTCTGGTATAGTTGGTGGTAGGTATATGGGGGTGCAATGCTGTTGGTACATTTGGTGTCTGGTGTAGAGGTGTAGTTGGTGTTAGGTATATGGGGGTGCAATGCTGTTGGTATAATTGGTGTCTGGTGTAGAGCTGTAGTTGGTGTTAGGTATATGGGGGTGCAATGCTGTTGGTATAATTGGTGTCTGGTGTAGAGCTGTAGTTGGTGTTAGGTATATGGGGGTGCAATGCTGTTGGTACATTTGGTGTCTGGTGTAGTTGGTGTTAGGTATATGGGGGTGCAATGCTGTTGGTACATTTGGTGTCTGGTGTAGAGGTGTAGTTGGTGTTAGGTATATGGGGGTGCAATGCTGTTGGTACATTTGGTGTCTGGTGTAGAGGTGTAGTTGGTGTTAGGTATATGGGGGTGCAATGCTGTTGGTATAATTGGTGTCTGGTGTAGTTGGTGTTAGGTATATGGGGGTGCAATGCTGTTGGTACATTTGGTGTCTGGTGTAGAGGTGTAGTTGGTGTTAGGTATATGGGGGTGCAATGCTGTTGGTACATTTGGTGTCTGGTGTAGAGGTGTAGTTGGTGTTAGGTATATGGGGGTGCAATGCTGTTGGTACATTTGGTGTCTGGTGTAGTTGGTGTTAGGTATATGGGGGTGCAATGCTGTTGGTATAATTGGTGTCTGGTGTAGAGGTGTAGTTGGTGTTAGGTATATGGGGGTGCAATGCTGTTGGTATAATTGGTGTCTGGTGTAGAGCTGTAGTTGGTGTTAGGTATATGGGGGTGCAATGCTGTTGGTACATTTGGTGTCTGGTGTAGAGGTGTAGTTGGTGTTAGGTATATGGGGGTGCAATGCTGTTGGTATAATTGGTGTCTGGTGTAGAGGTGTAGTTGGTGTTAGGTATATGGGGGTGTAATGCTGTTGGTACATTTGGTGTCTGGTATAGTTGGTGGTAGGTATATGGGGGTGCAATGCTGTTGGTACATTTGGTGTCTGGTGTAGAGGTGTAGTTGGTGTTAGGTATATGGGGGTGCAATGCTGTTGGTACATTTGGTGTCTGGTGTAGAGGTGTAGTTGGTGTTAGGTATATGGGGGTGCAATGCTGTTGGTACATTTGGTGTCTGGTGTAGAGGTGTAGTTGGTGTTAGGTATATGGGGGTGCAATGCTGTTGGTACATTTGGTGTCTGGTATAGTTGGTGGTAGGTATATGGGGGTGCAATGCTGTTGGTACATTTGGTGTCTGGTGTAGTTGGTGTTAGGTATATGGGGGTGCAATGCTGTTGGTACATTTGGTGTCTGGTGTAGAGGTGTAGTTGGTGTTAGGTATATGGGGGTGCAATGCTGTTGGTACATTTGGTGTCTGGTATAGTTGGTGGTAGGTATATGGGGGTGCAATGCTGTTGGTACATTTGGTGTCTGGTGTAGAGGTGTAGTTGGTGTTAGGTATATGGGGGTGCAATGCTGTTGGTATAATTGGTGTCTGGTGTAGAGCTGTAGTTGGTGTTAGGTATATGGGGGTGCAATGCTGTTGGTATAATTGGTGTCTGGTGTAGAGCTGTAGTTGGTGTTAGGTATATGGGGGTGCAATGCTGTTGGTACATTTGGTGTCTGGTGTAGTTGGTGTTAGGTATATGGGGGTGCAATGCTGTTGGTACATTTGGTGTCTGGTGTAGAGCTGTAGTTGGTGTTAGGTATATGGGGGTGCAATGCTGTTGGTACATTTGGTGTCTGGTGTAGAGGTGTAGTTGGTGTTAGGTATATGGGGGTGCAATGCTGTTGGTACATTTGGTGTCTGGTGTAGAGGAGTAGTTGGTGTTAGGTATATGGGGGTGCAATGCTGTTGGTACATTTGGTGTCTGGTGTAGAGGTGTAGTTGGTGTTAGGTATATGGGGGTGCAATGCTGTTGGTATAATTGGTGTCTGGTGTAGTTGGTGTTAGGTATATGGGGGGTGCAATGCTGTTGGTACATTTGGTGTCTGGTGTAGAGGTGTAGTTGGTGTTAGGTATATGGGGGTGCAATGCTGTTGGTACATTTGGTGTCTGGTGTAGAGGTGTAGTTGGTGTTAGGTATATGGGGGTGCAATGCTGTTGGTACATTTGGTGTCTGGTGTAGTTGGTGTTAGGTATATGGGGGTGCAATGCTGTTGGTATAATTGGTGTCTGGTGTAGAGGTGTAGTTGGTGTTAGGTATATGGGGGTGCAATGCTGTTGGTATAATTGGTGTCTGGTGTAGAGCTGTAGTTGGTGTTAGGTATATGGGGGTGCAATGCTGTTGGTACATTTGGTGTCTGGTGTAGAGGTGTAGTTGGTGTTAGGTATATGGGGGTGCAATGCTGTTGGTACATTTGGTGTCTGGTGTAGTTGGTGTTAGGTATATGGGGGTGCAATGCTGTTGGTATAATTGGTGTCTGGTGTAGAGGTGTAGTTGGTGTTAGGTATATGGGGGTGCAATGCTGTTGGTATAATTGGTGTCTGGTGTAGAGCTGTAGTTGGTGTTAGGTATATGGGGGTGCAATGCTGTTGGTACATTTGGTGTCTGGTGTAGAGGTGTAGTTGGTGTTAGGTATATGGGGGTGCAATGCTGTTGGTACATTTGGTGTCTGGTGTAGAGGTGTAGTTGGTGTTAGGTATATGGGGGTGCAATGCTGTTGGTACATTTGGTGTCTGGTGTAGAGCTGTAGTTGGTGTTAGGTATATGGGGGTGCAATGCTGTTGGTACATTTGGTGTCTGGTGTAGAGGTGTAGTTGGTGTTAGGTATATGGGGGTGCAATGCTGTTGGTACATTTGGTGTCTGGTGTAGTTGGTGTTAGGTATATGGGGGTGCAATGCTGTTGGTATAATTGGTGTCTGGTGTAGAGGTGTAGTTGGTGTTAGGTATATGGGGGTGCAATGCTGTTGGTATAATTGGTGTCTGGTGTAGAGCTGTAGTTGGTGTTAGGTATATGGGGGTGCAATGCTGTTGGTACATTTGGTGTCTGGTGTAGAGGTGTAGTTGGTGTTAGGTATATGGGGGTGCAATGCTGTTGGTATAATTGGTGTCTGGTGTAGAGGTGTAGTTGGTGTTAGGTATATGGGGGTGCAATGCTGTTGGTATATTTGGTGTCTGGTGTAGAGGTGTAGTTGGTGTTAGGTATATGGGGGTGCAATGCTGTTGGTACATTTGGTGTCTGGTGTAGAGGTGTAGTTGGTGTTAGGTATATGGGGGTGCAATGCTGTTGGTATAATTGGTGTCTGGTGTAGAGGTGTAGTTGGTGTTAGGTATATGGGGGTGCAATGCTGTTGGTACATTTGGTGTCTGGTGTAGAGGTGTAGTTGGTGTTAGGTATATGGGGGTGCAATGCTGTTGGTATAATTGGTGTCTGGTGTAGAGGTGTAGTTGGTGTTAGGTATATGGGGGTGCAATGCTGTTGGTATAATTGGTGTCTGGTGTAGAGGTGTAGTTGGTGTTAGGTATATGGGGGTGCAATGCTGTTGGTATATTTGGTGTCTGGTGTAGAGGTGTAGTTGGTGTTAGGTATATGGGGGTGCAATGCTGTTGGTACATTTGGTGTCTGGTGTAGGGGTGTAGTTGGTGTTAGGTATATGGGGATGCAATGCTGTTGGTACATTTGGTGTCTGGTGTAGAGGTATAGTTGGTGTTAGGTATATGGGGGTGCAATGCTGTTGGTACATTTGGTGTCTGGTGTAGAGGTGTAGTTGGTGTTAGGTATATGGGGGTGCAATGCTGTTGGTACATTTGGTGTCTGGTGTAGAGGTGTAGTTGGTGTTAGGTATATGGGGGTGCAATGCTGTTGGTACATTTGGTGTCTGGTGTAGAGGTGTAGTTGGTGTTAGGTATATGGGGGTGCAATGCTGTTGGTACATTTGGTGTCTGGTGTAGGGGTGTAGTTGGTGTTAGGTATATGGGGGTGCAATGCTGTTGGTATAATTGGTGTCTGGTGTAGAGGTGTAGTTGGTGTTAGGTATATGGGGGTGCAATGCTGTTGGTATAATTGGTGTCTGGTGTAGAGGTGTAGTTGGTGTTAGGTATATGGGGGTGCAATGCTGTTGGTACATTTGGTGTCTGGTGTAGAGGTGTAGTTGGTGTTAGGTATATGGGGGTGCAATGCTGTTGGTACATTTGGTGTCTGGTGTAGGGGTGTAGTTGGTGTTAGGTATATGGGGGTGCAATGCTGTTGGTACATTTGGTATCGGGTGTGTGTTTTGTTTAGAAATTGAATTGATTGTCACAAAAATATAATCTGAGGTCTCGGGTAGGAGGGGGATGTGTATGTGCAATGTGGTTCTTCTTATTACTGTCTCCCGGGACCGAGTTACCAAAAACTGATGTCAGGTAAAAGAGAAGTGACGAACAGATAACCATCACCTAGCTCAATTACAGCCCTCCCCTATACAGCACAGAATGGCTGTGCCCCCCCTCCCTATACAGCACAGAATGGCTGTACGCCCCCTCCCTATACAGCACAGAATGGCTGTGCCCCCCCTCCCTATACAGCACAGAATGGCTGTACGCCCTCTCCCTATACAGCACAGAATGGCTGTGCCCCCCCTCCCTATACAGCACAGAATGGCTGTACGCCCCCTCCCTATACAGCACAGAATGGCTGTACGCCCCCTCCCTATACAGCACAGAATGGCTGTGCCTCCCCTCCCTATAGAGCACAGAATGGCTGTGTCCCCCCTCCCTATACAGCACAGAATGGCTGTGCCCCCCCTCCCTATACAGCACAGAATGGCTGTACGCCCTCTCCCTATACAGCACAGAATGGCTGTGCCCCCCCTCCCTATACAGCACAGAATGGCTGTGTCCCCCCTCCCTATACAGCACAGAATGGCTGTGTCCCCCCTCCCTATACAGCACAGAATGGCTGTACGCCCTCTCCCTATACAGCACAGAATGGCTGTACGCCCTCTCCCTATACAGCACAGAATGGCTGTGCCCCCCCTCCCTATACAGCACAGAATGGCTGTGTCCCCCCTCCCTATACAGCACAGAATGGCTGTATGCCCCCCCTATACAGCACAGAGGGGCTGTACGCCCTCTCCCTATACAGCACAGAATGGCTGTGCCCCCCCTCCCTATACAGCACAGAATGGCTGTACGCCCTCTCCCTATACAGCACAGAATGGCTGTGCCCCCCCCTCCCTATACAGCACAGAATGGCTGTGCCCCCCCTCCCTATAGAGCACAGAATGGCTGTGTCCCCCCTCCCTATACAGCACAGAATGGCTGTGCCCCCCCTCCCTATACAGCACAGAATGGCTGTACGCCCTCTCCCTATACAGCACAGAATGGCTGTGCCCCCCCTCCCTATACAGCACAGAATGGCTGTGTCCCCCCTCCCTATACAGCACAGAATGGCTGTGTCCCCCCTCCCTATATAGCACAGAATGGCTGTACGCCCTCTCCCTATACAGCACAGAATGGCTGTACGCCCTCTCCCTATACAGCACAGAATGGCTGTGCCCCCCCTCCCTATACAGCACAGAATGGCTGTGTCCCCCCTCCCTATACAGCACAGAATGGCTGTATGCCCCCCCTATACAGCACAGAGGGGCTGTACGCCCTCTCCCTATACAGCACAGAATGGCTGTGCCCCCCCTCCCTATACAGCACAGAATGGCTGTACGCCCTCTCCCTATACAGCACAGAATGGCTGTGCCCCCCCTCCCTATACAGCACAGAATGGCTGTACGCCCTCTCCCTATACAGCACAGAATGGCTGTGCCCCCCCTCCTTATACAGCACAGAATGGCTGTACGCCCTCTCCCTATACAGCACAGAATGGCTGTGCCCCCCCTCCCTATACAGCACAGAATGGCTGTGCCCCCCCTCCCTATACAGCACAGAATGGCTGTACGCCCTCTCCCTATACAGCACAGAATGGCTGTGCCCCCCCTCCCTATACAGCACAGAATGGCTGTGCCCCCCCTCGCTATACAGCACAGAATGGCTGTGCCCCCCCTCCCTATACAGCACAGAATGGCTGTACGCCCCCTCCCTATACAGCACAGAATGGCTGTACGCCCTCTCCCTATACAGCACAGAATGGCTGTACGCCCCCCCCTATACAGCACAGAATGGCTGTGCCCCCCTCCCTATACAGCACTGAATGGCTGTGCCCCCCCTCCCTATACAGCACAGAATGGCTGTATGCCCTCCCTATACAGCACAGAGGGGCTGTACGCCCCCCCCCCCTATACAGCACAGAATGGCTGTACGCCCCCCCCCCCCTATACAGCACAGAATGGCTGTACGCCCCCCCCATACAGCACAGAATGGCTGTACGCCCCCCCCCCCCCATACAGCACAGAATCGCTGTACGCCCCCCCCCCTATACAGCACAGAATGGCTGTACACCCTCTCCCTATACAGCACAGAATGGCTGTGCCCCCCCTTCCTATACAGCACAGAATGGCTGTGCCCCCCTCCCTCCCTATACAGCACAGAATGGCTGTGCCCCCCCTCCCTATACAGCACAGAATGGCTGTGCCCCCCCTTCCTATACAGCACAGAATGGCTGTGCCCCCCCTCCCTCCCTATACAGCACAGAATGGCTGTGCCCCCCCTCCCTATACAGCACAGAATGGCTGTGCCCCCCCTCCCTATACAGCACAGAGGGGCTGTACGCCCTCTCCCTATACAGCACAGAATGGCTGTACGCCCCCTCCCTATACAGCACAGAATGGCTGTGCCCCCTCCCTATACAGCACAGAATGGCTGTGCCCCCTCCCTATATAGCACAGAATGGCTGTGCCCCCCCTCCCTATACAGCACAGAATGGCTGTGCCCCCCCTCCCTATACAGCACAGAATGGCTGTACGCCCCCTCCCTATACAGCACAGAATGGCTGTACGCCCTCTCCCTATGCAGCACAGAATGGCTGTACGCCCCCCCCTATACAGCACAGAATGGCTGTGCCCCCCCTCCCTATACAGCACTGAATGGCTGTGCCCCCCCTCCCTATACAGCACAGAATGGCTGTATGCCCTCCCATTACAGCACAGAGGGGCTGTACGCCCCCCCCCCCTATACAGCACAGAATGGCTGTACGCCCCCCCCCCCCTATACAGCACAGAATGGCTGTACGCCCCCCCCCATACAGCACAGAATGGCTGTACGCCCCCCCCCCCCATACAGCACAGAATCGCTGTACGCCCCCGCCCTATACAGCACAGAATGGCTGTACACCCTCTCCCTATACAGCACAGAATGGCTGTACTCCCCCTCCCTATACAGCACAGAATGGCTGTGCCCCCCCTCCCTATACAGCACAGAATGGCTGTGCCCCCCCTCCCTATACAGCACAGAGGGGCTGTACGCCCTCTCCCTATACAGCACAGAATGGCTGTGCCCCCTCCCTATACAGCACAGAATGGCTGTGCCCCCTCCCTATACAGCACAGAATGGCTGTGCCCCCCCTCCCTATACAGCACAGAGGGGCTGTACGCCCTCTCCCTATACAGCACAGAATGGCTGTACGCCCCCTCCCTATACAGCACAGAATGGCTGTGCCCCCTCCCTATACAGCACAGAATGGCTGTACGCCCTCTCCCTATACAGGACAGAATGGCTGTGCCCCCTCCCTATACAGCACAGAATGGCTGTACGCCCTCTCCCTATACAGGACAGAATGGCTGTGCCCCCCCTCCCTATACAGCACAGAGGGGCTGTACGCCCTCTCCCTATACAGCACAGAATGGCTGTGCCCCCCCTCCCTATACAGCACAGAATGGCTGTACGCCCCCTCCCTATACAGCACAGAATGGCTGTGCCCCCTCCCTATACAGCACAGAATGGCTGTGCCCCCCCTCCCTATACAGCACAGAATGGCTGTGCCCCCCCCTCCCTATACAGCACAGAGGGGCTGTACGCCCTCTCCCTATACAGCACAGAATGGCTGTGCCCTCTCCCTATACAGCACAGAATGGCTGTGTCCCCCCTCCCTATACAGCACAGAATGGCTGTACCCCCCCTCCCTATACAGCACAGAATGGCTGTACGCCCCCCCCTATACAGCACAGAATGGCTGTGCCCCCTCCCTATACAGCACAGAATGGCTGTGCCCCCCCCTCCCTATACAGCACAGAATGGCTGTACGCCCCCCCCTATACAGCACAGAATGGCTGTGCCCCCCCTCCCTATACAGCACAGAATGGCTGTACGCCCCCTCCCTATACAGCACAGAATGGCTGTGCCCCCTCCCTATACAGCACAGAATGGCTATACGCCCCCCCCCTATACAGCACATAATGGCTGTACGCCCCCTCCCTATACAGCACAGAATGGCTGTGCCCCCCTCCCTATACAGCACAGAATGGCTATACACCCCCTCCCTATACAGCACAGAATGGCTGTGCCCCCTCCCTATACAGCACAGAATGGCTGTATGCCCTCCCTATACAGCACAGAGGGGCTGTACGCCCCCCCCCCCCTATACAGCACAGAATGGCTGTACGCCCCCCCCCATACAGCACAGAATGGCTGTACGCCCCCCCCCCCATACAGCACAGAATGGCTGTACGCCCCCCCCCCATACAGCATAGAATGGCTGGGCCCCCCCTCCCTATACAGCACAGAATGGCTGTACGCCCCCCCCCCCCTATACAGCACAGAATGGCTGTGCCCCCCCTCCCTATACAGCACAGAATGGCTGTACGCCCCCTCCCTATACAGCACAGAATGGCTGTACGCCCCCTCCCTATACAGCACAGAATGGCTGTACGCCCCCTCCCTATACAGCACAGAATGGCTGTACGCCCCCCCTATACAGTACAGTATAGCTGTGCCCCCCTCACTATACAGCACAGTATAGCTGTGCCCCCCTCACTATACAGCACAGAATGGCTGTACGCCCCCTCCCTATACAGCACAGAATGGCTGTACGCCCCCCCTATACAGTACAGTATAGCTGTGCCCCCCTCACTATACAGCACAGTATAGCTGTGCCCCCCTCACTATACAGCACAGTATAGCTGTGCCCCCCTCACTATACAGCACAGTATAGCTGTGCCCCCCTCACTATACAGCACAGTATAGCTGTGCCCCCCTCACTATACAGCACAGTATAGCTGTGCCCCCCTCACTATACAGCACAGTATAGCTGTGCCCCCCTCACTATACAGCACAGTATAGCTGTGCCCCCCTATACAGCACAGTATAGCTGTGCCCCCCTATACAGCACAGAATGGCTGTACCCCCCCCCCTATACAGCACAGAATGGCTGTACACCCCCCTTTATATAGCACAGAATGGCTGTACGCCCCCCCCTATACAGCACAGAATGGCTGTACGCCCCCCCCCTATACAGCACAGAATGGCTGTGCCCCCCTCCCTATACAGCACAGAATGGCTGTACGCCCCCCCTATACAGCACAGAATGGCTGTACGCCCCCCCCTATACAGCACAGAATGGCTGTGCCCCCCTCCCTATACAGCACAGAATGGCTGTACGCCCCCCCCTATACAGCACAGAATGGCTGTGCCCCCCTCCCTATACAGCACAGAATGGCTGTACGCCCCCCCTATACAGCACAGAATGGCTGTACGCCCCCCCTATACAGCACAGAGGGGCTGTACGCCCCCCCTATACAGCACAGTATAGCTGTGCCCCCTCACTATACAGCACAGTATAGCTGTGCCCCCCTCACTATATAGCACAGTATAGCTGTGCCCCCCTCACTATACAGCACAGTATAGCTGTACGCCCCCCTATACAGCACAGAGGGGCTGTACGCCCCCCCTATACAGCACAGTATAGCTGTGCCCCCTCAATATACAGCACAGTATAGCTGTACGCCCCCCCCTATATAGCACAGTATAGCTGTGCCCCCCTCACTATATAGCACAGTATAGCTGTGCCCCCCTCACTATACAGCACAGTATAGCTGTACCCCCCCATACAGCACAGAATGGCTGTACGCCCCCCCCTATACAGCACAGAATGGCTGTGCCCCCCTCCCTATACAGCACAGAATGGCTGTACGCCCCCCCCTATACAGCACAGAATGGCTGTACGCCCCCCCTATACAGCACAGAGGGGCTGTACGCCCCCCCCTATACAGCACAGTATAGCTGTGCCCCCTCACTATACAGCACAGTATAGCTGTGCCCCCCTCACTATATAGCACAGTATAGCTGTGCCCCCCTCACTATACAGCACAGTATAGCTGTACGCCCCCCTATACAGCACAGAGGGGCTGTACGCCCCCCCTATACAGCACAGTATAGCTGTGCCCCCTCACTATATAGCACAGTATAGCTGTGCCCCCCTCACTATACAGCACAGTATAGCTGTGCCCCCCTCACTATACAGCACAGTATAGCTGTACCCCCCCCATACAGCACAGTATAGCTGTGCCCCCTCACTATATAGCACAGTATAGCTGTGCCCCCCTATACAGCACAGTATAGCTGTGCCCCCCCTCCCTACACGGCACAGAATAGCGGTGCGCACAGCCTCCGTGTCATTGCAGACACGTCTCTGGCGCAGGGCACCGCGACCGCTCCCATTAATTCACTGTTTACATTTTTGTCTGCCATGTCGGCTGTTTAATTAATACGAGCCGCCTGGAACAATCCGAGTCTGTCAGCCCATATGTGTCTGCAGCGCGGAGGAGCGAGGATGAGGACGACTGTGATCCGAGAGCAGAGCCGTGTCACATCCACAGGAAAACGTAGGCCAATGCCTCACCGCCACATAGTGCACCCTCCACACAAAATCCTGCTCAAAGAGGAAGATAAGCTGCCCCGTGTCCTCTGTCCTGTGTCCTCTGCCCAATGTCCTGTGTCCTCTACCCAGTGTCCTGTGCCCTCTGCCCAGTGTCCTCTACCCAGTGTCCTGTGCCCTCTGCCCAGTGTCATCTACCCAGTGTCCTGTGCCCTCTGCCCAGTGTCATCTACCCAGTGTCCTGTGCCCTCTGCCCAGTGTCATCTACCCAGTGTCCTGTGCCCTCTGCCCAGTGTCATCTACCCAGTGCCCAGTGTCATCTACCCAGTGTCCTGTGCCCTCTGCCCAGTGTCATCTACCCAGTGTCCTGTGCCCTCTGCCCAGTGTCATCTACCCAGTGTCCTGTGCCCTCTGACAGGCCTGTTGATCACACCGTCTGTAGTCCTTGCTGTCCCTGCAGCAATCCATGTCTTCTTCCATGTGTTCTCAGTCCTTTTCTCCGTGCCCTCTGCCCGGCCTCAGTTGTGCCCACAGCTCCTCCATGTCTCGCCCATGTGTCCATATCTTGATATCTTGATATCTTGGTATTGATAGCGCTGGTGTCATACTGGTTAATCCTGGGCAGGACAGTCGGCATTTGCCTGGCGAGGAGACTCCTACTATCCGGGAACTCGCCATAAATTAGTGGATGCCTCATTCCGGGAGCGGCGCAGCCATGACTTAATGAAACAGTCTCTTAAACAATCCGTCTTCATTTCCAGGGAGCAAATGAGGCTCCTGGGGGCCATTACTACCCCATGCACCATAAGTGAAATATACTGGAAGAAAAGCCGCCACGTGGAGAGCCTGGCGCAGCCGCACGCTGCAGAAAAGGAGCACCGTGCCCTGGAAATGTGAGCGCAGGTGCCGCTGATCTCCTGTATATACACCGCTGATCTCCTGTATATACACCAATATATATAAATATGTCTTATATTCTAGGTTCTTCACAGTCGCCACCTTTTGCTTTGATTTCTGCTTTGCACACTCTTGGCATTCTCTTGATGAGCTTCAAGAGGTAGTCACCTGAAATGGTTTTCCAACAGTCTTGAAGGAGTTCCCAGAGATGCTTAGCACTTGTTGGCCCTTTTGCCTTCACTCTGTGGTCCAGCTCACCCCAAACCATCTCAATTGGGTTCAGATCTGGTGACTGTGGAGGCCAGGTCATCTGGCGTAGCCCCCCATCACTCTCCTTCTTAGTCACATAGCCCTTACACAGCCTGGAGGTGTGTTTGGGGTCATTGTCCTGTTGAAAAATAAATGATGGTCCAACTAAACGCAAACCGGATGGAATAGCATGCCACTGCAAGATGCTGTGGCAGCCATGCTGGTTCAGTATGCCTTCAATTTTGAATAAGTCCCCAACAGTGTCACCAGCAAAGCCCCCCCACACCATCACACCTCCTCCTCCATGCTTCACGGTGGGAACCAGCCATGTAGAGTCCATCCGTTCACCTTTTCTGCGTCACACAAACACACGGTGGTTGGGTTGTGGGTTGTGATTTCTGAGGTTGGTGACTCGGATAAACTTATCCTCCGCAGCAGAGGTGACTCTTGGTCTTCCTTTCCTGGGGCGGTCCTCATGTGAGTCAGTTTCTTTGAAGCATTTGATGGTTTTTGCCACTGCACTTGGGGACACTTTCAAAGTTTTCCCAATTTTTCGGACTGACTGACCTTCATTTCTTAAAGTAATGATGGCCACTCGTTTTTCTTTACTTAGCTGCTTTTTTCTTGCCGTAATACAAATTCTAACAGTCTATTCAGTAGGACTATCAGCTGTGTATCCACCAGACTTCTGTACAACGCAACTGATGGTCCCAACCCCATTTATAAGGCAAGAAATCCCACATATTAACCCTGACAGGGCACACCTGTGAAGTGAAGACCATTTCCGGTGACAAGAGAATGCCAAGAGTGTGCAAAGCAGTAATCACAGCAAAAGGCGGCGACTGTGAAGAACCCAGAATATAAGACATATTTTCAGTTGTTTCACACTTTTTTGCTAAGTATTTCATTCCACATGTGATAATTCATAGTTTTGATTCCTTCAATGTGAATCTGCAATTTTCAGAGGCATGAAAATAAAGAAAACTCTTTGAATGAGAAGGTGTGTCCAAACTTTTGGTCTGTACTGTACAACGCTGATCTCCTATGTATGTACACCGCTTATCTCCTGTGTATGTACACTGCTGATCTACTGTGTATGTACACCGCTGATCTCCAGTATATACACCGCTGATCTCCAGTATATACACCGCTGATCTCCAGTATATACACCGCTGATCTCCAGTATATACACCGCTGATCTCCAGTATATACACCGCTGATCTCCAGTATATATACCCCTGATCTCCAGTATATATACCCCTGATCTCCAGTATATATACCCCTGATTTCCTTGATATACACCACTGATCTCGTGTATGTATGTATGTATGTATATAGAACTCTGATCTCCTGTACATATACACCGGTAATCTCCTTTCACAACCTGACCAGAGAGTCTTCTCTGTGGACTGTGAGCTTCAGCTCCTGAGACAGTCTGAATCTGTCACCAACTGTTTTTAGTTACTGATGCAATCTCGATTCAGTGATTCCACCTTTGTCAGACCTCCCACCTCCGTGATGTCTCCTACGGTTACTGCGGTAGTGACGTAATCTCCGATTCAGCGATTCCACCTATAAGGTGAGCCTCTTTGTCAGACTGCACCCCCTCCCTGATGTCTTCCATGGTTGGTGCGGTAGTGACGCAATCTCCGATTCCGCGATTCCACCTATAAGGTGAGCCCCTTTGTCAGACTGCACCCCCTCCCTGATGTCTTCCATGGTTGGTGCGGTAGTGACGCAATCTCTGATTCCGCGATTCCACCTATAAGGTGAGCCCTTTTATCAGACTCCTCCGTGACGTCTCGTATGGTTGGTGCGGTAGTGAGATTCCCTTACACTTGAAGCTCCTGTCTGGTCTGACCCTGGTTTATCTTGTACGATTCAGGGGCTATTGTCTGGGTCTTTCAATATCGAGCTGACAGAAGACTTGCCACGTTTAGACCCTCTGCATCCTCTTTTTGCAGACCTGTTTTGGCTTCTTCTTCCAGAGCGTCCTCGGCTGTCTCTGCCGGTGAACTTTCCTATCACCGTTTACAGCTAGAGACCAGTCACTCCATTCATCCTTTCTTCCGGATTCCATTTCAGCTTCCTTGAAGCGTTCAGCATTCATACCATAGCCCGTTGTGTAATTGGGTCCTCCATAACCTTGGGTCCTTCCACTGTAGAGCCTGCTTCATCTGACATACGAGGCAACATATTTATTAGGTGGCTTCTTCTCTAGGCCCTGGCCCGAAAGCAGTCGCTATCTTATACCAACTTAATGAAGAAGTTCCCCAATCTTTCGTCCTTCTAGTCTTCACTGCTCTACTTCTTCCAGATATGCAATATATTGTAGAAAAGCCGGTATATTTCTAACACTTTCCTGACACGACAAATGGATCTGTGACGCCCTGGACCCCAGTGGTCACAGAATAACATCACATACACGCACACCCCCTCCCCTGGTCAGGAACACCCGTCAAACAAAACCCTTGTTGCCCCCTCCAGGGTCTGATGTCCACACCAAGTGGGGCGGAGCCAGTCAGTTGGCCCCACCCACCGAGGAGTTCACAGGCCTGGAGGCGGGAAAAGTAGTCAGTCAAGTTCAGGAGTTGAAGGAGAGAGGTGGTAGAGAGCGAAGGAGAGACTGTGTGTCTGGGTCGGAGCCCAGGCACCATCAGCAAGGTTGGCAGACGGTGGTGGTCGTCTGCAGGAGTAGGTGGAGGTCTGCGGAACCGTAGGACCGGGGTCGGGTGTTGGCCCGCCGGCACCGAACCGGGGGGCAGATTGAAGCCAAGCACCAAGACAGGGTACTCAGACCCCGACTAGGCTCGGAAGCCGCCGTAATGGTCAAATTCTCTGATTGCGGTATGGACCTCAGGGGTTCATTCCCTACTAAGTCCCGTCAGAAGGCAACAGCCCAACCTGTCCAGATAAGAGCCACCGCCAACGGCCAGAGATCCAAGGGCCAGCGCCTGCGGGCAAAACGGGCTCTCCCGACACGTACAAGCCGGGGAGTGGACCACCCGTGGGAATCCATAGGGGTCAAACACTTACACATAGGTGCAGGGAACGACAGCCACCATCAACCTGTCCGGGGAGAGTGAAGATACCGCAGCCGACTGCGGGCCCCATCCATCCAGCCATTTGGTTTACCAGAGACTGTTATTGACTACCTGAGTGAGTACACCAGTGCCATCCGGCACAGTGCTGCACCGTAACGCTGCCCCACATCCACGCTGCCTCCCCGCATCGGCACCTGCACCTATCTCCTCCGCCCTACTCCCCAACCTGGGCCCCGGGACCAACAGCCCCTACCCACGGAGGGGTCAACACCTTAAGCTGCTCTCCGCCATCGCTCCCGGGATCCCCCGTCACCAGCAGCGGTGGTGCCCACCATCACGACAACCCGTGGGTGGCGTCACAACCGACATCCCACCACCAAACCTCCCCTTTTCACTCGTGGGCGAGGTGTCGCTGCTCGAGCCCCCGGGTCCGGCCCTGTGCTCAAGTCACTGAGGAGCAGAAGCACCGGACCCGAGCGCCAGCGATTCCCCAAGGCGAGCGGCGTTCCCAGAACCCCTCCGCCCGCGACAGATCCTCACCATCTCCTCAGGGTACTTTTGCCTTCATTGCCATTTTCAGTTCTTACACTCACCAGTCTGGCTTTATTCATAAATTCCCGGATGACTTTTCCATTCTTTCCAAGATTTCTGGCCACTTGGATGAAATCTTCCACAAATGTCACTAAACTTCGCGCTCTCTTCGCTGGTTCCGCACTCTCTCCATCAATTCACAATGTTCCCGGCTCTTTTTATGCCGGCGTCACACAGGACGATCTATTGTGCGATCACACGAGCGATCGCACCCGCCCCCATCGTTTGTGCGACATGGGCAATTTTTTGCCCGTGTCGCACAAACTCGTTTACCCCCCTGTCACACGCACTTACCTTCCAAACGACCTCGCTGTGGGCGGCGAACATCCTCTTCCTGAAGGGGGAGGGACGTTCGGCGTCACAGCGACGTCACACAGCGGCCGCCCAATAGAAGCGGAGGGGCGGAGATGAGCAGGACGTAACATCCCGCCCATCTCCTTCCTTCAGCATTGCCGGCAGGACACATGTAAGCTGTGTTCGTCGTTCCCGGGGTGTCACATGGAGCAATGTGTGCTGCCACGGGAACGATGAACAACCGGAGCACAGAAGGAGGACCGACTTTTTGAAAATGAACGACTTGTCAACGAGCAACGATAAGGTGAGTATTTTTGCTTGTTCACAGTCGTTCCGAGCTGTCACACGCTACGATATGTCTGACGATGCCGGATGTGCGTCACTAACGACGTGACCCCGACGACATATCGCCCGATATATCGTACCGTGTGACGCCGGCATTAGAATTTGATAGCGAGGATTTTTCTGTCTAGTTGCTCGTTACGTCTAAGTGTACGTATTGTTAGCCCTATAAACGCTATTCTAACTACAACCTCTTCTTGACGCGGTGCAATCAGTTGCTTCGTATGCTCTAAGTGTCTGGCAGTGTCTTCAGATTTTTCATGCACTGTCTCACTGGCACGGATTTCTCTCAATTCTTCAGGAACATCTTTGAAAAGACTCTCGTAGAAACCTCTGTCAGAGCCACGCACCTTCCCCATCAGATCCTCCATGTTGGGTTATCAAAATGGGCAACAGGGTAGACCTCTTTTCCTTTACTGCCACCGAACAGTTCTTTGGGTCTGCCAAACCCATCTTCCAGTTTCTGTAACGCTGTAGCTAGGTGCTCCCCAGCGCGATCCAACTCTTTCTCCAGCTGGAAACACCAGTTTAATACAGCCACATCCCCTTCAGTTTTGTCACACCTCTCCCATTCAATGTCCAGCTCCTTCTCCTATAGCTTTCTCCAGGATTTCTTCTCTTATAGCTCTTCAGGATTTCTTGTCCTATAGCGCGCTCCAGGATTTCTTCTCCTATAGAGCTCTTCAGGATTTCTTCTCCTATAGCGCGCTCTCCAGGATTTCTTCTCATATAGTGCTCTCCAGGATTTCTTCTCCTATAGAGCTCTTCAGGATTTCTTCTCCTATAGCGCGCTCTCCAGGATTTCTTCTCATATAGTGCTCTCCAGGATTTCTTCTCCTATAGAGCTCATCAGGATTTCTTTTCCTATAGTGCGCTCGAGGATTTCCTCTTCTATAGTGCTCTCCAGGATTTCTTCTCCTATAGGGCTCTCCAGGATTTCTTCTCCTATAGCGCTCTCCAGGATTTCTTCTCCTATAGGGCTTTCCAGGATTTCTTCTCCTATAGCGCTCTCCAGGATTTCTTCTCCAGGATTTCTTCTCCTATAGCGCTCTCCAGGATTTCTTCTCCTATAGCGCTCTCCAGGATTTCTTCTCCTATAGGGCTCTCCAGGATTTCTTCTCCTATAGCGCTCTCCAGGATTTCTTCTCCAGGATTTCTTCTCCTATAGCGCTCTCCAGGATTTCTTCTCCTATAGCGCTCTCCAGGATTTCTTCTCCAGGATTTCTTCTCCTATAGCGCGCTCCAGGATTTCTTCTCCTATAGCGCTCTCCAGGATTTCTTCTCCTATAGCGCTCTCCAGGATTTCTTCTCCAGGATTTCTTCTCCTATTGCGCGCTCCAGGATTTCTTCTCCTATAGCGCACTCCAGGATTTCTTCTCCTATAGCGCGCTCCAGGATTTCTTCTCCTATAGCGCTCTCCAGGATTTCTTCTCCTATAGGGCTCTCCAGGATTTCTTCTCCTATAGCGCTCTCCAGGATTTCCTCTACAGGATTTCTTCTCCTATAGCGCGCTCCAGGATTTCTTCTTCTATAGCGCTCTCCAGGATTTCTTCTCCTATAGCGCTCTCCAGGATTTCTTCTCCAGGATTTCTTCTCCTATTGCGCGCTCCAGGATTTCTTCTCCTATAGCGCACTCCAGGATTTCTTCTCCTATAGCGCGCTCCAGGATTTCTTCTCCTATAGCGCTCTCCAGGATTTCTTCTCCTATAGGGCTCTCCAGGATTTCTTCTCCTATAGCGCTCTCCAGGATTTCCTCTACAGGATTTCTTCTCCTATAGCGCGCTCCAGGATTTCTTCTCCTATAGCGCTCCAGGATTTCTTCTCCAGGATTTCTTCTCCTATTGCGCGCTCCAGGATTTCTTCTCCTATAGCGCTCTCCAGGATTTCTTCTCCTATAGCGCTCTCCAGGATTTCTTCTCCAGGATTTCTTCTCCTATTGCGCGCTCCAGGATTTCTTCTCCTATAGCGCACTCCAGGATTTCTTCTCCTATAGCGCGCTCCAGGATTTCTTCTCCTATAGCGCTCTCCAGGATTTCTTCTCCTATAGGGCTCTCCAGGATTTCTTCTCCTATAGCGCTCTCCAGGATTTCCTCTACAGGATTTCTTCTCCTATAGCGCGCTCCAGGATTTCTTCTCCTATAGCGCTCTCCAGGATTTCTTCTCCTATAGCGCTCTCCAGGATTTCTTCTCCAGGATTTCTTCTCCTATTGCGCGCTCCAGGATTTCTTCTCCTATAGCGCACTCCAGGATTTCTTCTCCTATAGCGCGCTCCAGGATTTCTTCTCCTATAGCGCTCTCCAGGATTTCTTCTCCTATAGGGCTCTCCAGGATTTCTTCTCCTATAGCGCTCTCCAGGATTTCCTCTACAGGATTTCTTCTCCTATAGCGCGCTCCAGGATTTCTTCTCCTATAGCGCTCCAGGATTTCTTCTCCAGGATTTCTTCTCCTATTGCGCGCTCCAGGATTTCTTCTCCTATAGCGCTCTCCAGGATTTCTTCTCCTATTGCGCGCTCCAGGATTTCTTCTCCTATAGCGCGCTCCAGGATTTCTTCTCCTATAGCGCACTCCAGGATTTCTTCTCCTATAGCGCTCTCCAGGATTTCTTCTCCTATAGCGCTCTCCAGGATTTCTTCTCCTATAGCGCTCTCTCCCAACAGATCATCAGCTTTTTGCTCAGAAATCGTAGAGGACACCAATACTGCTTTCTCTATTGGCTCCTTTTCTGTGATTTCATTCTGCTGATTTCCATCATGACAATGCATCTTCTCCAATTGTGATGGCAGCACTTATTGTCTGTGACTGGCAATGTGCTTTCCTCAGCAAGGTACTCCACCTTCTCTGCAGACTGAGATGGTGCGGCATTTTCCACCTCTCTTTGCCTGTTGCTTCTCCTGCGTCATGACAAGGATTTACCCTTCTTACGTGGCTCTTCCTTACTGTGCTCTATTTCCACTTTATTAGAGTCAAAGTCTAAAGTGGAGTCATTGTCACTTCCTCAAGTATGCTGGACCAATAAGTCCCCACTCAACCCGGGTTCAGCCCCCTTCTCTGGAGCTACCCCGTTTCCACCGGTCACACTATTGGTTTCCGCTTTACCATTACAATATCTAAGCTGGGGAGACCCACAATTCTCTTTGGTCACCCCTAACTCAGGACTGTCAACCTTAGGAGGCACTAGCCCCTCCTTATTACCCACCAACACACCAGTAGGAACCAATTCATCCTCCCGCTGCGGTGGGGCTCCTTTGGGGCCATTCCAGCTCCAATCTGAGCAGCCGGACACTTCCCCCATCTCCCACAAGTCCCAAAATAATTCAAACTCTCAACTTATTATAATGGGATGCAGTAAGTCCGGGACTAGGTACACCACACCCTTGGCCATCCCAAAGACCCCTCTGGCCATCAGATACACTTACGTGTCCTCTGGACTGTCGCAGGACCTCCTGGCACCTCTGACTGCTGGCCTCCTGCTGCAGCCTCTGCACATGGACCGGCACCAGATACTTTACCAGCCCCACCATTACATTGAAACGTGCTCCTCCACTCATGGCCGCTTCTCCCGCGGCTGTCGCTGGACCTCCTGGCACCTCTGACTGCTGGCCTCCTGCTGCAGCCTCTGCACATGGACCCGCACCAGGTACTTTACCAGCCCCACCATTACATTGAAACGTGCTCCTCCACTCATGGCCGCTTCTCCCGCGGCTGTCGCTGGACCTCCTGGCACCTCTGACTGCTGGCCTCCTGCTGCAGCCTCTGCACATGGACCCGCACCAGGTACTTTACCAGCTCCACCATTACATTGAAACGTGCTCCTCCACTCATGGCCGCTTCTCCCGCGGCTGTCGCTGGACCTCCTGGCACCTCTGACTGCTGGCCTCCTGCTGCAGCCTCTGCACATGGACCCGCACCAGATACTTTACCAGCCCCACCATTACATTGAAACGTGCTCCTCCACTCATGGCCGCTTCTCCCGCGGCTGTCGCTGGACCTCCTGACACCTCTGACTGCTGGTCCCCTGCTGCAGCCTCTGCACATGGACCCGCACCAGATACTTTACCAGCCCCACCATTACATTGAAACGTGCTCCTCCACTCATGGCCGCTTCTCCCGCGGCTGTCGCTGGGCCTCCTGGCACCTCTGACTGCTGGCCTCCTGCTGCAGCTTCTGCACATCGACCCACACCAGGTACTTTACCAGCTCCTCCATTACATTCAAAGGCGCTGCTCCACTCCTCAGTGTTTGTGAACCCACCGATCAACAAGCAAAACCTCCTTGCAGCATGTGAAAAAAATCTTTGTGGACCCTCCGATCCACAGCAAGCACCACTCTGCTGCCGCTACCCGTACCTCCTGGATCACTGCCCGCACTCTAGCTCCATATGTGCAGGTTTGGATACACTTCTCCACAGAAGTATCCCAGTAGAGCTATCTCAACCTCCACTCACTGAGCTCTACAGAGGTACCTTGTGGAGGTATCACAAACCTCCATATACTGAACTGACCCCCATCAGAACAAGTGACCCCTCTCTTTTGCTCATGGGGTTCTTTCCAGAGGCGTCACAGCCTCCATACATGGTCCCGGTCAGGACAAGCTAATCCTCTCACTCTCTGAGGATTCCTTCCTGGAGACAACACAGCCTCCCCAATCTGACCATGTGTCAAACAAGCAGGCACCATTATAACATATGGGACACACCTATGGGCGGGCGGAGGTATGTGAATAGCCAAACACACCCTAATAAATCTCGTAGCACTACATGTACCAGAGACACCATGTTACAATATACACTGCTGATCTCCTGTATATATACTCCGCTATCTCCTGTATATACACCACTAATCACCTGTATATATACTTCACTATCTCTTGCATATATACTCCGCTATCTCCTGTGTATATACATTGCTGATCTCCTGTATATACACCACTGATCACCTGTATATATACGTCACTATCTCTTGCATATATACTCCGCTATCTCCTGTGTATATACATTGCTGATCTCCTGTATATACACCACTGATCACCTGTATATATACGTCACTATCTCTTGTATATATACTCCATTATCTCCTGTATATATACTCCGTTATCTCCTGTGTATATACATTGCTGATCTCCTGTACATACACCACTGATCTTGTGTATATGTGTGTGTTTTATATATATATCACACACACACACACACACACAATGAAAATTAGAGCACACTGTCTGATCAGTTGCTTTTTTCAGAAATAATGTAATCTGCATTGATGACCATGCTCCGGTTTTGTGTAAGGGGTGCACCATGCCACTAGAGCAGAATAAGGGGTGCACCATGCCACTAGAACAGGGTAAGGGGCGCACCATGCCACTAGAACAGGGTAAGGGGTGCAGCATGCCACTAGAACAGGGTAAGGGTGCACCGTGCCACTAGAACAGGGTAAGGGGTGCACCATGCCACTAGAACAGGGTAAGGGGTGCACCATGCCACTAGAACAGGGTAAGGGGTGCACCGTGCCACTAGAGCAGGGTAAGGGGTGCACCGTGCCACTAGAACAGGGTAAGGGGTGCACCGTGCCACTAGAGCAGGGTAAGGGGTGCACCGTGCCACTAGAACAGGGTAAGGGGTGCACCGTGCCACTAGAACAGGGTAAGGGGTGCACCGTGCCACTAGAGCAGGGTAAGGGGTGCACCATGCCACTAGAACAGGGTAAGGGGTGCACCGTGCCACTAGAGCAGGGTAAGGGGTGCACCGTGCCACTAGAACAGGGTAAGGGGTGCACCGTGCCACTAGAACAGGGTAAGGGTGCACCATGCCACTAGAACAGGGTAAGCGCTGCACCATGCCACTAGAACAGGGTAAGGGGTGCACCATGCCTCTAGAGCAGGGTAAGGGGTGCACCATGCCACTAGAACAGGGTAAGGGTGCACCGTGCCACTAGAACAGGGTAAGGGGTGCACCATGCCACTAGAGCAGGGTAAGGGGTGCACCATGCCACTAGAGCAGGGTAAGGGGTGCACCGTGCCACTAGAACAGGGTAAGGGGTGCACCATGCCACTAGAGCAGGGTTTGACAAAAGATCCAAAGCTTATCACCTTTAAACCTTAATTTTTCCCCATAGGCTCTCACACTGCTCTGGGGGGATTTTTGCCCACTCTTCTTCCAGTCTCTTCCACAGGACATCACTAGTCTCTCACACTGCTCTGGTGGGATTTTGGTCCACTCTTCTTCCAGTCTCTTCCACAGGACATCACTAGCCTCTCACACTGCTCTGGGGGGATTTTGTCCCACTCTTCTTCCAGTCTCTTCCACAGGATATCACTAGTCTCTCACACTGCTCTGGGGGGATTTTGTCCCACTCTTCTTCCAGTCTCTTCCACAGGACATCACTAGTCTCTCACACTGCTCTGGGGGGATTTTGTCCCACTCTTCTTCCAGTCTCTTCCACAGGATATCACTAGTCTCTCACACTGCTCTGGGGGGATTTTTGCCCACTCGTCTTCCAGTCTCTTCCACAGGACATCACTAGTCTCTCACACTGCTCTGGGGGGATTTTGTCCCACTCTTCTTCCAGTCTCTTCCACAGGACATCACTAGTCTCTCACACTGCTCTGGGGGGATTTTGTCCCACTCTTCTTCCAGTCTCTTCCACAGGATATCACTAGTCTCTCACACTGCTCTGGGGGGATTTTTGCCCACTCGTCTTCCAGTCTCTTCCACAGGACATCACTAGTCTCTCACACTGCTCTGGGGGGATTTTGGCCCACACTTCTTCCAGTCTCTTCCACAGGACATCACTAGTCTCTCACACTGCTCTGGGGGGATTTTGGCCCACTCTTCTTCCAGTCTCTTCCACAGGACATCACTAGTCTCTCACACTGCTCTGCGGGGATTTTGGTCCACTCTTCTTCCAGTCTCTTCCACAGGACATCACTAGTCTCTCACACTGCTCTGGGGGGATTTTGGCCCACTCTTCTTCCAGTCTCTTCCGCAGGACATCACTAGTCTCTCATACTGCTCTGGTGGGATTTTGGTCCACTCTTCTTCCAGTCTCTACCACAGGACATCACTAGCCTTTCTGACTGCTCTGGGGGGATTTTGGTCCACTCTTCTTCCAGTATCTTCCACAGGATATCACTAGTCTCTCACACTGCTCTGGGAGGATTTTTGCCCACTCGTCTTCCAGTCTCTACCACAGGACATCACTAGTCTCTCACACTGCTCTGGGGGGATTTTGGCCCACTCTTCTTCCAGTCTCTTCCACAGGACATCACTAGTCTCTCACACTGCTCTGGGGGGATTTTGGCCCACTCTTCTTCCAGTCTCTTCCACAGGACATCACTAGTCTCTCACACTGCTCTGGTGGGATTTTGGCCCACTCTTCTTCCAGTCTCTTCCACAGGACATCACTAGTCTCTCACACTGCTCTGGGGGGATTTTGGCCCACTCTTCTTCCAGTCTCTTCCACAGGACATCACTGGTCTCTCACACTGCTCTGGGGGGATTTTGGCCCACTCTTCTTCCAGTCTCTTCCACAGGACATCACTAGTCTCTCACACTGCTCTGGGGGGATTTTGGTCCACTCTTCTTCCAGTCTCTACCACAGGACATCACTAGTCCCTCACACTGCTCTGGGGGGATTTTGGCCCACTCTTCTTCCCGTCTCTTCCACAAGACATCACTAGTCTCTCACACTGCTCTGGGGGGATTTTGGCCCACTCTTCTTCCAGTCTCTTCCACAGGACATCACTAGTCTCTCACACTGCTCTGGGGGGATTTTGGCCACTCTTCTTCCAGTCTCTACCACAGGACATCACTAGTCCCTCACACTGCTCTGTGGGGATTTTGGTCCACTCTTCTTCCAGTCTCTTCCACAGGACAGCTCTAGTCTCTCACACTGCTCTGGTGGGATTTTGGCCCACTCTTCTTCCAGTCTCTTCCACAGGACATCACTAGTCTCTCACACTGCTCTGGGGGGATTTTGGTCCACTCTTCTTCCAGTCTCTTCCACAGGACATCACTAGTCTCTCACACTGCTCTGGGGGGATTTTGGTCCACTCTTCTTCCAGTCTCTTCCACAGGACATCACTAGTCTCTCACACTGCTCTGGGAGGATTTTGGCCCACTCTTCTTCCAGTCTCTCCACAGGCCATCACTAGTCTCTCGCACTGCTCTGGGGGGATTTTGGCCCACTCTTCTTCCAGTCTCTCCACAGGACATCACTAGTCTCTCGCACTGCTCTGGGGGGATTTTGGCCCACTCTTCTTCCAGTCTTTCCACAGGACATCACTAGTCTCTCACACTGCTCTGGGGGGATTTTGGCCCACTCTTCTTCCAGTCTCTTCCACAGGACAGCTCTAGTCTCTTACACTGCTCTGGGGGGATTTTGGTCCACTCTTCTTCCACTCTCTTCCACAGGACAGCTCTAGTCTCTCACACTGCTCTGGGGGGATTTTGGCCCACTCTTCTTCCAGTCTATTCCACAGGACATCACTAGCCTCTCACACTGCTCTGGGGGGATTTTGGCCCACTCTTCTTCCAGTCTATTCCACAGGACATCACTAGTCTCTCACACTGCTCTGGGGGGATTTTTGCCCACTCTTCTTCCAGTCTCTTCCACAGTACATCACTAGCCTCTCACACTGCTCTGGGGGGATTTTGGCCCACTCTTCTTCCAGTCTCTTCCACAGTACATCACTAGTCTCTCACACTGCTCTGGGGGGATTTTGGTCCACTCTTCTTCCAGTCTCTTCCACAGGACAGCACTAGTCTCTCACACTGCTCTGGGGGGATTTTGGCCCACTCTTCTTCCAGTCTCTTCCACAGGACATCACTAGCCTCTCACACTGCTCTGGGGGGATTTTGGTCCACTCTTCTTCCAGTCTCTTCCACAGGACATCACTAGCCTCTCACACTGCTCTGGGGGGATTTTGGCCCACTCTTCTTCCAGTCTCTTCCACAGGTCATCACTAGTCTCTCACACTGCTCTGGGGGGATTTTGGCCCACTCTTCTTCCAGTCTCTTCCACAGGTCATCACTAGTCTCTCACACTGCTCTGGGGGGATTTTGGTCCACTCTTCTTCCAGTCTCTTCCACAGGACATCACTAGTCTCTCACACTGCTCTGGGGGGATTTTGGTCCATTCTTCTTCCAGTCTCTTCCACAGGTCATCACTAGTCTCTCACACTGCTCTGGGGGGATTTTGGTCCACTCTTCTTCCAGTCTCTCCACAGGACATCACTAGTCTCTCACACTGCTCTGGTGGGATTTTGGTCCATTCTTCTTCCAGTCTCTTCCACAGGTCATCACTAGTCTCTCACACTGCTCTGGGGGGATTTTGGTCCACTCTTCTTCCAGTCTCATCCACAGGACATCACTAGTCTCTCACACTGCTCTGGGGGGATTTTGGTCCACTCTTCTTCCAGTCTCTCCACAGGACATCACTAGTCTCTCACACTGCTCTGGGGGGATTTTGGTCCACTCTTCTTCCAGTCTCTCCACAGGACATCACTAGTCTCTCACACTGCTCTGGGGGGATTTTGGTCCACTCTTCTTCCAGTCTCTCCACAGGACATCACTAGTCTCTCACACTGCTCTGGGGGGATTTTGGTCCACTCTTCTTCCAGTCTCTCCACAGGACATCACTAGTCTCTCACACTGCTCTGGGGGGATTTTGGTCCACTCTTCTTCCAGTCTCTTCCACAGGACATCACTAGCCTCTCACACTGCTCTGGGGGGATTTTGGTCCACTCTTCTTCCAGTCTCTTCCACAGGACATCACTAGTCTCTCACACTGCTCTGGGGAGATTTTGGTCCACTTTTCTTCCAGTCTCTTCCACAGGACATCACTAGTCTCTCACACTGCTCTGGGGGGATTTTGGCCCACTCTTCTTCCAGTCTCTTCCACAGGACATTACTAGTCTCTCACACTGCTCTGGGGGGATTTTGGTCCACTCTTCTTCCAGTCTCTTCCACAGGACATCACTAGTCTCTCACACTGCTCTGGGGGGATTTTGGCCCACTCTTCTTCCAGTCTCTTCCACAGTTCTTTGACTGTTGTGGGCTTCTTGGACATAACTTGTCACCAAGGATTTTCCAGAGGTTTTCTATTGGGTTTAGGTCAGGACACCAGGCTATGGACATTTAATTGTTTCCAGGATCGGCTTTCCCCGTTTTGCTCTGTGACAGGGGACATTGTCCTGCATGAATATTGCTGCTGATTAAATGATGAATACAAGTAAGGAGCCGTGTGTTGTAAAGAAGGATCTGATCCACACTTGCATTTACTCTGCCATGTAGCTGCATGAGAGGTCCAACTCCTGCTGCAAAAAGATTGCCCAAACCATGACCCTTCCTCCACCGCCATCGCTGACTTTTTTTTTTTTAAATCAGATAAATTTTTATTGCATTTTAAAACTTTCATAAACATAACAACAAATTGTGAGGGTAGTCCTCAGACATTCTCCCTCCCCCTCCCCCCACCCTCTTCCGGTCGACAGTCTCACCCCTCCATGTCACTAACTTCTTAACACCCTTTGGGTTCAGTCTTTCCCCCATTTGTCGATGAACATAATGTTTCCCATCAGACCCAAATAAATTAAATTTGGTTTCATCAGTAAAATGCCACTTCTCCTCTGTCCACACAACATGCTCCTCACCGAAGGGGAGTCTAGCCTTGTGATTCCTTCTGCTAATGAGAGGTTTGGTCACTGCAGAGTGGACTTTCAGTCCAAATGCTCTTACACATCGTGACCCTGTATGATAAGACAGATCCTTAGGGTAAGTTCACACAGTGTGTTTTTCGTGGCATTTTTGCGCGTTTTTCGGGTGCCTTTTTGGCCTCAAAACTTCATGACTTTGCTTCCCCAGCAAAGTCTATGAGTTTTCAATTTTGCTGTCCGCACACAACTTTTTTTTTTTTTAAGCTGTGTTTTTGAGCTTCTTTCCTGCGTTTTTCTGCGTTTTCCCCCCATGCAATGCATTGGAAAAACGCAGCCAAAAACGCACCAAATCGCGATAAAAACGAATGCGTTTTTTGCCGCGGGTGCATTTTTGTGCGTTTTTAGCGGCCAAAAACGCAGCGTCAAAAAAACGCAGTGTGTGAACTTAGCCTTACCCTGTTCACTGCTGAACTGGCAGCAATTCCAGCTGCAGAGTGGAAACAATTACCCATGGAGATTCTCCACATTATCCTGTCCTCTCCTGCATTTGTCTTTTGAGGGTGACCAGACTTCTTGGGGGGACTTGAGAGAGTTTGTGATGCTGTAAAAGTGCAATGTTCTCAAAATCACAGACTTAGAACGACCAACTTCTCTTGCTATGTCTGATACTGATAGGGTCACCCCCTTTTGCCAGTTGCATAGGAATTGTCAGATGATGAAGGAAATTAGCACCAGGTGCCAGATTAACACCAATAACTTGCAGGGATCTGACAGTGTTCTCTAATTGTGATCTGTGTTCTCTTATTGTGATCTGTGTTCTCTAATTGTGATCCGTGTCTTTTACATTTATCTCATTTACATTTTTATTATTTGCTTTACAATAAATTCCATTTATGAAATAAGTGGAAAATCCTGCGGGTTTCCTCCTGTTAGGATACAATCACATAGGACGACACAATGACCTCAACATTTAGGAGATTGAGCGTTCTCTAAATTTCATCTCCAGTGTATACCACTGGACTCCTGTACACATGCACCACTGAGCGGGGTCTGCTGTCACTTGTAGTCGCTCTGCATCCCATACAGCCCGTCTCTTTCCTTGGTGTTCGGCGGCTCCTGCACTGATTTGTGTTTTACAATTGGCTTTTATAGAGGCTATAACGAGGAGTGATGTCCTCCATCGAAAAGCAAAGCAGCTGTGAAAAATCCACTGCACATAAACTGCACTCAATTAACTGCAGATTCCAACCATCCCGCACCCCTCACCCCGCCGTACCACTAACACATGATCAGGGAGAGATACTGGGGTCCACAGACTGCACCAAAAAATGCTTGGCCTATATAATAGGTGTCATTTTCCGGTACCCCGAGTGTCGGTGCCATTGTCTTTTACCCCGAGTGTTCACGTCATTATCCTGCACCCCAATGTCATCAACCTGTACCCCCAGTGTCATTATCCTGTACCCCCAGTGTCATTATCCTGTACCCCCAGTGTCATTATCCTGTACCCCCAGTGTCATTATCCTGTACCCCAGTGTCATTATCCTGTACCCCCAGTGTCATTATCCTGTACCCCCAGTGTCATCATCCTGTACCCCCAGTGTCATCATCCTGTACCCCCAGTGTCATTATCCTGTACCCCCAGTGTCATTATCCTGTACCCCCAGTGTCATTATCCTGCACCCCCAGTGTCATTACCCTGCACCCCCAGTGTCATTATCCTGTACCCCCAGTGTCATTATCCTGTACCCCCAGTGTCATTACCCTGCACCCCCAGTGTCATTATCCTGTACCCCCAGTGTCATTATCCTGTACCCCCAGTGTCATTATCCTGTACCCCCAGTGTCATTATCCTGCACCCCCAGTGTCATCATCCTGTACCCCCAGTGTCATTACCCTGCACCCCCAGTGTCATTATCCTGTACCCCCAGTGTCATTATCCTGTACCCCCAGTGTCATTATCCTGTACCCCCAGTGTCATCATCCTGTACCCCCAGTGTCATCATCCTGTACCCCCAGTGTCATTATCCTGTACCCCCAGTGTCATTATCCTGTACCCCCAGTGTCATTATCCTGTACCCCAGTGTCATCATCCTGTACCCCCAGTGTCATCATCCTGTACCCCCAGTGTCATTATCCTGTACCCCCAGTGTCATTATCCTGTACCCCAGTGTCATTATCCTGTACCCCAGTGTCATCATCCTGTACCCCAGTGTCATTATCCTGTACCCCCAGTGTCATTATCCTGTACCCCAGTGTCATTATCCTGTACCCCAGTGTCATCATCCTGTACCCCAGTGTCATTATCCTGTACCCCCAGTGTCATTATCCTGTACCCCCAGTGTCATTATCCTGTACCCCCAGTGTCATCATCCTGTACCCCCAGTGTCATTATCCTGTACCCCAGTGTCATTATCCTGTACCCCAGTGTCATCATCCTGTACCCCCAGTGTCATCATCCTGTACCCCCAGTGTCATTATCCTGTACCCCAGTGTCATTATCCTGTACCCCCAGTGTCATCATCCTGTACCCCCAGTGTCATTATCCTGTACCCCCAGTGTCATTATCCTGTACCCCCAATGTCATCATCATGTACCCCCAGTGTCATTATCCAGTACCCCCAGTGTCATTATCCTGTACCCCCAGTGTCATTATCCTGTACCCCCAGTGTCATTATCCTGTACCCCCAGTGTCATCATCCTGCACCCCCAGTGTCATCATCCTGTACCCCCAGTGTCATTATCCTGTACCCCAGTGTCATTATCCTGTACCCCCAGTGTCATCATCCTGCACCCCCAGTGTCATTACCCTGTACCCCCAGTGTCATTATCCTGCACCCCCAGTGTCATTATCCTGCACCCCCAGTGTCATTACCCTGTACCCCCAGTGTCATTATCCTGCACCCCCAGTGTCATCATCCTGCACCCCCAGTGTCATCATCCTGTACCCCCAGTGTCATTATCCTGTACCCCCAGTGTCACTATCCTGTACCCCCAGTGTCATCATCCTGTACCCCCAGTGTCATCATCCTGTACCCCCAGTGTCATCATCCTGTACCCCCAGTGTCATTATCCTGTACCCCCAGTGTCATTATCCTGTACCCCCAGTGTCATCATCCTGTACCCCCAGTGTCATTATCCTGTACCCCCAGTGTCATTATCCTGTACCCCCAGTGTCATCATCCTGTACCCCCGGTGTCATCATCCTGTACCCCCGGTGTCAGTATCCTGTACCCCCAGTGTCATTATCCTGTACCCCCAGTGTCAGTATCCTGTACCCCCAGTGTCAGTATCCTGTACCCCCAGTGTCATCATCCTGTACCCCCAGTGTCATTATCCTGTACCCCCAGTGTCATCATCCTGTACCCCCAGTGTCATCATCCTGCACCTCCAGTGTCATTATCCTGTACCCCCAGTGTCATCATCCTGTACCCCCAGTGTCATCATCCTGTACCCCCAGTGTCATTATCCTGTACCCCCAGTGTCATTATCCTGCACCTCCAGTGTCATTATCTTGTACCCCCAGTGTCATCATCCTGTACCCCCAGTGTCATCATCCTGTACCCCCAGTGTCATTATCCTGCACCCCCAGTGTCATCATCCTGTACCCCCAGTGTCATTATCCTGTACCCCCAGTGTCATCATCCTGTACCCCCAGTGTCATCATCCTGCACCTCCAGTGTCATTATCCTGTACCCCCAGTGTCATCATCCTGTACCCCCAGTGTCATCATCCTGTACCCCCAGTGTCATTATCCTGTACCCCCAGTGTCATTATCCTGCACCTCCAGTGTCATTATCTTGTACCCCCAGTGTCATCATCCTGTACCCCCAGTGTCATCATCCTGTACCCCCAGTGTCATTATCCTGTACCCCCAGTGTCATCATCCTGTACCCCCAGTGTCATTATCCTGTACCCCCAGTGTCATTATCCTGTACCCCCAGTGTCATCATCCTGTACCCCCAGTGTCATTATCCTGCACCCCCAGTGTCATCATCCTGTACCCCCAGTGTCATCATCCTGTACCCCCAGTGTCATTATCCTGTACCCCCAGTGTCATCATCCTGTACCCCCAGTGTCATTATCCTGTACCCCCAGTGTCATTATCCTGTACCCCCAGTGTCATCATCCTGTACCCCCAGTGTCATCATCCTGTACCCCCAGTGTCATTATCCTGTACCCCCAGTGTCATCATCCTGCACCTCCAGTGTCATCATCCTGTACCCCCAGTGTCATTATCCTGTACCCCCAGTGTCATCATCCTGTACCCCCAGTGTCATTATCCTGTACCCCCAGTGTCATCATCCTGCACCTCCAGTGTCATTATCCTGTACCCCCAGTGTCATCATCCTGTACCCCCAGTGTCATTATCCTGTACCCCCAGTGTCATCATCCTGTACCCCCAGTGTCATTATCCTGTATCCCCAGTGTCATCATCCTGTACCCCCAGTGTCATCATCCTGTATCCCCAGTGTCATTACCTGCACCCCCAGTGTCATCATCCTGTACCCCCAGTGTCATTACCCTGCACCCCCAGTGTCATCATCCTGCACCCCCAGTGTCATCATCCTGTACCCCCAGTGTCATCATCCTGCACCCCTAGTGTCATCATCCTGTACCCCCAGTGTCATCATCCTGTACCCCCAGTGTCATTATCCTGTACCCCCAGTGTCATCATCCTGCACCCCCAGTGTCATTATCCTGTACCCCCAGTGTCATTATCCTGCACCCCCAGTGTCAGTATCCTGTACCCCCAGTGTCGGTGTCAGTATCCTGTACCCCGAGTGTCGGCGTCACTGTTTTGTACCCCGAGTGTGCGTGTGTCAGTGCAGATATTACGGGGGCACCTCTTATGGTGATTGATGCTGTTTGGATTTTGGGTGCTGTGTAGCAGTGATTTTCTGATGACAGAGTATCAGGAATTTGAGCAGATGCCACCTCTCCTGACACATTACTGTGACCCCCGATAGCGGCGCGCTGCCCCCCGCAGTCAGGAATCGATGCCTTTCCAGTCGGAGCTGCGGCTACCTATCAGTCAGCGGCTAAACTGCTGATATCAGCTGAATCTGCGCTCGGCCTTAACCCCCTCCCTGCTGGACAGACCTGTATCTGGGCCCGGCACCTCTGAAGGTGGCCTCGGATCGGTTGCCTCTCGCTGGAGACGGTGACGGTGCCGGTGACAGGTTTATGTTATTGCAGAAAAAAATGTCTCTTTCCATAAAGATAATTCTGACAATTGCTTCCTGAGATGTAATGGGACATAAATGCCGCGCAGACGCCGCGGGGCAATGGCTGATTCTTCTTGTCGTCGTTAGAAGCTGCTTCGCTTTTATGAAATCTAATAATCGAGTTTTATTCTTTGTGCCACGGGGGAAATGGCGTCTCCGGAGTGAATACAAGTCATGTGGGCCGAGGTTACCGCCGACTGGAGACGAGGCTGAAGGACGAGGCGCTGACTCGTGCCCGGCTCACAAACCGCCAACGCTTTCTACAATGAACCCTGTGTGGCCATGAGAGCTGACATGCATCTCCGCAATCAATGACCGTGAAAGTGCCGGACTCCGCAGCCCCCTCGTGTGTGACGTGTGCGAGCATTCAGCGCACACAGGTCATTATACACATTGACCGAATGTGACGACTTCGGGGGGACCAGACGGCCATCAGATATCTGTGGGGGCCTCCTGAATGTCCCCTGACAGATGGATCACGTTGATGGAGTCTCAGGGCCAGAACCTTTCATTTTCCAGGAAGATAAGCCGCTGCCAGATGAGTCTGACCCTGAGCTTTCTCATGTGGGTGGCCAGAAATCCATAGCCAAAATCTCCTAGGCCCATTGAGGGTAAAGGTTTGGGTTCTGGGTTACTCAATGGATTAGTAAAACACCCCACATGATGCTCAGGAGCCCAGTGATGAAAGAGGACCTCATCCTCCCTCCCTCCAGTCTACCTCTTTTATGGCCTTGTCTGTTGTAGCAGACCCCTTTAACCCAAGTGGAGGAGTGGACCCCTATGATTCTTGGGTTTTTTTTTCTCAAGCATCAGCCTATAAGAACTCCTTGTAATAACTTTGATTTTGAGCCTCATTGCTTTATTTACATTGCACAGGTTGGTGTGGTCCGAAATGCAAAAGGGTGTCTCCTACATGAAGGTGCAGGAGTACTGTCTTGATCTAATGGCGCTGTAGGTCACTAAGACGCCATCTTCTACCACACAAGCTTCCCCCGCAACATCTTGGTTGGGTTCTAGTGGTGCCATCACTAACTTTCCTGTTGGTAAATGTTCACTGCCAATCTAAGTACTCTAAGAGGTAATGGGTGGTACTGGAAAATTTTTGGTTCTCCCTATGGTGGAGCAGGAGTACAGTCTTGATCTAATAGCGCTGTGGGTCACTAAGCGCCATTCTCTACCACACACGCTTCCCCTGCTACATCTTGGTTGGGTTCTAGTGGCACCATCACTAACTTTCCTGATAGTAAATGGTCATTTACCAAACTAAGTACTCTAAGAGCCAAAGAGTGGTACTGGAGAATTTCTAGTTCTTTTCATCCTGCTGTACCAGTGACTTAATGGTTAGGCCAGATTCACAGTCTACATGGCGCCTGTTGGTGAATGTTCACTGCCAAACTAAGTACTCTAAGAGTAAAAGGGTGGTACTGGAATTTTTTTATTTCTCCCTATGAAGGTGCAGGAGTACTGTCTTGACCTAATGGCGCTGTGGGTCACTAAGGCGCCATCCTCTACCACTCAAGTTTTCACTCGCTACATCTTGGTTGTGTGCTAGTCGCGCCATCACTAACTTTCCTGTTGGTAAATGTTCACTGCCAAACTAAGTACTCTAAGAGTCAAAGGGTGGTACTGGAATTTTTTTGTTTCTCCCTTCGAAGGTGCAGGAGTTCTATACTGAGCTAATGGCGCTGTGGGTCGCTCAAGCGCCATTTTCTACCACACAAACTGCTCCTGCAACATATTGGTTTATTGGTTGTGTTCTAGTGGCGCCATCACTAACTTTCCTGATGGTAAATGGTCATTTGCCAAACTAAGTACTCTTAAGAGTAAAAGGGTGGTACTGGATTTTTTTATTTCTCCCTCCGGAGGTGCAGGAGTTCTATCCTAATCTAATGGCGCTGTGGGTCACTAAGGCGCCATCCTCTACTACACAAGCTGGGTTCTAGTGGTGCCATCACTAACTTTCCTGATGGTAAATGGTCATTTGCCAAACTAAGTACTCTAAGAGCCAAAGGGCGGTACCGGAGAATTTCTAATTCTTTTCATCCTGCTGTACCAGCGAATTAATGATTAGGCCAGGTTCACAATCTACATATGAACCCCAATGTCTGGATCGGCCGAGGTCTTCTGGCCCAAACTTGATGGTCCCATAAGCCTATGTGACACTTTTGTGTTCAGGCCAGGAGACCCATAGCCGAACTGTGCATCAGCCCATGATTTTGGGATTTGTGAATCTAATCTTTATTTTGTGGCTGCTCCCAGCCCTTGCCATGTAGAGCCACACTTTCCTTGTCCTGAGCTGATGAGTAATGAGGCAGGAGCACTTCATGATTTGTGATGGCGTCATAAGCATGTGTGACACTTTTGAGTTCAGCTATGAGACCCACAGCCGGACTGTACATCGGCCCATGATTTTGGGATTTGTGAATCTAATCTTTATTTTGTGGCTGCTCCCAGCCCTTGCCATGTAGAGCCGCACTTTCCTTGTCCTGAGCTGATGAGGAGTAACAAGGCAGGAGCACGTCTTGATTTGTGATGGCCTCCCTGCTGCCTGGCGGTTCTGTGTGGATCGCCGGCCCCACTTCTTGCTCTGATTGGTAGATTCTGTTGGTCTTCACCTGTGTTTGGTGTTCGGTTTGTTTTTGGGGCGCCTGCCGTCACTCGCGCTCAAGTTTGCAGACTTCATGGCCTCTGTGTCCTCTATTACACGGTTCCCCCAGGACCGGCACTGTCTGAGGACTGCTCTCCAAATATCTCCATCTGTTCTCTCAATAAGCTTGGTGACAACGTGACGAGCCCCAGTGGGATTCTCCGCCTGCGCCGCAGCAGATGAGCTGAACGTTTCCGTCGTCACATCTGACATAAAACACGGGGTTTGTCACAGAAACCAGCTCTGCGTTCTCACCTATTGATCGGCCCCAGCAGACAAGAGCTGGCAGGGATTGAAATGGACAACGTCAGGCCCGGACTAATTACCCGTCAGTCAGTCCATGAGCTCCTCAGCCAACAAGAACCGGTCAGCAAATATTCTCTCATTTAACCCCTTCTACTTCCAAAAGAGATGTGTGTCAACAAGGACCAATCATACCCAGGCTCATTTACTGACTGATCTACAAGGGGACACTGCGAACCCCCTGGCTCAGCTACATAAGGACACAAACACTAGAAGGCGACACTACGACCCCCCCCGGCTCAGCTACATAAGGACACAAACACTAGAAGGCGACACTACGACCCCCCCGGCTCAGCTACATAAGGACACAAACACTACAAGGCGACACCGCAAACCCCCCCAGCTCAGCTACATAAGGACACAAACACTACAAGGCGATACTGCGAACCCCCCGGCTCAGCTACATAAGGACACAAACACTACAAGAGGACACTGCGAACCCCCCGGCTCAGCTACATAAGGACACAAACACTACAAGGCGACACCGCGAACCCCCCCAGCTCAGCTACATAAGGACACAAACACTACAAGGCGACACTGCGAACCCCCTGGCTCAGCTACATAAGGACACAAACACTACAAGGCGACACTGCGAACCCCCTGGCTCAGCTACATAAGGACACAAACACTACAAGGGGAGACAGTGAACCACCCGACTCAGCTACATAAGGACACAAACACTACAAGAGGACACTGCGAACCCCCCGGCTCAGCTACATAAGGACACAAACACTACAAGGGGACACTGCGAACCCCCCGGCTCAGCTACATAAGGACACAAACACTACAAGAGGACACTGCGAACCCCCCGGCTCAGCTACATAAGGACACAAACACTACAAGGGGACACGGCAAACCCCCCGGCTCAGCTACATAAGGACACAAACACTACAAGGGGACACCACGAACCCCCCCGGCTCAGCTACATAAGGACACAAACACTACAAGGGAACACCGCGAACCCCCCCGGCTCAGCTACATAAGGACACAAACACTACAAGGGGACACCGCGAACCCCCCCCGGCTCAGCTATATAAAGACACAAACACTACAAGGGGACATCGCGAACCCCCCGGCTCAGCTACATAAGGACACAAACACTACAAGGCGACACCGCAACCCCCCAGGCTCAGCTACATAAGGACACAAACACTACAAGGGAACACCGTGAACCCCCCCAGCTCAGCTACATAAGGACACAAACACTACAAGGGAACACCGCGAACCCCCCCGGCTCAGCTACATAAGGACACAAACACTACAAGGGAACACCGCGAACCCCCCCCGGCTCAGCTACATAAGGACACAAACACTACAAGGCGACACTGCGAACCCCCCGGCTCAGCTACATAAGGACACAAAGACTACAAGGTGACACTGCGAACCCCCCGGCTCAGCTATATAAAGACACAAACACTACAAGGGGACACTGCGAACCTTCCGGCTCAGCTACATAAGGACACAAACACTACAAGGCGACACTGCGAACCCCCCGGCTCAGCTACATAAAGACACAAACACTACAAGGGGAGACAGTGAACCCCCCGGCTCAGCTACATAAGGAGACAAAGAATACAAGGGGACAACACGAACCCCCCGGCTCAGCTACATAAGGACACAAAGACTACAAGGGGACACTGCGAACCCCCCGGCTCAGCTACATAAGGACACAAACACTACAAGGGGACACCACGAACCCCCCGGCTCAGCTACATAAGGACACAAACACTACAAGGGGACACCGTGAACCCCCCGAGTCAGCTACATAAAAACACAAACACTACAAGGGGACACCGCAAACCCCCAGCTCACCTACATAAGGATACTAACACTACAAGGGGACACTGCGAACCCCCCGGCTCAGCTACATAAGGACACAAACACTACAAGGCGACACTGCAAACCCCCCGGCTCAGCTACATAAGGACACAAACACTACAAGGGGACACCATGAACCCCCCCCGGCTCAGCTACATAAGGACACAAACACTACAAGGGGACACCATGAACCCCCCCCGGCTCAGCTACATAAGGACACAAACACTACAAGGAGACACCTCAAAAACCCCGGCTTAGCTACATAAGGACACACTACAAGGAGACACCGTGAACCCCCCGCCTCAGCTACATAAGGACACAAACAAGGAGAGCAGAGACGAATGTGAAAAGGCCAACATCATTTATGCAAGCCGGTACAAGGGGTACGGGACCAGGGATACAGGGAATGGTACCAGAGATACAGGGGACGAGACCAGGGGTACAGGGGATGAGACCAGGGGTACAGGAAACAGGACCAGGGGTACAGGAAACAGGACCAGGGGTACAGGATACAAGTAGGGGACATGGGGTACAGGATACAGGTCTGGTACCAGCGGTACAGGGTGCTGGAGACAGGTACATGACCAGGGTACAGGATACAGGTCTGGTACCAGCGGTACAGGGTACAGGATACAGGTCTGGTACCAGCGGTACAGGGTACAGGATACAGGTCTGGTACCAGCGGTACAGGGTGCTGGAGACAGGTACATGACAAGGGTACAGGGCATTATACATTGACAAGTAACTGGGTTCTCTACACCGTTGTCCTTATAGACATGTTACAGGCAGAGATCGGGGGGTCCGATTTTCAGGCTTGGAACTCTGGGTAAAGTCGCAGGCCCGTAATACAGGGGGGCATAACACACACTGACTCTGCGGTACAGAAGCCGGATCTGCTTTAGGATTGCAGATGGGCTCCTTCTCTGAAGGTACAAGCCTCGAGGAGTTCTGGGTGCAGGCAGCAGGATAGGTGAGACGTACAGCTCAATACCAGGGGGGTACCTCACAGCCCCCCACCCTGATAGAGGAGCAATGTTACATCCACGGGGGCAGCCCCTACGGTTGGTGTAGACCCTACACATGGGGACGGCTGGCACAGTAAGGTTGGCCTAATCCTGATTTTAATGGGCGGTGTTGACCTTTTTTAGGTTTTCAGGGGGAAATGGTGAAAGCAAAAATATAAGATGTGCCTGATAGCGAGGAGATTTGTTGCATGGACATCTTGCAGGGCGACTCCTGGCTGCGGCCCGGACTCCTAATCTAATATTCTTTGCACTGATACCCTCCATTTTTGTCTGTGATCTGCGCTCCGTTCTTGTTGCTCGGGGGTGTGGAGCCGGTGTAATCTCACATCTTGCCGTGCGTCCTGACAGTGGGGATGGCCGCAGTGTTCTTCTGCGGGATGATGCTGAGATTGGAGCTGTCACATTCAGACACATGAATTATGTAGAGCTGGATGTAATCACGCCGGATCTGACAGTGGGTGGTGGGACCTGTCCCTGCTCCGCCACATTCACGGGGCCACTTGCAAATGAGAAAAAGACGTCTCCCAGGGTTCAGGGCTGAGGATATAATGACAGCTTCAAGATTCCCCTGGATGACTGCAAATGAACCCGCTGTAAATGCAGCTTCTCTACAAGATCCATCCAACCAATGCAAAAGCCAGAGACATAATGTGGGTCAGTACTTCCCATAAGTCCCGGTGACTCCCAGTGGACAGGAGCCAGGGAACCAGGACCATCACTTCTCTGGATGCTTCCCAACCACTCCAGATTATAAGACAGTTCTGCATTAGGGGTGAAATTAGGCCACAGGCTCGGCTAAGTCATCTGCACATGGAGCTTACTTCTCCCGGGCATGGAAGGGTCTCTTGGTGCCTCTGTACTGAGATCTGGACATCATGGTCCTTGGAGAACCTTCAGAGTGGTGGTGAGGAGCAGCAACTGTATAGACAGCAGATTGTAGCTGCAATCCACAACAGAGACAACATCAGAGACAGACCCAGGTCAGATACCAGGGAAAGAACAGTCCAGAGGACCCTGATCACCCTCAGCAGTCGCTGACTATCCCGGCACTCTCTTGTGAGGTCACTCAGCTCGGCCTTATAGCCCAGCTCAGGTTCGTGAGATGCTACCTGAGAAGCCACAACTCTAGTTCATTAAGTTTAATTTGCGTATACACTCCCTCCTGAATCACCCAGCACTGCTACATTCCTGGGCTCTGCTACATTCCTGGGCTCTGCTACATTCCTGGGCTCTGCTACATTCCTGGGCTCTGCTACATTCCTGGGCTCTGCTACATTCCTGGGCTCTGCTACATTGTTGCACTGCTAAATGGTCACTCTGAGCCTTCTGACATACTCAGCCATGCTGCATTGTCGTTGTGTGCCTCCTTATATACCTGGCTCTGCTTCATCACTGGGCTCTTCTACATTGTGACTTTGTGCCTCCTTATTTACCTGGCTTTGCTGCATCGCTGGGATTTTCTACATCGTCACTGTGTGCCTCCTTATATACCTGGCTCTGCTTCATCGCTGGGCTCTTCTACATTGTCACTATGGGCCTCCTTATATACCTGGCTCTACTGCATCACTGGGCTTTTATACATCGTCACTGTGTGCCTCCTTATGTACCCGGCCCTGCTGCATAACTGGGCTCTTCAACATTGTCACTGTGTACCTCCTTTTGTACCTGGCTCTGCTGCATTGCTAGGCTCTGCTACATTGTCCCTGGGTGCCTCACTATGTACCTGGCTCTGCTGCATGGCTGGGCTAGTCTACATTTTCACTGTGTGCCTCCTTATATACCTGGATTTGCTGCATCACTGGGCTCTTCTACATTGTGACTTTATGCCTCCTTATATACCTGGCTCTGCTACATTGCTGGGCTCTTCTACATTGTGACTTTGTGCCTCCTTATTTACCTGGCTTTGCTGCATCACTGGGATTTTCTACATCGTCACTGTGTGCCTCCTTATATACCTGGCTCTGCTTCATCTCTGGGCTCTTCTATATTGTCTCTGTGTGCCTCCTTATATAGCTGTCTCTGCTGTATCGCAGGGCTCCTCTACATTGTCACTGTGTGCCACCTTATATACCTGGCTCTGCTGTATCGCAGGGCTCCTCTACATCGTCACTGTGTGCCTCCTTATATACCTGGCTCTGCTACATCGCTGGGCTCCTCTACATTGTCACTGTGTGCCTCCTTATATACCTGGCTCTGCTGTATCGCTGGGCTCCTCTACATTGTCACTGTGTGCCTCCTTATATACCTGGCTCTGCGGCATCGCTGGGCTCTTCTACATTATCCCTGTGTGCCTCCTTATATACCTGGCTCTGCTACATCGCTGGGCTCTTCTATATTGTCCCTGTGTGCCACCTTATATACCTGGCTCTGCGGCATCGCTGGGCTCTTCTATATTGTCACTGTGTGCCTCCTTATATACCTGGCTCTGCTGTATCGCTGGGCTCCTCTACATTGTCACTGTGTGCCTCCTTATATACCTGGCTCTGCTGCATCGCTGGGCTCTTCTACATTATCCCTGTGTGCCTCCTTATATACCTGGCTCTGCTACATCGCTGGGCTCTTCTATATTGTCCCTGTGTGCCACCTTATATACCTGGCTCTGCTACATCGCTGGGCTCCTCTACATTGTCACTGTGTGCCTCCTTATATACCTGGCTCTGCTGTATCGCTGGGCTCCTCTACATTGTCACTGTGTGCCTCCTTATATACCTGGCTCTGCGGCATCGCTGGGCTCTTCTATATTGTCCCTGTGTGCCTCCTTATATACCTGGCTCTGCTACATCGCTGGGCTCTTCTATATTGTCCCTGTGTGCCACCTTATATACCTGGCTCTGCTGCATCGCTGGGCTCTTCTATATTGTCCCTGTGTGCCACCTTATATACCTGGCTCTGCTGCATCGCTGACTCTTCTACATTCTCACTGTTTGCCTCCTTATATACCTGGCTCTGCTGCATCGCTGGGCTCTTCTATATTGTCCCTGTGTGCCACCTTATATACCTGGCTCTGCTACATCGCTGGGCTCCTCTACATTGTCACTGTGTGCCTCCTTATATACCTGGCTCTGCGGCATCGCTGGGCTCTTCTATATTGTCCCTGTGTGCCTCCTTATATACCTGGCTCTGCTACATCGCTGGGCTCTTCTATATTGTCCCTGTGTGCCTCCTTATATACCTGGCTCTGCTACATCGCTGGGCTCTTCTATATTGTCCCTGTGTGCCACCTTATATACCTGGCTCTGCTGCATCGCTGGGCTCTTCTATATTGTCCCTGTGTGCCACCTTATATACCTGGCTCTGCTGCATCGCTGACTCTTCTACATTCTCACTGTGTGCCTCCTTATATACCTGGCTCTGCTGTATCGCAGGGCTCCTCTACATTGTCACTGTGTGCCTCCTTATATACCTGGATCTGCTTCATCACTGGGCTCTTCTACATTCTCACTGTGTGCCTCCTTATATACCTGGCTCTGCGGCATCGCTGGGCTCCTCTACATTTTCACTGTGTACTTCCTTATGTACCTGGATCTGCTTCATCACTGGACTCCTCTACATTGTCACTGTGTGCCTCCTTATATACCTGGCTCTGCTACATCACTGGGCTCTTCTATATTGTCTCTGTCTGTAACTGTACGAAGCATCTCAAGGTCCAATATAAGATGAGGTTGAGGTGCAGTCCTGAGTATATCAATCTCCAGGCAGATCTAGGTAATGCGACTGGGGTCATCATCAGGGGCAGCCGATCAGGAACTGGAAGGTTGGGATCTGAGGACTGGGACCACTAGCACAAATTGTACACACAATGGTGAAGAAGTAACAGATCGTGCGACTGTCCGTAAACCAGAAGTCCCCGATAGAGCCCAACGCTGGCACATGGAGTGATGGCTTGAGATGAAGCGATCTTTTCTGTATTTATTGCTAACATAAACTGAACAGACTATTAAGAAGCAGTGGTGTGTGCGGCGCCCCCGTGAGGAGCGCTCATCAAGGGGAATGGAAGGGTTTACACAGGTGGAACAGTATTTTACAAGGAAACAAGACACTTCCGAGAGTCCAATCTCTGGTCGCAGGGGATTTATAGACACTTTACGACGCTCGTCTCAGATTCCCGGGTCATCAACCTGAGTGATCTACAGAGGGGAAGTTTACTTGTTGGCTATAGTAGAATAAAAGTGGAGCAGTGACCATTCACAGGGCAATAATCCACCAAGAACAGCCCAACAAGAGCAGCCCACGCCACGATCATAAAGCCCACAACTCATGAGGGTCCCAACATTCCTCTGTAAAGACTCTGTCTCTGTATTGGACTTGGTCTTCATTTGGGCTTCAGCCCCTTTAACCTTTGGATAGACAGCCCCCCTGATTTGTTCCTTGTCTCTGGAGCAGGCGCAGGGTGACCTAGGCCCCCCGCATTGATTTGATGCCCTGACCAACCTTCTCCTACTCAGCCAGCCAACAAATATTGGACAGTAATCCACGGTCCACTTATCCTGTGGCCCTGTGACTTTCATGTCCCCATAAACAACCCGTAAAATGAATATCCGTGACAGGAGGTGAAATAAGTATTGAACACGTCACCAATTTTCTAACTGAATATATTTGTAAAGGTGCTTTTGACATAAATTTCTCAGCAGATGATGGTAACAACCTATCCAATCCACACAGGCAAAGAAATCAAACCATAGATGTCCATAAATTTTAATGTTAAAATGAGAAATGACACAAGGAAAAAGCTTTAAACACATGAAGAAAGAGAGGTGCAAAAAGCCCCGACACCAGCTTAAATCTATCAGTAATCAAAAAGCAATCCTGCCACTTAGTGAAAAATATCAGCTGGTTCTACTTATGACCTATAAAAAGGTGTCTTATTACCAAGGTGCCACACAAGAAACATCTTATGATGGGTAAAACTGGTGAGCTGTCACAAGACTTTCACCACCTTGTTGTTGCAAAACATACTGATGGAATTCGGTACAGAAGAATTTCTAATCTATGGAAGGTTCCAGTGAGCTCTGATGGGGCCATAATCTGAAAGTGGAAAGAACATAATTTCTCCATAAACCGGCCACGACCAGGTGCTCCCCGCAAGACTTCAGACAGAGGAGTGAAAAAAATCAGAAGAGTCGTCCAAGAGCCAATAACCACCTATGAAGATCTACAGAAAGACCTGAAATCAGTAGGTACAATTTTTTTTAAAAAAAGCAGTAAGTGATGCACTCCCTCTCCATAGTCTGTGTGCACACTCCTTTATGCACTCTCACCACGCAAGACTCCATTGTTGAACAAAAAGCAGGTTCAAATGTGTTTTAAAGCTTACTTCCCAACATTTAGACAAGTTTGTGAAAGATTGGGAGAATATAGTCTGGTCAGAGGAGACCAAAACGGAACTCTTCGGGGGCCATAATACACAGCATGTTTGGAGGCCAAAAGGCAACTCACCCCCAAAACACCAAAAGTGAAGTGTGGAGGTGGGGACATCATGGTGTGGGGCTATTTTTCAGCAGACAACACTGGTAAACTTCATATAATTGAAGGAAGAATGAATGGACAAATGTACCAAGACATTCCTGGTAAAGATCTGCTGCTGTCTACCAGGATAATGAAGATGAAACGAGGGCAGATATTTCAGCAGACAATGATCCCAAACACACGGCCAAGGAGACTACCAACTAGTGTCAAACAAAGAGAATAAATCTGCTTGAATGGCCGAGCCGATCACCGGAGCTGAATCCAATAGAAAATGTATGGAGGGAACTAAAGATCAGAGTTCCTTGAAGGACCCAGGACCTGCAGGATGTGAGGAGTGTGTGCGGAGGAATGGGGCCAAAATCCACCTGAGCAATGCAGGAGACTAGCGTCTCCATACAGTAGGAGGCTGGAAGATTCATCAGTAACAAAGGTGAAAGTACCAAGTATTAAATACATTTCGGTCACATGTTCAATACTTTTCCCTGTGTTATTTCTCATTATTACACATAACTTGATTTATGGACATCTCTGGTGATTTCTTTTCCTGTGTGGGTTGGATGGCTTGTTACCGATATCTGGTGAGAATTTCATGTCAATAACACATCTAGAAAAATATTTACTTAGAAAAGTGGTGATGTGTTCAATACTTATTTCACCTCCTGTATGATACCGCTATGAAGAGCATTAGCCCAGCAAACCCAACCACATGATCATACTTGGAGAGATCCTCGTGGGAGGGCTTATGTAAATGTGCTGCAGATAGGGATTGGAAGGTTTGTAAATGACAGATCGAAAGCACTGCTTATCCTGTGTGTAGAGCGCTGCTTATCCTGTGTGTGTAGAGCGCTGCTCATCCTGTGTGTGTAGAGCGCTGCTTATCCTGTGTGTGTAGAGCGCTGCTTATCCTGTGTGTGTAGAGCGCTGCTCATCCTGTGTGTGAAGAGCGCTGCTCATCCTGTGTGTGTAGAGCGCTGCTTATCCTGTGTGTGTAGAGCGCTGCTTATCCTGTGTGTGTAGAGCGCTGCTCATCCTGTGTGTGTAGAGCGCTGCTTATCGTGTGTGTGTAGAGCGCTGCTTATCCTGTGTGTAGAGCGCTGCTTATCCTGTGTGTGTAGAGCGCTGCTTATCCTGTGTGTGTAGAGCGCTGCTTATCGTGTGTGTGTAGAGCGCTGCTTATCCTGTGTGTGTAGAGCGCTGCTTATCCTGTGTGTATAGAGCGCTGCTTACCCTGTGTGTGTAGAGCGCTGCTTATCCTGTGTGTGTAGAGCGCTGCTTACCCTGTGTGTGTAGAGCGCTGCTTATCCTGTGTATGTAGAGTGCTGCTTATCCTGTGTGTGTAGAGCGCTGCTTATCCTGTGTGTAGAGCGCTGCTTATCCTGTGTGTGTAGAGCGCTGCTTATCCTGTGTGTGTAGAGCGCTGCTTATCCTGTGTGTGTAGAGCGCTGCTTATCCTGTGTGTAGAGCGCTGCTTATCCTGTGTGTAGAGCGCTGCTTATCCTGTGTGTGTAGAGCGCTGCTTATCCTGTGTGTGTAGAGCGCTGCTTATCCTGTGTGTGTAGAGCGCTGCTTATCCTGTGTGTGTAGAGTGTTGTTCAGCCTGTGTGTATAGAGCACTGCTTATCCTGTGTGTGTAGAGCGCTGCTTATCCTGTGTGTGTAGAGCGCTGCTTATCTTGTGTGTGTAGAGCGCTGCTTATCCTGTCTGTGTAGAGCGCTGCCCATCCTGTGTGTGTAGAGCGCTGCTCATCCTGTGTGTGTAGAGCGCTGCTTATCCTGTGTGTGTAGAGCGCTGCTTATCCTGTGTGTGTAGAGCGCTGCTTATCCTGTGTGTGTAGAGCGCTGCTTATCCTGTGTGTAGAGCGCTGCTTATCCTGTGTGTGTAGAGCGCTGCTTATCCTGTGTGTGTAGAGCGCTGCCCATCCTGTGTGTGTAGAGCGCTGCTTATCCTGTGTGTGTAGAGCGCTGCTTATCCTGTGTGTGTAGAGCGCTGCTTATCCTGTGTGTGTAGAGCGCTGCCCATCCTGTGTGTAGAGCGCTGCTTATCCTGTGTGTGTAGAGCGCTGCTTATCCTGTGTGTGTAGAGCGCTGCCCATCCTGTGTGTGTAGAGCGCTGCTTATCCTGTGTGTGTAGAGCGCTGCCCATCCTGTGTGTAGAGCGCTGCTCATCCTGTGTGTGTAGAGCGCTGCTTATCCTGTGTGTGTAGAGCGCTGCTTATCCTGTGTGTGTAGAGCGCTGCTTATCCTGTGTGTGTAGAGCGCTGCTTATCCTGTGTGTAGAGCGCTGCTTATCCTGTGTGTGTAGAGCGCTGCTTATCCTGTGTGTGTAGAGCGCTGCCCATCCTGTGTGTGTAGAGCGCTGCTCATCCTGTGTGTGTAGAGCGCTGCTTATCCTGTGTGTGTAGAGCGCTGCTTATCCTGTGTGTGTAGAGCGCTGCTTATCCTGTGTGTGTAGAGCGCTGCTTATCCTGTGTGTGTAGAGCGCTGCTTATCCTGTGTGTGTAGAGCGCTGCCCATCCTGTGTGTGTAGAGCGCTGCTCATCCTGTGTGTGTAGAGCGCTGCTTATCCTGTGTGTGTAGAGCGCTGCTTATCCTGTGTGTGTAGAGCGCTGCTTATCCTGTGTGTGTAGAGCGCTGCTTATCCTGTGTGTAGAGCGCTGCTTATCCTGTGTGTGTAGAGCGCTGCTTATCCTGTGTGTGTAGAGCGCTGCTTATCCTGTGTGTGTAGAGCGCTGCTTATCCTGTGTGTGTAGAGCGCTGCTTATCCTGTGTGTGTAGAGCGCTGCTTATCCTGTGTGTGTAGAGCGCTGCCCATCCTGTGTGTGTAGAGCGCTGCTCATCCTGTGTGTGTAGAGCGCTGCTTATCCTGTGTGTGTAGAGCGCTGCTTATCCTGTGTGTGTAGAGCGCTGCTTATCCTGTGTGTGTAGAGCGCTGCTTATCCTGTGTGTAGAGCGCTGCTTATCCTGTGTGTGTAGAGCGCTGCTTATCCTGTGTGTGTAGAGTGTTGTTCAGCCTGTGTGTAGGGTGGGATCACGGATCTGACTCCCGGCCACCATGCTATGAGCTGCTGTCGTACTACTACTCCCAGCATACCCCGGCTTGCTCAGGTACAGCTGCAGATGGTGAATTGCTGTTGTTTCTTTATTATCTCTGCTGTAGTAGAATTCCCTCGTGTTCCTCCAAGGAGCCGCTTCCCCTGATCTCATCTCTTGTTCCCTGGAGGAGGCGCTGCTGATCTCCAGACAAGAAAACAATTAGTGTGACACTTTAATTAAGAGATGCTGCGCAAGACCCCGGAAAGCTGCGCTGCATCGTCCTGCGCCGCTCAGTGATTACAGGCCAAACATTGTAACAATTCAATGATAATCTAATATATAAAGCTGAATGTGTGTATGTGTGTGTGAATGTGTGTATATGTCCGGGATTGCCATCCGCACCGTCGCAGCTGCAGCCACAAAATTTTGCACACTCACACTTCTGGACCCCGAGAGCGTCATAGACTATATTTTGAGGGGAAATTTTAACCCCGCACTTTACAGTTATTCACCAAAGAACCTGCCTCCATTAAAGCGAATGGAGCTGGGAGCCACAGTGCAGCCAGAACTTCAGAAGAATGCGCAGCCACGCCCTTATATGGAATGTTGGCGTGTCACAATGCAGCCAGGGAAAGAGACAGACACAGACAGGGAAAGAGGCAGAAACAGACAGGGAAAGAGGCAGACACAGACAGGGAAAGAGGCAGACACACACAGGGTAAGAGACAGACACAGACAGGGTAAGAGGCAGACACAGACAGGGAAAGAGGCAGACACAGACAGGGAAAGAGGCAGACACAGACAGGGAAAGAGGCAGACACAGACAGGGAAAGAGGCAGACACAGACAGGGAAAGAGGCAGACACAGACAGGGAAAGAGGCAGACACAGACAGGGAAAGAGGCAGACACAGACAGGGAAAGAAGCAGACACAGACAGGGAAAGAGGCAGACACAGACAGGGAAAGAGGCAGACACAGACGGAAAGAGGCAGACACAAATAGACAGACACAGACAAAGAGACTGACAGGGAAAGAGAGGGAAAGAGAGAGACAGGTTAAGAGACAGACACAGACAGGTAAAGAGACAGACTCAGACAAAGAGACAGAGACAGACACAGGGAAACAGACAGACAGGGAAAGAGAGGTAAAGAGAGAGACAGGGAAAGAGAGGGAAAGAGACAGACAGGGAAAGAGACAGACAGGGAAAGTGACAGAGATAGACAGACAATGAAAGAGATAGATACAGTTAGGTCCAGAAATCTTTGGCCAGTGACACAATTTTGGCGAGTTGGGCTCTGCATGCCACCACATTGGATTTGAAATGAAACCTCTACAACAGAATTCAAGTGCAGATTGTAACGTTTAATTTGAAGGTTTGAACAAAAATATCTGATACAAAATTGTAGGAATTGTCACATTTCTTTACAAACACTCCACATTTTAGGAGGTCAAAAGTAATTGGACAAATAAACCAAACTCAAAAAAATTTTTATTTTCAATATTTTGTTGCGAATCCTTTGGAGGCAATCACTGCCTTAAGTCTGGAACCCATGGACATCACCAAACGCTGGGTTTCCTCCTTCTTAATGCTTTGCCAGGCCTTTACAGCCGCAGCCTTCAGGTCTTACTTGTTTGTGGGTCTTTCCGTCTTAAGTCTGGATTTGAGCAAGTGAAATGCATGCTCAATTGGGTTAAGATCTGGTGATTGACTTGGCCATTGCAGAATGTTCCACTTTTTTGCACTCATGAACTCCTGGGTAGCTTTGGCTGTATGCTTGGGGTCATTGTCCATCTGTACTATGAAGCGCCGTTCGATCAACTTTGCGGCATTTGGCTGAATCTGGGCTGAAAGTATATCCCGGTACACTTCAGAATTCATCCGGCTACTCTTGTCTGCTGTTATGTCATCAATAAACACAAGTGACCCAGTGCCATTGAAAGCCATGCATGCCCATGCCATCACGTTGCCTCCACCATGTTTTACAGAGGATGTGGTGTGCCTTGGATCATGTGCCGTTCCCTTTCTTCTCCAAACTTTTTTCTTCCCATCATTCTGGTACAGGTTGATCTTTGTCTCATCTGTCCATAGAATACTTTTCCAGAACTGAGCTGGCTTCATGAGGTGTTTTTCAGCAAATGTAACTCTGGCCTGTCTATTTTTGGAATTGATGAATGGTTTGCATCTAGATGTGAACCCTTTGTATTTACTTTCATGGAGTCTTCTCTTTACTGGTGACTTAGAGACAGATACACCTACTTCACTGAGAGTGTTCTGGACTTCAGTTGATGTTGTGAACGGGTTCTTCTTCACCAAAGAAAGTATGCGGCGATCATCCACCACTGTTGTCATCCGTGGACGCCCAGGCCTTTTTGAGTTCCCAAGCTCACCAGTCAATTCCTTTTTTCTCAGAATGTACCCGACTGTTGATTTTGCTACTCCAAGCATGTCTGCTATCTCTCTGATGGATTTTTTCTTTTTTTTCAGCCTCAGGATGTTCTGCTTCACCTCAATTGAGAGTTCCTTAGACCGCATGTTGTCTGGTCACAGCAACAGCTTCCAAATGCAAAACCACACACCTGTAATCAACCCCAGACCTTTTAACTACTTCATTGATTACAGGTTAACGAGGAAGACGCTTTCAGAGTTAATTGCAGCCCTTAGAGTCCCTTGTCCAATTACTTTTGGTCCCTTGAAAAAGAGGAGGCTATGCATTACAGAGCTATGATTCCTAAACCCTTTCTCCGATTTGGATGTGAAAACTCTCATATTGCAGCTGGGAGTGTGCACTTTCAGCCCATATTATATATAGAATTGTATTTCTGAACATGTTTTTGTAAACAGCTAAAATAACAAAACTTGTGTCACTGTCCAAATATTTCTGGCCCTGACTGTAGATAGACAGACAGGGAAAGAGATTGAGACAGATGGAGAAAGAGAAAGAGACAGACAGGGAAAGAGACAGACAGACAAAGAGAGATAGAGAGAGAGACAGACAGAGAAACATAGAGACAGTTACTATCCCGGGAATGTTAATACATTCTATTTTGTTAACAGCAGTTATTAACCCGGGTGAAGCCGGGGAGTACAGCTAGCATGTAATAAATAGTAACACTGTGTCTCATCTGTTACTGACGTTACTGAGCGCTGTACTCCGCTTTCTCCAGTGCCCCATAGACAACAATGGAGGAAAGGTGGAGAATGGGCAACGCTCTGCAGAGCCCCATTTTAGGATTACTGGGGGTCCCCCTGGTCGGACCCCAGCACTCAGGGTAACGCGCACTTCTGGGAGTTGCCTCAATTCCTAGCGCCCCCGTTCCCCCCGTGCCAGGCGGGGGCATCCGGTAATCTCATTAGTTCTCTCTGCGCAGCGTTGCAGCATTACATCACATGTAACCCACTGATAAATCCCATTAACCCTATTAGAGAGGAATATGGCTGACACCGCTCCGGCCTCCGGAAAATTAATAACCGTGCTCCTCATAAGGAATAATTATAAGTAAGATTGTGCTCGTCACAAAGCCAGCGCTGCGCCACTCACTGACACCCGCTCACATCTGCTCCGGATTATCTGCGGTCACTGATGTCATCTGCTCTCACTTCACTATTCTAATAAGTAATTGGGAAGAAGAAGCTGGCGACGGAGAAAAGAAACCCGAAAAATGGTGGTTATAAAAAGAAAAAAGCCGCGACCTAGTGTATACTGCCATGTACACAGAGGATAGAAGCAAGACCGAGACATGCGGATTATACCTGGAGAGCGGTATTATAGGAAGTATATTGCAGTACATAGGGGCAGTATTATAGTAGTTATATTCTGTACATAGGGGCAGTATTATAGTAGTTCTATTCCTGTACATAGGAGCAGTATTATAGTAGTTATATTCTTGTATATAGGGGGCAGTATTATAGTAGTTGTATTCCTGTACATAGGAGCAGTATTATAGTAGTTATATTCTTGTATATAGGGGGCAGTATTATAGTAGTTATATTCTTGTACATAGGGACAGTATTATAGTAGTTATATTCTTGTATATAGGAGCACTATTATAGTAGTTATATTCCTGTATTTAGGGGGCAGTATTATAGTAGTTATATTCTTGTACATAGGGGCAGTATTATAGTAGTTATATTCTTGTACATAGGGGCAGTATTATAGTAGTTATATTCTTGTATATAGGAGCAGTATTATAGTAGTTATATTCTTGTATATAGGAGCAGTATTATAGTAGTTATATTCTTGTACATAGGAGCAGTATTATAGTAGTTATATTCTTGTACATAGGAGCAGTATTATAGTAGTTATATTCTTGTATATAGGAGCAGTATTATAGTAGTTATATTCTTGTACATAGGGGCAGTATTATAGTAGTTATATTCTTGTATATAGGGGGCAGTATTATAGTAGTTATATTCTTGTACATAGGGGCAGTATTATAGTAGTTATATTCTTGTATATAGGGGGCAGTATTATAGTAGTTATATTCTTGTACATAAGGGGCAGTATTATAGAAGTTATATTCTTGTACATAGGGGTCAGTATTATAGTAGTTATATTCTTGTACATAGGAGGCAGTATTATAGTAGTTATATTCTTGTATATAGGGGGCAGTATTATAGTAGTTATATTCTTGTACATAGGGGTCAGTATTATAGTAGTTATATTCTTGTACATAGGGGCAGTATTATAGTAGTTATATTCTTGTACTTAGGGGGCAGTATTATAGTAGTTATATTCTTGTACATAGGGGCAGTATTATAGTAGTTATATTCTTGTACTTAGGGGGCAGTATTATAGTAGTTATATTCTTGTACATAGGGGCAGTATTATAGTAGTTATATTCTTTTACATAGGGGGAAGTATTATAGTAGTTATATTCTTGTACATAGGAGCAGTATTATAGTAGTTATATTCTTGTACATAGGGGCAGTATTATAGTAGTTATATTCTTGTACATAGGGGCAGTATTATAGTAGTTATATTCTTGTACATAGGGGGCAGTATTATAGTAGTTATATTCTTGTACATAGGGGTCAGTATTATAGTAGTTATATTCTTGTACATAGGGGCAGTATTATAGTAGTTATATTCTTGTACTTAGGGGGCAGTATTATAGTAGTTATATTCTTGTACATAGGGGCAGTATTATAGTACCGTAGTTATATTCTTGTACATAGGGGGAAGTATTATAGTAGTTATATTCTTGTACAAAGGAGCAGTATTATAGTAGTTATATTCTTGTACATAGGGGCAGTATTATAGAAATTATATTCTTGTACATAGGGGGCAGTATTATAGTAGTTATATTCTTGTACATAGGGGGCAGTATTATAGTAGTTATATTCTTGTATATAGGGGACAGTATTATAGTAGTTATATTCTTGTACATAGGAGCAGTATTATAGTAGTTATATTCTTGTACATAGGGGGAAGTATTATAGTAGTTATATTCTTGTACATTGGGGCAGTATTATAGTAGTTATATTCTTGTACATAGGGGGCAGTATTATAGTATTTGTATTCTTGTACTTAGGGGACAGTATTATAGTAGTTATATTCTTGTACATAGGGGCAGAATTATAGTAGTTATATTCTTGTACATAGGGGGCAGTATTATAGTAGTTATATTCTTGTACTTAGGGGGCAGTATTATAGTAGTTATATTCTTGTACATAGGGCAGAATTATAGTAGTTATATTCTTGTACATAGGAGCAGTATTATAGTAGTTATATTCTTGTACATAGGGGGAAGTATTATAGTAGTTATATTCTTGTACATAGGGGCAGTATTATAGTAGTTATATTCTTGTACATAGGGGGCAGTATTATAGTAGTTATATTCTTGTATATAGGAGGCAGTATTATAGTAGTTATATTCTTGTACATAGGAGCAGTATTATAGTAGTTATATTCTTGTACATAGGGGCAGTATTATAGTAGTGTTATTCTTGTACATAGGGGGCAGTATTATAGTAGTGTTATTCTTGTACATAGGGGGCAGTATTATAGTAGTTATATTCTTTTACATAGGCGCAGTATTATAGTAGTTATATTCTTGTACATAGGGGCAGTATTATAGTAGTTATATTCTTGTACATAGAGGGCAGTATTGTAGTAGTTATATTCTTGTACATAGAGGGCAGTATTGTAGTAGTTATATTCTTGTACATAGGGAGCAGTATTATAGTAGTTATATTCTTGTACATAGGGGCAGTATTATAGCAGTTATATTCCTGTACATAGGGGCAGTATTATAGTAGTTATATTCTTGTACATAGGGGCAGTATTATAGTAGTTATATTCTTGTATATAGGGGCAGTATTATAGTAGTTATATTCTTATACATAGGAGCAGTATTATAGTAGTTATATTCCTGTACATAGGGGGCAGTATTATAGTAGTTATATTCTTGTATATAGGAGCAGTATTATAGTAGTTATATTCTTGTATATAGGGGCAGTATTATAGCAGTTATATTCCTGTACATAGGGGCAGTATTATAGCAGTTATATTCCTGTACATAGGGGCAGTATTATAGTAGTTATATTCTTGTACATAGGGGCAGTATTATAGTAGTTATATTCTTGTACATAGGGGCAGTATTATAGCAGTTATATTCCTGTACATAGGGGCAGTATTATAGTAGTTATATTCTTGTACATAGGGGCAGTATTATAGTAGTTATATTCTTGTATATAGGGGCAGTATTATAGTAGTTATATTCTTATACATAGGAGCAGTATTATAGTAGTTATATTCCTGTACATAGGGGGCAGTATTATAGTAGTTATATTCTTGTATATAGGAGCAGTATTATAGTAGTTATATTCTTGTATATAGGAGCAGTATTATAGTAGTTATATTCTTGTATATAGGAGCAGTATTATAGTAGTTATATTCTTGTACATAGGAGCAGTATTATAGTAGTTATATTCTTGTACATAGGAGCAGTATTATAGTAGTTATATTCTTGTATATAGGAGCAGTATTATAGTAGTTATATTCTTGTACATAGGGGCAGTATTATAGTAGTTATATTCTTGTATATAGGGGGCAGTATTATAGTAGTTATATTCTTGTACATAGGGGCAGTATTATAGTAGTTATATTCTTGTATATAGGGGGCAGTATTATAGTAGTTATATTCTTGTACATAAGGGGCAGTATTATAGAAGTTATATTCTTGTACATAGGGGTCAGTATTATAGTAGTTATATTCTTGTACATAGGAGGCAGTATTATAGTAGTTATATTCTTGTATATAGGGGGCAGTATTATAGTAGTTATATTCTTGTACATAGGGGTCAGTATTATAGTAGTTATATTCTTGTACATAGGGGCAGTATTATAGTAGTTATATTCTTGTACTTAGGGGGCAGTATTATAGTAGTTATATTCTTGTACATAGGGGCAGTATTATAGTAGTTATATTCTTGTACTTAGGGGGCAGTATTATAGTAGTTATATTCTTGTACATAGGGGCAGTATTATAGTAGTTATATTCTTTTACATAGGGGGAAGTATTATAGTAGTTATATTCTTGTACATAGGAGCAGTATTATAGTAGTTATATTCTTGTACATAGGGGCAGTATTATAGTAGTTATATTCTTGTACATAGGGGCAGTATTATAGTAGTTATATTCTTGTACATAGGGGGCAGTATTATAGTAGTTATATTCTTGTACATAGGGGTCAGTATTATAGTAGTTATATTCTTGTACATAGGGGCAGTATTATAGTAGTTATATTCTTGTACTTAGGGGGCAGTATTATAGTAGTTATATTCTTGTACATAGGGGCAGTATTATAGTACCGTAGTTATATTCTTGTACATAGGGGGAAGTATTATAGTAGTTATATTCTTGTACAAAGGAGCAGTATTATAGTAGTTATATTCTTGTACATAGGGGCAGTATTATAGAAATTATATTCTTGTACATAGGGGGCAGTATTATAGTAGTTATATTCTTGTACATAGGGGGCAGTATTATAGTAGTTATATTCTTGTATATAGGGGACAGTATTATAGTAGTTATATTCTTGTACATAGGAGCAGTATTATAGTAGTTATATTCTTGTACATAGGGGGAAGTATTATAGTAGTTATATTCTTGTACATAGGGGCAGTATTATAGTAGTTATATTCTTGTACATAGGGGGCAGTATTATAGTATTTGTATTCTTGTACTTAGGGGACAGTATTATAGTAGTTATATTCTTGTACATAGGGGCAGAATTATAGTAGTTATATTCTTGTACATAGGGGGCAGTATTATAGTAGTTATATTCTTGTACTTAGGGGGCAGTATTATAGTAGTTATATTCTTGTACATAGGGCAGAATTATAGTAGTTATATTCTTGTACATAGGAGCAGTATTATAGTAGTTATATTCTTGTACATAGGGGGAAGTATTATAGTAGTTATATTCTTGTACATAGGGGCAGTATTATAGTAGTTATATTCTTGTACTTAGGGGGCAGTATTATAGTAGTTATATTCTTGTATATAGGAGGCAGTATTATAGTAGTTATATTCTTGTACATAGGAGCAGTATTATAGTAGTTATATTCTTGTACATAGGGGCAGTATTATAGTAGTGTTATTCTTGTACATAGGGGGCAGTATTATAGTAGTGTTATTCTTGTACATAGGGGGCAGTATTATAGTAGTTATATTCTTTTACATAGGCGCAGTATTATAGTAGTTATATTCTTGTACATAGGGGCAGTATTATAGTAGTTATATTCTTGTACATAGAGGGCAGTATTGTAGTAGTTATATTCTTGTACATAGAGGGCAGTATTGTAGTAGTTATATTCTTGTACATAGGGAGCAGTATTATAGTAGTTATATTCTTGTACATAGGGGCAGTATTATAGCAGTTATATTCCTGTACATAGGGGCAGTATTATAGTAGTTATATTCTTGTACATAGGGGCAGTATTATAGTAGTTATATTCTTGTATATAGGGGCAGTATTATAGTAGTTATATTCTTATACATAGGAGCAGTATTATAGTAGTTATATTCCTGTACATAGGGGGCAGTATTATAGTAGTTATATTCTTGTATATAGGAGCAGTATTATAGTAGTTATATTCTTGTATATAGGGGCAGTATTATAGCAGTTATATTCCTGTACATAGGGGCAGTATTATAGCAGTTATATTCCTGTACATAGGGGCAGTATTATAGTAGTTATATTCTTGTACATAGGGGCAGTATTATAGTAGTTATATTCTTGTATATAGGGGCAGTATTATAGTAGTTATATTCTTATACATAGGAGCAGTATTATAGTAGTTATATTCCTGTACATAGGGGGCAGTATTATAGTAGTTATATTCTTGTATATAGGAGCAGTATTATAGTAGTTATATTCTTGTATATAGGGGCAGTATTATAGTAGCTATATTCTTGTACATAGGAGCAGTATTATAGTAGTTATATTCCTGTACATAGGAGCAGTATTATAGTAGTTATATTCCTGTACATAGGGGCAGTATTATAGTAGTTATATTCTTGTATATAGGAGCAGTATTATAGTAGTTATATTCTTGTATATAGGGGCAGTATTATAGTAGCTATATTCTTGTACATAGGAGCAGTATTATAGTAGTTATATTCCTGTACATAGGAGCAGTATTATAGTAGTTATATTCTTGTACATAGGGGCAGTATTATAGCAGTTATATTCCTGTACATAGGGGCAGTATTATAGTAGTTATATTCTTGTACATAGGGGCAGTATTATAGTAGTTATATTCTTGTATATAGGGGCAGTATTATAGTAGTTATATTCTTATACATAGGAGCAGTATTATAGTAGTTATATTCCTGTACATAGGGGGCAGTATTATAGTAGTTATATTCTTGTATATAGGAGCAGTATTATAGTAGTTATATTCTTGTATATAGGGGCAGTATTATAGTAGCTATATTCTTGTACATAGGAGCAGTATTATAGTAGTTATATTCCTGTACATAGGAGCAGTATTATAGTAGTTATATTCCTGTACATAGGGGCAGTATTATAGTAGCTATATTCTTGTACATAGGGGCAGTATTATAGTAGTTATATTCTTGTATATAGGAGCAGTATTATAGTAGTTATATTCTTGTATATAGGGGCAGTATTATAGTAGCTATATTCTTGTACATAGGAGCAGTATTATAGTAGTTATATTCCTGTACATAGGAGCAGTATTATAGTAGTTATATTCCTGTACATAGGGGCAGTATTATAGTAGTTATATTCCTGTACATAGGGGGCAGTATTATAGTAGTTATATTCTTGTACATAGGAGCAGTATTATAGTAGTTATATTCCTGTACATAGGGGCAGTATTATAGTAGCTATATTCTTGTATACAGGAGCAGTATTATAGTAGTTATATTCTTGTACATAGGGGCAGTATTATAGTAGGTATATTCTTGTACATAGGAGCAGTATTATAGTAGTTATATTCTTGTACATAGGGGGGCAGTATTATAGTAGTTATATTCTTGTACATAGGGGGCAGTATTATAGCAGTTATATTCCTGTACATAGGGGAAGTATTATAGTAGTTATATTCTTGTACATAGGGGCAGTATTATAGTAGTTATATTCTTGTATATAGGGGCAGTATTATAGTAGTTATATTCTTATACATAGGAGCAGTATTATAGCAGTTATATTCCTGTACATAGGGGCAGTATTATAGTAGTTATATTCTTGTACATAGGGGCAGTATTATAGTAGTTATATTCTTGTATATAGGGGCAGTATTATAGTAGTTATATTCTTATACATAGGAGCAGTATTATAGTAGTTATATTCCTGTACATAGGGGCAGTATTATAGTAGTTATATTCTTGTACATAGGGGCAGTATTATAGGAGTTATATTCTTGTACATAGGGGCAGTATTATAGTAGTTATATTCTTGTACATAGGGGCAGTATTATAGTAGTTATATTCTTGTACATAGGGGCAATGTTATAGTAGTTATATTCTTGTACATAGGGGCAGTATTATAGTAGTTATATTCTTGTACATAGGGGCAATGTTATAGTAGTTATATTCTTGTATATAGGGGCAGTATTATAGTAGTTATATTCTTGTACATAGGGGGCAGTGTTATAGTAGTTATATTCTTGTACATAGGAGCAGTATTATAGTAGTTATATTCTTGTATATATGGGGCAGTATTATAGTAGTTATATTCTTGTACATAGGGCAGTATTATAGTAGTTATATTCTTGTATATAGGGAGCAGTATTATAGTAGTTATATTCTTGTACATAGGGGCAGTATTATAGGAGTTATATTCTTGTACATAGGGGCAGTATTATAGTAGTTATATTCTTGTATATAGGGGCAGTATTATAGTAGTTATATTCTTGTACATAGGGGGCAGTATTATAGTAGTTATATTCTTGTACATAGGGGCAGTGTTATAGTAGTTATATTCTTGTACATAGGGGGCAGTATTATAGTAGTGTTATTCTTGTATATAGGGGCAGTATTATAGTAGTTATATTCTTGTATATAGGGGCAGTATTATAGTAGTTATATTCTTGTACATAGGAGTAGTATTATAGTAGTTATATTCTTGTACATAGGGGGCAGTATTATAGTAGTTATATTCTTGTATATAGGGGCAGTATTATAGTAGTTATATTCTTGTACATAGGAGCAGTATTATAGTAGTTATATTCTTGTACATAGGGTCAGTATTATAGTAGTTATATTCTTGTACATAGCGGCAGTATTATAGTAGTTATATTCTTGTACATAGGGGCAGTATTATAGGAGTTATATTCTTGTACATAGGGGCAGTATTATAGGAGTTATATTCTTGTACATAGGGGCAGTATTATAGTAGTTATATTCTTGTATATAGGGGCAGTATTATAGTAGTTATATTCTTGTACATAGGGGGCAGTATTATAGTAGTTATATTCTTGTACATAGGGGCAGTGTTATAGTAGTTATATTCTTGTACATAGGGGGCAGTATTATAGTAGTGTTATTCTTGTACATAGGGGGCAGTATTATACTAGCTATATTTTTGTATATAGGAGCGTCATCTATACGGAGCTCTGGTGTCATCCATACAGAGTGATGGGATAATAGTGAGTCTGTTCTATGTATCTATCCGATGGGTGGACCGTCACCACTACTGCCGATGATGGTGCTGTTGATGATGATGGCTTCGAGTCCAGTAACGTTTCTGTGCTTTTGTCCTCCGCCGTCTCATCCCCGCTCTTGTATTTCTTGCAGATTCTCACTTCCAGTATGAGAAGATTGGCTCTAATGTAGTAATAAAGTGCGGCAGCATGGACCCGGACGCTGCCGTCACGTGGACGGTCAACGGAACGGATATCGACAATTCCCAGCTGAACGGCTCGGCTCTTCTTCTCCATAATGTGGATTTATCGCACAGTGGCTTATACTCGTGTTTTGAAGGGTCCTCGTGGCAGCTCTGGCACCAGACCAGCCTGAGAGTGGGGCGTGAGTATCTCATGTATAAATGATACCGTCTGATAATACAGAAATCCCGAGGTGTCGGAGCCTCCAGAGCCCGAGCGGTCTCACATGCACCAGTATGTAAAGAGATAGTAAGACGAAAGCTGGAGCACCTTACCAGCAGTCTCATCATTCCCTGTAGCCTGGGCTCGTGCTCCTTCCATTGATTCTGAGTGATCAGACTGTGGCCATGTTCTATGGAAAGCGGCCATCAGTGTTATGTGAGACCCCTGTAGGAGAGCTCAGGGGCTTTCTGTAGCCTTCGGCCTTTTCCTGCGCTCAGTTGTGCTCTAGTAGGACACAAAGGACAACTGGTCGTAGTTTGAGCAGATTTATCACGTCGCACATGGGATCACCGTGGGATATATATTGTTGTAGAGCTTTTCATTTTGGGGACATTTGTCTTGTTTGGCGCCGCTTCTCACCGCAGCTGTTTCCAATAGTGGCGCAGCAGCGCCTCCAGGTTCAGGCTCTGCTGATAGTACTGCTATAATCCGTCTCCTCCTGATACCTTTATGTGCATTAAGGGGATTGTCCTGGACTTTAAAAAACGATGAATATGGTAAAAATGTGACTTACGTGCTAAATCACCCTCCTTGAGACCTGTACACCCACATTACCACTGCAGCCAATCACTGTCTTAAGAAATGATGCTGTGTGTACCAGACAGCTGATGCCAGTGATTGGCTGCAGCGGTCTTATAGATGTGCAGCGGATTTACGTCGTGAGTGATATTTTATGGTATTGGACGACCCTTTAATGACATACACAGCTTCTTATCGATCATCATCCATCCTTGGAGAAGGTCTATCGAGACCTTCTCTGGAGGCTTCGCTCTGTGGAGAGTGGTCAGGATTGTCCTGGATCTGGACACAGGAAAGTGCAGGATTCTCATACTGATGGAGAAAAACCCTGACAATAATGAGACTTGTGCACGCCGGATATTGTCTGAAGGATTTCCCAGTGATTTTTACGAATCATAAATATTCAATGAACTTTTTATGAGTTTCTGAGCCTCAAGGTGCCAACATTACGGGAGGAGGAGAGGTGGAGGCCGCGCCGCTCTCTGTAGACATGACCCTTCCTCTTTCCTCTACCATGAGGCATACGTTCCCCAATCTCAGGGATTTAGATTCTTCTAGATCAAAGCTTAAGATAAATCCTTCCACAAGAATTAGTCTGTGGCGCTGCCGGACCAGAAATGTCCGATTGTTTACTGCACCTTGAAGGTGATAGATATGCAGGTTGCTCTTTGCATGGTTCTCAAGTCTCACCAAGTCTCCATGTAGTTGAATACTGAGGCACAGACGATGGATTTCTAGTAGCACCTTTAGTGAATGCATGAAGCGTGTACAGACTTGGTGCAAGCAGCCAGGAGGACCCTGGGTTGGGTCCATCGAGTAGCTGCCGGCTAGATAAGCGAGTTAAGGAAAGAGGTATTTAGTTGGGTCAGAGCCAGAGACACGGGGACAATGAAAAGTGACAAGCGGTATTGGAGATTTAAATAGGGCACTGTGCACCCCCATTGGCCACATAATGAGTCCTCCTATTGGTGACCGGAAACAGGGATTGACGGATCAGCAGGACCTTAAATTATTCATAGAGGAATCAGGAAACACTTCTCCAGTGGAGGCAGGCAGTACAAAAATACAAGATTCAGTAAGTTTGATGGTGGTGACTGGCCGCTGCTTCCAGTGGAGAATCAGGGAATATTCAGTAAGTTTGATGACGGTGACTGGCCGCTGCTTCCAGTGGAGAATCAGGGAATATTCAGTAAGTTTGATGACAGTGACTGGCTGCTGCTTCCATTGGAGGCAATTAGTACAGAATCAGGGAATATTCAGTAAGTTTGATGGTGGTGACTGGCCGCTGCTTCCAGTGGAGGCAATCATTGCAGAATCAGGAAGATTCAGTAAGTTTGATGGTGGTGACTGTCCGCTGCTTCCAGTGGAGGCAGCCAGTGCAGAATCAGGGAAGATTCAGTAAGTTTGATGGCGGTGACTGGCTGCTGCTTCCAGTGGAGGCATTCAGTGCAGAATCAGGGAATATTCAGTAAGTTTGATGGCGGTGACTGGCTGCTGCTTCCAGTGGAGGCAATCAGTGCTGAATCAGGGAAGAATCAGTAAGTTTGATGGCGGTGACTGGCTGCTGCTTCCAGTGGAGACAATCAGTGCAGAATCAGGAAGCTTCAGTAAGTTTGATGGTGGTGACTGGCTGCTGCTTCCAGTGGAGGCAGCCAGTGCAGAAATAGAAGATTCAGTAAGTTTGATGACGGTGACTGGTCGCTGATTCCCGTGGAGGCATTCAGTGCAGAATCAGGGAATATTCAGTAAGTTTGATGGCGGTGACTGGCTGCTGCTTCCAGTGGAGACAATCAGTGCAGAATCAGGGAATATTCAGTAAGTTTGATGGCGGTGACTGGCCGCTGCTTCCAGTGGAGGCAATCAGTGCTGAATCAGGGAAGAATCAGTAAGCATGATGACAGTGATTGGCTGCTGCTTCCAGTGGAGGCAATCAGTGCAGAATCAAGAAGCTTCAGTAAGTTTGTTGGTGGTGACTGGCCGCTGCTTCCAGTGGAGGCAATCAGTGCAGAATCAGGAAGCTTCAGTAAGTTTGTTGATGGTGACTGGCCGCTGCTTCCAGTGGAGGCAATCAGTGCAGAATCAGGAAGCTTCAGTAAGTTTGTTGGTGGTGACTGGCCGCTGCTTCCAGTGGAGGCAATCAGTGCAGAATCAGGAAGCTTCAGTAAGTTTGATGGTGGTGACTGGCCGCTGCTTCCAGTGGAGGCAATCAGTGCAGAATCAGGAAGCTTCAGTAAGTTTGATGGTGGTGACTGGCCGCTGCTTCCAGTGGAGGCAATTAGTGCAGAATCAGGGAAGAATCAGTAAGTATGATGACAGTGATTGGCTGCTGCTTCCACTGGAGGCATATTCAGTAAAGCCCCACAAGCGTCACACATAGCGATGTCGTTAGCGAGATCGCTGAAATGTCACAGATTTTGTGATACAACAGTGACCTCGCTAGCGATCTCGCTATGTGTGACACATAGCAGCGACCGTCTCCCGCTGCGATATCGCTGATTGTACCTGAACGTCCTAGTTCATTTTTTGATCGTTGGTGTCCCGCCAGGCATCATGCATCGCTGTGTTTTTGCGTTGTCTTTTCAGTGCCCGTCAGAATAGCTGCTGTGTGACAGGGTCCCAACGACTGCCGAGGATCGCTGTATCGTTGCTGCGTCGTTACTTAGATCTGCCTGTTTGACAGCTCACTAGTGACCATGTAGCAACGTACCAGCGATACTGACTAGGTCGTATCGTTGTCGGGATTGCAGGAACGTCGCTACGTGTAACAAGACCCTAAGTTTTATGGTTGTGACTGGCCGCTGCTTCCAGTGGAGGCAATCAGTGCATAAACAGGAAATATTCAGTAAGTTTGATGGCGGTGACTGGCCCCTGCTTCCAGTGGAGGCATTCAGTGCAGAAACAGGGAAGATTCAGTAAGTTTCATGACGGTGACTGGCCGCTGCTTCCAGTGGAGGCAATCAGTGCATAAACAGGAAAGATTCAGTAAGTTTGATAGTGGTGACTGGCTGCTGCTTCCAGTGGAGGCAATCAGTGCAGAAACAGGGAATATTCAGTAAGTTTGATGACGGTGACTGGCCGCTGCTTTCAGTGGAGACAATCAGTGCAAAATCAGGAAAGATTTAGTAAGTTTGATGATGGTGACTGGCCGCTGCTTCCAGTGGAGGCAATCAGTTCATAAACAGGAAAGATTCAGTAAGTTTGATGGTGGTGACTGGCTGCTGTTTCCAGTGGAGGCATTCAGTGCATAAACAGGAAAGATTCAGTAAGTTTGATGACGGTGACTGGCCGCTGCTTCCAGTGGAGGCAATCAGTGCATAAACAGGAAAGATTCAGTAAGTTTGATGGTGGTGATTGGCTGCTGCTTCCAGTGGAGGCATTCAGTGCATAAACTGGAAAGATTCAGTAAGTTTGATGACGGTGACTGGCCGCTGCTTCCAGTGGAGACAATCAGTGCATAAACAGGAAAGATTCAGTAAGTTTGATGACGGTGACTGGCTGCTGCTTCCAGTGGAGGCAATCAGTGCATAATCAGGAAAGATTCAGTAAGTTTGATGACGGTGACTGGCTGCTGCTTCCAGTGGAGGCAATCTGTGCATAAACAGGAAAGATTCAGTAAGTTTGATGACGGTGACTGGCTGCTGCTTCCAGTGGAGGCAATCTGTGCATAAACAGGAAAGATTCAGTAAGCTTGATGACGGTGACTGGCTGCTGCTTCCAGTGGAGACAATCAGTGCATAAACAGGAAAGATTCAGTAAGCTTGATGACGTTGACTGGCTGCTGCTTCCAGTGGAGACAATCAGTGCATAAACAGGAAAGATTCAGTAAGTTTGACGGTGACTGACTGCTGCTTCCAGTGGAGGCAATCTGTGCATAAACAGGAAAGATTCAGTAAGCTTGATGACGGTGACTGGCCGCTGCTTCCAGTGGAGGCAATCAGTGCATAAACAGGAAAGATTCAGTAAGTTTGATGACGGTGACTGGCTGCTGCTTCCAGTGGAGGCAATCAGTGCAGAAACAGAGAAGATTCAGTAAGTTTGATGGTGGTGACTGGCCGCTGCTTCCAGTGGAGACAATCAGTGCAGAATCAGGGAAGATTCAGTAAGTTTGATGACGGTGACTGGCCGCTGCTTCCAGTGGAGGCAATCAGTGCAGAATCAGGAAGATTCAGTAAGTTTGATGGTGGTGACTGGCTGCTGCTTCCAGTGGAGGCAGCCAGTGCAGAAATAGAAGATTCAGTAAGTTTGATGACGGTGACTGGTCGCTGATTCCCGTGGAGGCATTCAGTGCAGAATCAGGAAGATTCAGTAAGTTTGAGGACGGTGACTGGCCGCTGCTTCCAGTGGAGGCAATCAGTGCAGAAACAGAGAAGATTCAGTAAGTTTGATGACGGTGACTGGCCGCTGCTTCCAGTGGAGACAATCAGTGCATCAACAGGGAATATTCAGTAAGTTTCATGACGGTGACTGGCTGCTGCTTCCAGTGGAGACAATCAGTGCAGAATCAGGGAATATTCAGTAAGTTTGATGACGGTGACTGGTCGCTGATTCCCGTGGAGGCATTCAGTGCAGAATCAGGGAATATTCAGTAAGTTTGATGGCGGTGACTTGCCGCTGCTTCCAGTGGAGACAATCAGTGCATAAACAGGGAATATTCAGTAAGTTTGAGGACGGTGACTGGCCGCTGCTTCCAGTGGAGGCAATCAGTGCATCAACAGGGAATATTCAGTAAGTTTCATGACGGTGACTGGCCGCTGCTTCCAGTGGAGGCAATCAGTGCATAAACAGGGAATATTCGGTAAGTTTGATGACGGTGACTGGCTGCTGCTTTCATTGTCATCTTGATCACGTCTCACCACTCGTTCCAATCAAAATCCCCTCGACTTGTCCCCTATCCTTTAAGGATGCCTCATCAATCTTCCGTGCGTCTTGATCAGTTGAACAGTCGCTCTGAAGAGGCCACTAGGATAGATGGTGGCGCGTCCTCATGAGCCCAGGATGTGTCCAGCTGATTGATGAGTAATGACCCATCTTGCAGTTGATTTCCTTCACGACAACCTGATAAACGATGACGTGGATGAGAAAGAAACCTTCATAGTCCAGTAAAAGCCATGACGTATATTGTCTCGTCCATGGACGACCTCCTCTGGAAGGTGGACGTTTCAGCCGTGGTCCATAATTTGGGTGCGCTTTTATCTACAGCAGCGAGAACCAATGGTGCATGGATAATATTGTCTTTTACATGAAGTTTTTGGCGGAGGGACTGGACACGTGGTCAGGTCTGTACTTTGTCCTCCAGAGTGATAGGAATCTCAGATAAAACACCAGACACAATGTCTGGCTGGAAGCCTTTTGCCCGGTTCTTTCCATTTTACTAAGTGGGTAACATGGTTTCCGATGATAGGACATGAAGTCACGACAATCATATTTTCACAATAAATTGTATTTCTTCTGCTGCGAGCAGTAAATGAAGGAAGTAGTGGATGATATCCATCAAAGCGTGCAGTCACACATGAATCATTGTGTATGTCCAATCTTGCTGAAAAATAACAGCCGCGGACATCCAGCCATCGAGACGTTGTATAAATGAGTTTCCGAAGCCGGGAGGGGGGAGAGTTAATTCTGTCAGTGAACCGGTCCATAAGGAATGAGAAGAGCAGAGACGGCTCATTTGTGAGGAGAAATGGACAAAGTGAGACAGCTGGGATCTAAACAATGTCATTCATCCATCCACTCACACAAGTCCTCCTCCCGCCTGTCGCTGCCCTCCTAGTCCTCCTCCGCTTTCCTCTCCACCTTCCTCCTTGTCCTCCTCCACTTCCCTCTCCACCTTCCTCCTAGTCCTCCTAGTCCTCCTCCGTTTCCCTCTCCACTTTCCTCCTAGTCCTCCTCCGCTTCCCTCTCCACCTTCCTCCTAGTCTTCCTCCGCTTCCCTCTCCACCTTCCTCCTTGTCCTCCTCTGCTTCCCTCTCCACCTTCCTCCTAGTCCTCCTCCGCTTCCCTCTACACCTTCCTCCTAGTCCTCCTCCGCCTCCCTCTGCACCTTCCTCCTAGTCTTCCTCCGCTTCCCTCTTCACCTTCCTCCTTGTCCTCCGCCGCTTCCCTCTCCAACTTTCTCCTAGTCCTCCTCCGCTTCCCTCTCCACCTTCCGCCTTGTCCTCCGCCGCTTCCCTCTCCACCTTCCTCCTAGTCCTCCTCCGCTTCCCTCTCCACCTTCCTCCTAGTCTTCCTCCGCTTCCCTCCCCACCTTCCTCCTAGTCCTCCTCCGCTTCCCTCCCCACCTTCCTCCTAGTCCTCCTCCGCTTCCCTCTCCACCTTCCTCCTTGTCCTCCTCCGCTTCCCTCTCCACCTTCCTCCTAGTCTTCCTCCGCTTCCCTCCCCACCTTCCTCCTAGTCCTCCTCCGCTTCCCTCCCCACCTTCCTCCTAGTCCTCCTCCGCTTCCCTCTCCACCTTCCTCCTAGTCCTCCTCCGCTTCCCTCTCCACCTTCCTCCTTGTCCTCCACCGCTTCCCTCTCCACCTTTCTCCTAGTCCTCCTCCGCTTCCCTCTCCACCTTCCTCCTTGTCCTCCGCCGCTTCCCTCTCCACCTTCCTCCTAGTCCTCCTCCGCTTCCCTCTCCACCTTCCTCCTAGTCTTCCTCCGCTTCCCTCCCCACCTTCCTCCTAGTCCTCCTCCGCTTCCCTCTCCACCTTCCTCCTTGTCCTCCTCCGCTTCCCTCTCCACCTTCCTCCTTGTCCTCCTCCGCTTCCCTCTCCACCTTCCTCCTAGTCCTCCTCCACTTCCCGCTTACCTCTCCACCTTCCTCCTAGTCCTCTTCCGCTTCCCTCTCCACTTTCCTCCTAGTCCTCCTCCACTTCCCTCTCCATCTTCCTCCTAGTCCTCCTCCGCTTCCCGTTTCCCTCTCTATCTTCCTCCTAGTCCTCCTCCGCTTCCCTCTCCACCTTCCTCCTAGTCCTTCTCCGCTTCCCTCTCCACCTTCCTCCTAGTCCTCCTCCGCTTCCCTCTCCACCTACGTCCTAGTCTTCCTCCGCTTCACTCTCCACCTTCCTCCTTGTCCTCCTCCGCTTCCCTCTCCACCTTCCTCCTTGTCCTCCTTCGCTTCCCTCTCCACCTTCCTCCTTGTCCTCCTCTGCTTCCCTCTCCACCTTCCTCCTAGTCTTCCTCCGCTTCCCTCTCCACCTTCCTCCTTTACCTTCTCCGCTTCCCTCTCCACCTTCCTCCTAGTCCTCCTCCGCTTCCCTCTCCACCTTCCTCCTAGTCCTCCTCCGCTTCCCTCTCCACCTTCCTCCTAGTCCTCCTCCGCTTCCCTCTCCACCTTCCTCCTAGTCTTCCTCCGCTTCACTCTCCACCTTCCTCCTTGTCCTCCTCGCTTCCCTCTCCACCTTCCTCCTTGTCCTCCTTCGCTTCCCTCTCCACCTTCCTCCTTGTCCTCCTCTGCTTCCCTCTCCACCTTCCTCCTAGTCTTCCTCCGCTTCCCTCTCCACCTTCCTCCTAGTCCTCCTCCGCTTCCCTCTCCACCTTCCTCCTTGTCCTCCTCCGCTTCCCTCTCCACCTTCCTCCTAGTCTTCCTCCGCTTCCCTCTCCACCTTCCTCCTAGTCCTCCTCCGCTTCCCTCTCCACCTTCCTCCTAGTCCTCCTCCGCTTTCCTCTCCACCTTCCTCCTAGTCCTCCTCCACTTCCCTCTCCACCTTCCTCCTAGTCCTCCTCCGCTTCCCTCTCCACCTTCCTCCTAGTCCTCCTCCACTTCCCTCTCCACCTTCCTCCTAGTCCTCCTCCGCTTCCCTCTCCACCTTCCTCCTAGTCCTCCTCCGCTTCCTTCTCCACCTTCCTCCTTGTCCTCCTCTGCTTCCCTCTCCACCTTCCTCCTAGTCTTCCTCCGCTTCCCTCTCCACCTTCCTCCTAGTCCTCCTCCGCTTCCCTCTACACCTTTCTCCTAGTCCTCCTCCGCTTCACTCTCCACCTTCCTCCTTGTCCTCCTCCGCTTCCCTCTCCACCTTCCTCCTTGTCCTCCTTCGCTTCCCTCTCCACCTTCCTCCTTGTCCTCCTCCGCTTCCCTCTCCACCTTCCTCCTAGTCCTCCTCCGCTTCCCTCTACACCTTTCTTCTTGTCCTCCTCCGCTTCCCTCTCCACCTTCCTCCTAGTCCTCCTCCGCTTCCCTCTCCACCTTCCTCCTAGTCCTCCTCCGCTTCCCTCTCCATCTTCCTCCTAGTCCTCCTCCGCCTCCCTCTCCACCTTCCTCCTTGTCCTCCTTCGCTTCCCTCTCCACCTTCCTCCTTGTCCTCCTCCGCTTCCCTCTCCACCTTCCTCCTAGTCCTCCTCCACTTCCCGCTTACCTCTCCACCTTCCTCCTAGTCCTCTTCCGCTTCCCTCTCCACTTTCCTCCTAGTCCTCCTCCACTTCCCTCTCCATCTTCCTCCTAGTCCTCCTCCGCTTCCCGTTTCCCTCTCTATCTTCCTCCTAGTCCTCCTCCGCTTCCCTCTCCACCTTCCTCCTAGTCCTTCTCCGCTTCCCTCTCCACCTTCCTCCTAGTCCTCCTCCGCTTCCCTCTCCACCTACCTCCTAGTCTTCCTCCGCTTCACTCTCCACCTTCCTCCTTGTCCTCCTCCGCTTCCCTCTCCACCTTCCTCCTTGTCCTCCTTCGCTTCCCTCTCCACCTTCCTCCTTGTCCTCCTCCGCTTCCCTCTTCACCTTCCTCCTAGTCTTCCTCCGCTTCCCTCTCCACCTTCCTCCTTTACCTTCTCCGCTTCCCTCTCCACCTTCCTCCTAGTCCTCCTCCGCTTCCCTCTCCACCTTCCTCCTAGTCCTCCTCCGCTTCCCTCTCCACCTTCCTCCTAGTCCTCCTCCGCTTCCCTCTCCACCTTCCTCCTAGTCTTCCTCCGCTTCACTCTCCACCTTCCTCCTTGTCCTCCTCGCTTCCCTCTCCACCTTCCTCCTTGTCCTCCTTCGCTTCCCTCTCCACCTTCCTCCTTGTCCTCCTCCGCTTCCCTCTCCACCTTCCTCCTTGTCCTCCTCCGCTTCCCTCTCCACCTTCCTCCTAGTCTTCCTCCGCTTCCCTCTCCACCTTCCTCCTAGTCCTCCTCCGCTTCCCTCTCCACCTTCCTCCTTGTCCTCCTCCGCTTCCCTCTCCACCTTCCTCCTAGTCTTCCTCCGCTTCCCTCTCCACCTTCCTCCTAGTCCTCCTCCGATTCCCTCTCCACCTTCCTCCTAGTCCTCCTCCGCTTCCCTCTCCACCTTCCTCCTAGTCCTCCTCCGATTCCCTCTCCACCTTCCTCCTAGTCCTCCTCCGCTTCCCTCTCCACCTTCCTCCTAGTCCTCCTCCACTTCCCTCTCCACCTTCCTCCTAGTCCTCCTCCGCTTCCCTCTCCACCTTCCTCCTAGTCCTCCTCCACTTCCCTCTCCACCTTCCTCCTAGTCCTCCTCCGCTTCCCTCTCCACCTTCCTCCTAGTCCTCCTCCGCTTCCTTCTCCACCTTCCTCCTTGTCCTCCGCTTCCCTCTCCACCTTCCTCCTAGTCTTCCTCCGCTTCCCTCTCCACCTTCCTCCTAGTCCTCCTCCGCTTCCCTCTACACCTTTCTTCTTGTCCTCCTCCGCTTCCCTCTCCACCTTCCTCCTAGTCCTCCTCCGCTTCCCTCTCCACCTTCCTCCTAGTCCTCCTCCGCTTCCCTCTCCACCTTCCTCCTAGTCCTCCTCCGCCTCCCTCTCCACCTTCCTCCTAGTCCTCCTCCGCTTCCCTCTCCACCTTCCTCCTAGTCCTCCTCTGCTTCCCTCTCCACCTTCCTCCTAGTCCTCCTCCGCTTCCCTCTCCACCTTCCTCCTAGTCCTCCTCCGCTTCCCTCTCCACCTGCCTCCTAGTCCTCCTCCGCTTCCCTCTCCACCTTCCTCCTAGTCCTCCTCCGCTTCCCTCTCCACCTTCCTCCTAGTCCTCCTCCGCTTCCCTCTCCACCTTCCTCCTAGTCCTCCTCCGCTTCCCTCTCCACCTGCCTCCTAGTCCTCCTCCGCTTCCCTCTCCACCTTCCTCCTAGTCCTCCTCCGCTTCCCTCTCCACCTTCCTCCTAGTCCTCCTCTGCTTCCCTCTCCACCTTTCTCCTCTTCTGTTATGGTCAGCATTGCTGTAGTTTATGTTCTGCTGGCCTCCTTTGGCTTTTCACATTCTTATTCCACCTCATCTCTCTATGACTTTAGCTTTTATCTCTCATGTCCCAGCGCATATTTTAGCATTTTTCCATGGAACCTCATGGCTAGCATGGGACAGAGCAGAAGGAGCTGAGCAAGTTGATATATGGTTTTGTGGGAAAAGATTCAGTAGAACTTGTGTTTTATTCGTTTTCATCGGTGCTCATTCTGGTGTTAGGACAACCCACTGGACTCCCCTGCCTGTAGGGCCTCCCACTGGACTCCTCTGCCTGTAGGACAACCCACTGGACTCCTCTGCCTGTAGGGCCTCCCACTGGACTCCTCTGCCTGTAGGGCCTCCCACTGGACTCCTCTGCCTGTAGGGCCTCCCACTGGACTCCTCTGCCTGTAGGGCCTCCCACTGGACTCCTCTGCCTGTAGGGCCTCCCACTGGACTCCTATGCCTGTAGGACCTCCCACTGGACTCCTCTGCCTGTAGGGCCTCCCACTGGACTCCTCTACCTGTAGGACAACCCACTGGACTCCTCTGCCTGTAGGGCCTCCCACTGGACTCCTCTACCTGTAGGACAACCCACTGGACTCCTCTACCCGTAGGACCACCCACCAAACCTAAGTATGGAAATAGCAAATAATAATAATAATAATAATAATAATACAAGTTCTACCGCCTCTATCCCCTCAGTCTTATATATCAATCTGCTCAGCTCCTTGTGCTCTACAAAATGCTGCTAATGAAGAACGGGGAATTGAATTTCCGTTAAATGTTCCCATGACCCCTCCCTTGCCCAGAGACAAGACCCCGATCCGCGGTGCTCTCCTACTCCTGGACTACCCATATCCCTGTTGGACAGCATACATTTCCCCGTTATCGATATGTGGCCGCAGCTCTCCTGCTCATTAGCCAGGTTTGTAGAAGACGGCTCCCCTCCCGCATAGTCAGAATTAGTCAGGGTTATCATGATATTGTGATTCGTTGCCCCCACTAAATACTTTCACCCTCGCTGCCCTCCAGAGCCATTTCTCAGGATTATGATCTCCTTCCTTCCTCTGACATTGTTACGGCTGAGGAGCCGTGATTATCAGCTTCCTATTGATTGCACTAAGTCCTTGGGAACCTCGCACAGTAGCTGCCCCATTCTGGGAGTCTCCGACACGGTCTTCAGCGTGCGCGGATGTCTCTAATCAACCCTCGGTAGAGTCTACTGTTTGTCGGTCATTGACCTTCACAAATACGTAGAAGATGGGAAACTTCTCTCACTGTACAGAACACGTGTGCACGCCATTATATTTTCATTATCCTAAATCCAATCATCCAGAATAGTATTAGCCGCTTTATCTGGGTGACCTCTCTCGCTGCGGCTAGAAGGGTATGGTTTTCATTAGCGCAGGCTCTGTCCCTGAATGTAGCGTGGAAATTAATTTCAGGTTCTCCTCCGCAGTCTTCGAGCAGACCTGTCAATACACACTTTTCTTCTAAGAACTGTTGATTTATTTAATTGAAATAGGGCCAATGTAAAATCATTTATTTTTGGAGGCACACATGCGTGACGCCGCCGCCGCCATCTCTCCCAACGCCTCGCATTCATCCACATCTGCAGAAAACATTGCTGTCTTCCAGGAGCGCAGAGCAGAAGAAGACAGCGAAACAGTCAGCACAGTCACATTGTGTCTTACCTTATTGTAATAGCGGGTCACTATTAATAATCCTGTGGGCGCGTGTGGTCCCCATCACTACAACAGCTGCACCCCAAATTTGTCTACTCAGCGTCACAGAGAGTATACAGTATATAGGTCCTGGTGTCTGCGGAAATAGTATCCATCTGCACGGCCAAGAGTTTATTATGGGGAAGAGGATAGAGACCGCTGGTTGTACATGTGAGCGGGGGAGGGAGATCTGGCTGTTAAGCATGGGAGGGGCTGAGAGTGAGATCAGTATAGCCGAGTGTTAAGCATGGGAGGGGCATGTAATCATGTAAGCAGAGGAGGGACATCAGATTAGAAGAGTGTTAAGCATGGGAGGGGCATGTAATCATGTAAGCAGAGGAGGGACATCAGATTAGATGAGTCTTAAGCATGGGAGGGGAATGTAATCATGTAAGCAGAGGAGGGACATCAGATTAGAAGGGTTATAAGCATGGGAGGGGCATGTGATCATGTAAGCAGAGGAGAGACATCAGATTAGAGGAGTCTTAAACATGGGAGGAGCAGGTAATCATGTAAGCAGAGGAGGGACATCAGATTAGAGGAGTCTTAAGCATGGGAGGAGCAGGTAATCATGTAAGCAGAGGAGGGATGTCAGATTAGGAGAGTGTTAAGCATGGGAGGGGAATGTAATCATGTAAGCAGAGGAGGGATGTCAGATTAGGAGAGTGTTAAGCATGGGAGTGGCATAGGGTCTCTAAGTGTATGGCTGAGAGTGAGATCAGTTTAGCGGAGTGTCAAGCATGGGAAGGGCATGTGGTCATCTAAGTGTACATGTAAGCAGAGGAGGGACATCAGATTAGGAGAGTGTTAAGCATTGGGAGGGGCATGTGGTCATCTAAGTGTACATGTAAGCAGAGGAGGGACATCAGATTAGGAGAGTGTTAAGCATTGGGAGGGGCATGTGGTCATCTGAGTATACAGGTGAGGAAGATCATTTGGTCATTTGAGTGTACCAGTAAGCAGAGGAGAGAGGGAAAGTTAGCTGAATGTTAAGCATGGGAGGTTCATGTGGTCATCTGAGAGTAAATGTAAGTACGGGGGAATCAGGTTATCTTAGTGTTGCCAAGTGCTCATCATAGTCTACATGTGAGCAGAAACATATGCAGGATCAGTGGAGGGAGGTGAAATCCGAATACAAAGTTGTTAAAAGAGTTTGTCATCTCTAAAAATGTGGGTCTGACCTCTGAAATCCACTCAAATCCTGAGAATCAAGGAGCCATTGCACAGTGTGCTGCAGTTCTCTGCACAATTGAAGGTCTATAATCACCTCTGTGTAGGGCAAGAAAGGATTGTCAAGGTCCTAGAGGTAGTACACTCCCTTCACTGATCATACATTTATGGCTTATTCTAGAGGATAGAATAACCTTTTAGGCGTGGGAGGGGAATAGGATCAAGAATAGCATGTAAGTAAGGGAAGTAATATGCTTGGGGGAGATGAGATCTGTTGGGGAGGTATCTTACAGGCCAGGCATTGGAGGAATATGGAATAAGGTAAGTGTGCATGTAAGTGGAGGAGGGCGATAAGATCCTTGGGGGAGGGAGATGAGATCTGTTGGGGAGGTATCTTACAGGCCAGGCACTGGAGGAATATGGAATAAGGTAAGTGTGCATGTAAGTGGAGGAGGGCGATAAGATCCTTGGGGGAGGGAGATGAGATCTGTTGGGGAGGTATCTTACAGGCCAGGCACTGGAGGAATATGGAATAAGGTAAGTGTGCATGTAAGTGGAGGAGGGCGATAAGATCCTTGGGGAGGGAGATGAGATCTGTTGGGGAGGTATCTTACAGGCCAGGCATTGGAGGAATATGGAAAAAGGTAAGTGTGCATGTAAGTGTAGGAGGGAGATAAGATCTTTGGGGGAGGGAGATGAGATCTGTTGGGGAGGTATCTTACAGGCCAGGCACTGGAGGAATATGGAATAAGGTAAGTGTGCATGTAAGTGTAGGAGGGAGATAAGATCTTTGGGGGAGGGAGATGAGATCTGTTGGGGAGGTATCTTACAGGCCAGGCATTGGAGGAATATGGAATAAGGTAAGTGTGCATGTAAGTGGAGGATGGCGATAAGATCCTTGGGGGAGGGAGATGAGATCTGTTGGAGAGGTATCTTACAGGCCAGGCACTGGAGGAATATGGAATAAGATAAGTGTGCATGTAAGTGGAGGCGGGCGATAAGATCCTTGGGGGAGGGATAAAATTAGCTGAATGTTAATCATGGGAGGGGATTAGGGTCAGTTGACTGAACTCGTTAACCGAGGAAGGCAGATCAGGTTGGCTGAGTGTTAATCATTCCATGGGGATAATATTATCCTAGTTTATATGTAAATCAGGGGAGGGTGGGACAGATTGGGGAAATCAAGCAGTCAACAGATACTCCTAGGCCTGGCTCAATGAATGCCCTGGCTTGTTGGCCATTGGGGCTCAAATCTGCCTCTTATTGCAATATGGTGTCCAAAACTTCTTACCTTTAGTAATGGGTCGACCTATGACCCTATGACCGGGACATTCTGGTCCTACTTGGGGCAGCGCTAATTCCCCATTGTCCCCACAGCGCAGATTGTGGGAACGTGGCCTTGGAGGAGTTTATTGTAGATCCACGGCTCGTGGTCTCACCGATAATCTCTGCTGTTCACGGTTGTAACGTTAGGGGTTAATCTCGGCATAATCTCGTTATTTCCCTTGGTGCAGCGTATTTATACAGAATTTTGCGTCCTGCTTTGTAATGTGAGTTTTCCGCCCTGTAATGTGCTGGTTATTAGCTTTCATACAAGGTCATGAATTGATGTTCAGCTCAGATAGAATCCGACCGTCGTTAAAGATTGCCATTCATCACGCGCCATTGTACGGGTGTTATATCGGTGACTATCAATATAAACCTTTACCGCCTGCCGGGATAATGATCTGTGGTGATTAGCTAACCTAGCCTCGTTGTTAGCCGCTATTTCTCTCACTTGGGGCCGTCATATTTCATTGTAATTACACCTTGTGTATAAATGCTGACTCGTCCGCGATCACCCGGACACCCCTGGATGGAGGGGCGACTGCTACCGGTTATTATATGTGACCCACCATTGCCTTACATATCTCAGAGAGTAATATCACCCTCCATGTAGAGCAAAAAAGCTCAGACTCCTCCTTATATGAGTAAGTACAGCGTGAGCGTCTTAACATAGCAGTGCCATGGCCCAGGCTTCACAACTACAGAACATTGGGTGGGCCTCATTTAAGTCTACCTCTGCTTTGGGTGGATCTTAGATAAGTGTCTTTCTGTTTTGGGGTGGGAATTTGGTAAGTTCTGTTCTCTTTTGGAACAAGTCACAGATGGGTGTCCTCCTACTGCAGGTAAACTGATTGGGAAAAACCTCTAATAGGTCTCAGGTGGGCCTCCTTCTTTTGGTGATCCTTAGGTAGGTCCTCTTGTCCTTCGGACAACCATTGGGTAGGTCCCTTGTCCTTTGTGCAAGCCTTGGTTAGTTTCCGTCTACTTTGGGCAAGCATCAAGTCTTTTGCTTTTTCTGGATAGGCCTCTCGATAGTCTCCTCTTTTGGTGAGCCTTATGTTTATTTCCTTGTACCATGAGTGAGCCTCTAGTCACGTTCTTTTTTAGATAGACCTATGTTAGGTCTCTTTTTTTTGGCTTAGCCTCTTGTAGTTCTCCTTGTACTTTGAGAAAGCTCCAAGTGTCCTTCTCTTTTTAGGTAGGTCTCAGGTTAGTCTTCTCTTTTGGGTGAGACTTACGTGGGTATCCTTGTAACTCTGGTCTTATTTTATGGTAGAATTTAGCTAGGTCTCCTTTTTTGATTTTGCGTCACATGGATCTTGTACGTTAGGCCAGCTTCAGATATCCTTCTGTTTTAGGTAGGCCTCCGTTAGGTCTCCTCCTCTGAGTGGGACTCAGAAGTGTCTCCCTCTGAGTTGTGCTTGGGTGGTTCTACACATTCTACAGTGGCCTCTGGTTTAGCCTCCTTCATGTGGGTCTTCTGAGGTGGGTTTCCTTTGGTAGGTCGATGAGATATACTCCTATCCATCCACCACCACCAGTAAGGGACAGCAGATGGTTTTGGTGATTTTTGATCTCTGTGTTTGTAAGTACCTAAAATAGCTTCTTGCAAATATATTGATAGTCCTCAAATCACCTGACTGAGGCCAGACGAGTGTCCCTGAGGCTCAGAGGCCAGAAGAGTGTCCCTGAGGCTCAGAGGCCAGAAGAGTGTCCCTGAGGCTCAGAGGCCAGAAGAGTGTCCCTGAGGCTCAGAGGCCAGAAGAGTGTCCCTGAGGCTCAGAGGCCAGAAGAGTGTCCCTGAGGCTCAGAGGCCAGAAGAGTGTCCCTGAGGCTCAGAGGCCAGAAGAGTGTCCCTGAGGCTCAGAGGCCAGAAGAGTGTCCCTGAGGCTCAGAGGCCAGAAGAGTGTCCCTGAGGCTCAGAGGCCAGAAGAGTGTCCCTGATGCTCAGAGGCCAGAAGAGTGTCCCTGGAGTTCAGAGGCCAGAAGAGTGTCCCTGGGGTTCAAAGGCCAGAAGAGTGTTCCTAGGGCTCAGAGGCCAGAAGAGTGTCCCTGAGGCTCAGCTGGTGGACCCCAGGACTTGTAATGTCAGTGAATGAGTGACTGATCCACCGGCCTCTCGCTGAGAGGAGGTTTTCCACTGGTGAGAGAGCAGAGATTCGGAGTTGGATTTTTGGGTTAATTCTCCAGTCCTGGGCGTTCCTGGTCCGTTTTTTGTGTGCAGAGATTTGGGAAGATTGGCAGCAGCTTGGTTTTGAGGCTCATTCTCCGGTGCTGGGGCGTTCCTGGTCCGTTTTTTGTGTGCAGAGATTTGGGAAGATTGGCAGCAGCTTGGTTTTCAGGCTCATTCTCCGGTGCTGGGGCGTTCCTGGTCCGTTTTTTGAGTGCAGAGATTTGGGAAGATTGGCAGCAGCTTGGTTTTCAGGCTCATTCTCCGGTGCTGGGGCGTTCCTGGTCCGTTTTTTGTGTGCAGAGATTTGGGAAGATTGGCAGCAGCTTGGTTTTCAGGCTCATTCTCCGGTGCTGGGGCGTTCCTGGTCCGTTTTTTGTGTGCAGAGATTTGGGACGATTGGCAGCAGCTTGGTTTTCGGGCTCATTCTCCGGTGCCGGAACGGTCCTGGTCCCTGGTGTTCTACAGAGATTTGCCTGGAGACGTCTATCGAATTATAGAAGATAAATCCGAGCTTTTAGCCGCTGTTCTCCTCCTCCAGCGCCGGCCGCCAGCTTCATGAAAGTCTAAATTAAACCTCAGTAAAACGCAGCCATATTCCCCTGACACCGGCCGCCTCCAGCGCTGTCTCCGGGCTTTGTCTCTGCAGATCTCCGCGCCCCAATCACTCACTCCGGCTATTACTCTACAGTCACAGATCCTCTTCATGTAATGGCTGCGGAAATACATTACTGATCCCGTTACATCACGTCTCTACTCCAGTCACATTCAGAGCTGCTTAAAATGTACAGGAGGCTGAGACGTAACATGTATGACCCGATAATGGTGACATGTTACATGTATGACTCGAGAGCAATCACATGTTACATGTATGACCTGAGAGTGATCATGTGTTAAATGTAAGACCCAAGAGCGATGACATGTTACATGTATGACCCAAGAGTGATGACATGTTACATGTATGACCCGAGAGCGATGACATGTTACTTGTATGACCTGAGGACGGTAATTTGTTACATGTATGATCCAAGGACAATAACATGTTACATGTATGACTCAAGAGCGATGATATGTTACATGTATGACCGTAGAGCGATGACATGTTACGTGTATAACCTGGAGACGGTGTTGTGTATGATCAGAGAGTGATCACATGTTACATGCATGACCTGAGGATGGTGACGTGTTACATGTATGACACGAGAGTGATGATGTGTTACATGTATGACCCAAGGACGGTACCATGTTACATGTATGACTCAAGGACGGTAATATGTTACATGTATGATCCAAGAATGGTAACATATTACATGTATGACCCAAGAGCAATGACGTGTTACATGTATGACCTGAGGACGTAATGTGTTACATGTATGACCCAAGGACGGTAACGTGCTACATGTAGACCCAAAAGCAATGAAATGTTCCATGTATGACCTGAGGATGGTAACGTGTTATATGTATGACATGAGCGAAATGATGTTACATGTATGACCTGAGGACGGTAATGTGTTACATGTATAACCTGAGAGTGAAGACATGTTACATGTATGACCCGAGAGCAATGACATGTTACATGTATGGCCTGAGGACAGTAAGGTGTTACATGTATGACCCGAGGGTGATGACATGTTACATTATGAACCGAGGATGGTGACGTTTTACATGTATGACGTGAGGATGGTAACGTGTTATATGTATGACCCAAGGATGGTAACGTGTTACATATATGACCCAAGGACTTATGTCCAAAGGACTGTAACATGTTTCACGTATGACCTAAGGATGGTAATGTGTTACATGTATGACCTGAGAGCGATGATGTGTTACATGTAATTCCTGAGGATGATAACGTGTTCCATGTATGACCCGAGAGCTATGACGTGTTGCATGTATGACCCAAGGGCGGTGACATGTTACATGTATGACCCAGAGACGGTGACATGTTACATGTATGACCCGGGGACTGTGACTTGTTACATGTATGACCTGGGACATTGACATGTTACATATATGATCCAGGGAAACATGTTACATGTATGACCTGGGAATGCTGATGTGTTACATGTATGACCCTGTGACGGTAACTTTTCCAGTGCGCCTGGATCGGATGCTTTTCCAGTGTGCTGGGATCGGATGCTTTTCCAGTGTGCCGGGATCGGATGCTTTTCCAGTGTGCCGGGATCAGATGCTTTTCCAGTGTGCCGGGACCGGATGCTTTTCCAGTGTGCCGGGACCGGATTCTTTTCCAGTGTGCCGGGATCGGATGCTTTTCCAGTGTGCCGGGATCGGATGCTTTTCCAGTGTGCCGGGATCGGATGCTTTTCCAGTGTGCCGGGACCGGATGCTTTTCCAGTGTGCCGGGACCGGATGCTTTTCCAGTGTGCCGGGACCGGATGCTCTTCCAGTGTGCCGGGACCGGATGCTTTTCCAGTGTGCTGGGACCGGATGCTTTTCCAGTGTGCCGGGATCGGATGCTTTTCCAGTGTGCCGGGACCGGATGCTTTTCCAGTGTGCTGGGACCGGATGCTTTTCCAGTGTGCCGGGATCGGATGCTTTTCCAGTGTGCTGGGACCGGATGCTTTTCCAGTGTGCCGGGACCGGATGCTTTTCCAGTGTGCCGGGATCGGATGCTTTTCCAGTGTGCTGGGATCGGATGCTTTTCCAGTGTGCCGGGACCGGATGCTTTTCCAGTGTGCTGGGATCGGATGCTTTTCCAGTGTGCCGGGACCGGATGCTTTTCCAGTGTGCCGGGACCGGATGCTTTTCCAGTGTGCCGGGACCGGATGCTTTTCCAGTGTGCCGGGACCGGATGCTTTTCCAGTGTGCTGGGATCGGATGCTTTTCCAGTGTGCCGGGACCGGATGCTTTTCCAGTGTGCTGGGATCGGATGCTTTTCCAGTGTGCCGGGACCGGATGCTTTTCCAGTGTGCTGGGATCGGATGCTTTTCCAGTGTGCTGGGATCGGATGCTTTTCCAGTGTGCTGGGACCGGATGCTTTTCCAGTGTGCTGGGATCGGATGCTTTTCCACACGTGTGCACAGTTTCTCTCGGGGTCTCAGCTGATGGTTATAATGTACATGCGGTGGGCTCCGCTGATGGGAAGCACATTGTGTGAGGAGCGTCAGGAGCCGCTGACAGAGGAGCTGTGTCTAATGATGAAAGCGGGCGCAGGGGATTCCAGGGGATGGAGTCAATCTCTGGTCCTTGGGAGGAACCTGCTGAAGGCTACAACGTTCGCTTCCTGGAGATTGTAACTGAAAACCCAAACTCCTGACATCGGGACATTCCTGATTATCAGCGCGTGCTTCAGCGAATTATATCAGGCGGTGAGCGAGCAGCGGAGGCGCCACAGCCATAAATCATAGGAAAAAATGGTGGTGGCAATAGAGTGACAGGTATCACCGGACGCCGCCATTCCCACACATTGTAACGTTTCTTCACTCAAAATGGCGCGGACATGAGAAAATACCTCCAAGAACGCCATATCTTATCTCTCCACTCTTAAAGGGGTCATGTCTGGTGTGCAGCGCCTCCCTATGGACCCTTTTCTGTCCACCTGCACCTCTCCTGAGCCGGGTCATGTCTGGTGTGCAGCGCCTCCCTATGGACCCTTTTCTGTCCACCTGCACCTCTCCTGAGCCGGGTCATGTCTGGTGTGCAGCGCCTCCCTCTGGACCCTTTTCCATGCACCTGCACCTCTCCTGAGCGGGGTCATGTCTGGTGTGCAGCGCCTCCCTCTGGACCCTTTTCTGTCCACCTGCACCTCTCCTGAGCCGGGTCATGTCTGGTGTGCAGCGCCTCCCTATGGACCCTTTTCCATGCACCTGCACCTCTCCTGAGCCGGGTCATGTCTGGTGTGCAGCGCCTCCCTCTGGAGCCTTTTCCATGCACCTGCACCTCTCCTGAGCGGGATCATGTCTGGTGTGCAGCGCCTCCCTATGGACCCTTTTCCATGCACCTGCATCTCTCCTGAGCGGGGTCATGTCTGGTGTGCAGCGCCTCCCTATGGACCCTTTTCCATGCACCTGCACCTCTCCTGAGCGGGGTCATGTCTGGTGTGCAGCGCCTCCCTATGGACCCTTTTCCATGCACCTGCACCTCTCCTGAGCGGGGTCATGTCTGGTGTGCAGCGCCTCCCTATGGACCCTTTTCCATGCACCTGCACCTCTCCTGAGCGGGGGTCATGTCTGGTGTGCAGCACCTCCCTCTGGACCCTTTTCCATGCACCTGCACCTCTCCTGAGCGGGGTCATGTCTGGTGTGCAGCGCCTCCCTATGGACCCTTTTCCATGCACCTGCACCTCTCCTGAGCGGGGTCATGTCTGGTGTGCAGCGCCTCCCTATGGACCCTTTTCCATGCACCTGCACCTCTCCTGAGCGGGGGTCATGTCTGGTGTGCAGCACCTCCCTCTGGACCCTTTTCCATGCACCTGCACCTCTCCTGAGCCGGGTCATGTCTGGTGTGCAGCGCCTCCCTCTGGTGTGCAGCGCCTCCCTCTAGACATCTTTTATAGCACACGTGCACTGTTCCTGTGTTTTTGTTTTCCTTTAGCAGTGGCTGAGTGCTCCCAGTATCGGGGGCATTCGTCCTCCTCAGCAGTGGCTGAGTGCTCCCAGTATCGGGGGCATTCGTCCTCCTCAGCAGTGGCTGAGTGCTCCCAGTATCGGGGGCATCCGTCCTACTCAGCAGTGGCTGAGTGCTCCCAGTATCGGGGGCATCCGTCCTCCTCAGCAGTGGCTGAGTGCTCCCAGTATCGGGGGCATTCGTCCTCCTCAGCAGTGGCTGAGTGCTCCCAGTATCGGGGGCATTCGTCCTCCTCAGCAGTGGCTGAGTGCTCCCAGTATCGGGGGCATTCGTCCTCCTCAGCAGTGGCTGAGTGCTCCCAGTATCGGGGGCATTCGTCCTCCTCAGCAGTGGCTGAGTGCTCCCAGTATCGGGGGCATTCGTCCTCCTCAGCAGTGGCTGAGTGCTCCCGGTATCGGGGGCATCCGTCCTCCTCAGCAGTGGCTGAGTGCTCCCAGTATCGGGGGCATCCGTCCTCCTCAGCAGTGGCTGAGTGCTCCCAGTATCGGGGGCATTCGTCCTCCTCAGCAGTGGCTGAGTGCTCCCAGTATCGGGGGCATTCGTCCTCCTCAGCAGTGGCTGAGTGCTCCCGGTATCGGGGGCATCCGTCCTCCTCAGCAGTGGCTGAGTGCTCCCAGTATCGGGGGCATTCGTCCTCCTCAGCAGTGGCTGAGTGCTCCCAGTATCGGGGGCATTCGTCCTCCTCAGCAGTGGCTGAGTGCTCCCGGTATCGGGGGCATCCGTCCTCCTCAGCAGTGGCTGAGTGCTCCCGGTATCGGGGGCATCCGTCCTGCACCTCGCATTCTTCACATTTTTCCGGGGCTCTGAATGGCAGATTTCCACTTCCCCCAAAAAATCCCTTTATCTTTCTGGAGAGGGTCTTAATAGGCGCCGTGGACTTAATTCCCCCGTGTCAATGAGGCCGAACCTCTCCTGCTAATTGGCCCCCTGGGTGTCCCTCCACCATTCTTCATCATCTTCATCATCATCTTGGCATTCCACGCATTGTGCAGTAGTAGAAACATGTCGGCCATCGCCGCGGGGTCCTCAGCCGCTCATGGCTCTGGGATCCGGTGTTTTGGGGGCCGCTTCTCACCATCGCTCGCAGGTCCGCCGAACGCCCTGTGGGAAAATGTGTTTCGGTCTCAATGAGAAAATTACGAGGGCAAATATTAACCCCGCGATTAACAATAGAGACGGGACGAGTGCTGACGACCGCAGTCATCAGAGCAAGAGGCCATTAAAGGGTCGGCGCAGTCCCATGCAAATAAGGCTTAATCCACCCATACACTGAGGGGCTCTGCAGCTCATTGTTGCTTTTCCCCTTTTTCAAGTTTGCACTGAATTCTTTCTTTCGGTTTAGCCTGTCTGTTCTCTGTCTGATTTTTTCTCTGTGCGCCATTGTTGGGGCAGTTTTACCATTCAGATAGCTTTTTAGCTCAGAAAAGGTGCAAAAAAGGTAAAAACAAAAATAAAGAGCATCTCTGTATCTGGTCCTAAATTCCGGATCCCCCTTGTGCCATTGTGAAGAATCTGGCGGATAGCACGGCCACGAATTCCACAAAGCAGAAAGGAAAAGTGATAAAAGGGAAAACACGATTGATAAATCGGCCCGACCGTGTCACACTGCTCACCATTATCAACAGCTCTGCTTGCCGTCAGTGACTGGGAACTTCCTTCTTTGCAGCCAATGGCCGGAAAACTGAACGGATACAATTCTATCTATTAGCAGCTGATACATTGTAACAAACAGGGCGGCTCTGGGGTAAAATCATGTCGACTGGTAAGCTTGTAGCAAATGCTCAGCAGTGAGAAGTACACACATGGCCAAAATTGTTGGTACCACTCATTTAATAAAAGAAAAACCCACAATGGTCAGAGAAGTAGCATGAATCTGACAAAAGTAATAATAAATAAAACCTCTATGAAGCTTGTCTGCGTCCACAGAATTATTATATTTTTTAAATTAAACTCATGAAATCGGCCTGGAATGAAATGATCCTTCCTTCTTTTTCCTTCCTTCCTTTTCCCTCCTTCCTTTTCCTTCCTTCCTTCCTTTTTTCCTTCCTTCCTTTTCCTTCTCTTTCCTTCTGCCCTTCCTTCCTACCTTTTCCTTCCTTCCATTTCCTTCCTTCTTTCCATTTCCTTCCTTCCTTTTCCTTCCTTCCTGCTTTTTCCATCCTTCCTTCCTTTTCCTTCATTCCTTCGTTCCTTTTCCTTCCTTCCTTTTCCTTCCTTCCTTTTCCTTCCTTCGTTCGTTCCTTTTCCTTCCTTCCTTCTCCTTCCTTCCTTCTCCTTCCTTCCTTTTCATTTTTCCTTCCATTTCTTTCCATGTACTTCCTTTCTTTTCCTTCCTTCCTTTTCCTTACTTCCTTCGTTCCTTTTCCTTCCTTCCTTCCTTCCTTTTCCTTCCTTCCTTCCTTTTCCTTCCTTCGTTCCTTTTCCTTCCTTCCTTCCTTTTCCTTCCTTCCTTCCTTTTCCTTCCTTCGTTCCTTTTCCTTCCTTCCTTTTCCTTCCTTCCTTTTCTTTCCTTCCTTCCTTTTCCTTCCTTCCTTTTCTTTCCTTCCTTTTCCTTCCTTCATTCCTTCCTTTTCCTTCCTTCCTTTTCCTTCCCTCCTTCCTTTTCCTTCTTTCCTTCCTTTTCCTTCCTTCCTTTCCCTTCCTTCCTTTTCCTTCCCTCCTTCCTTTTCCTTCCCTCCTTCCTTTTCCTTCCTTCCTTCCTTTTCCTTCCTTCCTTCCTTTTCCTTCCCTCCTTCATTTTCCTTCCTTCCTTTTCCTTCCTTCCTTTTCTTTCCTTCCTTCTTTTTCCTTCCTTCCTTTTCCTTCCTTCCTTCCTTCCTTTTCCTTCCTTCCTTCCTTTTCTTTCCTTCCTTCTTTTTCCTTCCTTCCTTTTTCTTCCTTCCTTTTCCTTTCTTCCTTCCTTTTCCTTCCTTCCTTCCTTCCTTTTCCTTCCCTCCTTCCTTCCTTTTCCTTCCTTCCTTTTCCTTCCCTCCTTCCTTTTCCTTCCTTCATTCCTTCTTTTTCCTTCCTTCCTTTTCCTTCCTTCCTTTTCCTTCCTTCCTTCTTTTTCCTTCCTTCCTTTTTCTTCCTTCCTTCCTTCCTTTTCTTTCCTTCCTTTTTTTCCTTCCTTCCTTTTCTTTCCTTCCTTCTTTTTCTTTCCTTCCTTCTTTTTCTTTCCTTCCTTCTTTTTCCTTCCTTCCTTTTCCTTCCTTCCTTCCTTCTTTTTCCTTCCTTCCTTTTCCTTCCTTCCTTTTCCTTCCTTCCTTTTCATTCCTTCCTTCCTTTTCTTTCCTTCCTTTTCCTTCCTTCCTTTTCCTTCCTTCCATCCTTTTCCTTCCTTTTCCTTCCTTCCTTTTCCTTCCCTTCTTCCTTTTCCTTCCTTCCTTTTCCTTCCTTTTCCTTCCTTCCTTTTTCTTCCCTCTTTCCTTTTCCTTCCCTCCTTCCTTTTCCTTCCTTCCTTTTCCTTCCCTCCTTCCTTTTCCTTCCCTCCTTCCTTTTCCTTCCTTCCTTTTCCTTCCCTCCTTCCTTTTCCTTCCTTCCTTCCTTTTCCTTCCTTCCTTCCTTTCCCTTCCTTCCTTCCTTTTCCTTCCTTCCTTCCTTTTCCTTCCTCCTTTTCTTTCCTTTCTTCCTTTTCCTTCCTTCCTTTTCATTCCTTCCTTCCTTTTCCTTCCTTTTCCATCCCTCCTTCCTTTTCCTTCCTTCCTTCCTTTTCCTTCCTTCCTTCCTTTTCCTTCCCTCCTTCCTTCCTTTTTCCGTCCTTCCTTCTTTTTCCTTCCTTCCTTTTCCTTCCTTTTCCTTCCCTCCTTCCTTTTCCTTCCTTCCTTTTCTTTCCTTCCTTTTCTTTCTGTCCTTCCTTTTCTTTCCTTCCTTTTCCTTCCTTCCTTTTCCTTCCTTGTTTCCTTTTCCTTCCTTTTCCTTCCTTCCTTTTCTTTCCTTCCTTCCTTTTCTTTCCTTCCTTTTCCTTCCTTCCTTTTCTTTCCTTCCTTTTCCTTCCTTCCTTTTCCTTCCTTCCTTTTCCTTCCTTCCTTTTCCTTCCTTCCTTTTCCTTCCTTCCTTTTCCTTCCTTCCTTCCTTTTCCTTCCTTCCTTCCTTTTCCTTCCTTCCTTCCTTTTCCTTCCTTCCTTTTCCTTCCTTCCTTCTCCTTTCTTCCTCACCACAGGTATTTTTGACGCTCCTCAAGAGCAAACTCCTCCTTGTCTCTGGTTTGTGAAGGTCGCCTTTTCCAGACGTTTCAGCTCTTTCCACAGATGCTCATTAGGATTTAGGTCAGGGCTCATAGTAGTCACTTCAGAATAGTCCAGTTTTCCTCTTAGCCATTCTTGGGTGTTTTTAGCTTTGTGTTTTGGGTCATTATCCTGTTGCAAGACCCAAGACCTGCGACTGAGACCAAGCTTTCTGACACTGGGCAGCACATTTCTCTCTAGAATCTCTTGATACTCTTGTGATTTCATTATACCCTGTACAGATTTAAGACACCCTGTGCCATATACAGCAAAGCAGCCCCAGAACATAACAGAGCCTCCTCCATGTTTCACAGTAGGGACAGTGTTCTTTTCTTGATATGTTTCATTTTTCCGTCTGTGAACATAGAGCTGATGTGCCTTGCCAAAACGTTCCAATCTTGCCTCATCTGTCCCTAGGACATTCTCCTAGAAGCTTTGTCACTTGTCAACATGTAGTTTGGCAAATTCTAGTCTGTTTTTTTTTATGATTTATTTTCAACAATGGTGTCCTCCTTGGTCGTCTCCCATAAAGTCCACTTTGGCTCAATCAACGCCGGATGGTGCGAACTGACACTGATGTTACTTGAGCTTGAAGTTCACCTTTAATCTCTGTAGCCGATTTTCTGGGCTCTTTTGTTACCATTCGTATTATCCCTCTCTTTGATTTGTTGTCAATTTTCCTCCTGCGGCCACGTCCAGGGAGGTTGGCTACAGTCCCATGGATCTTACATTTCTGAATAACATGTGCAACTGTAGTCACAGGCACATCAAGCTGCTTGGAGATGGTCTTATACCCTTTACATTTAACATGCTTGTCTATAATTTTCTTTCTAATCTCCTGAGACAACTCTTTCCTTTGCTCCCTTTGGTCCATGTTGAGTGTGGTACACACCATGTCACCAAACAGCACAGTGAGTGTCTGTAGCCCTATATACAGGACCTCTTGTCCCATTTGTTACATTATTTTCAGGGGCGCCATCATTTCTCTCCAGGCCTGTTACATGAGTGGAAGCAGAAAAGCAGCAATGTCTGACGTCATCTCTTCTTTTTCATAGATTTTTTATTTATTATTACTTTTGTCAGATTCAAGTTATTTCTGTGACCATTGTTGGATTTTCTGTCATTAAATAAGGGGCGAGGGGGACAACGATTTTGACCATGTGTGTATCGGGTCAGTCTGGGGTTTTAGGCTATATGCACACGCTGCAGTTTTTTCTGCACATAACCTGCAACCAAAACTGCACCTGACAGGTAGCTCAAATAGATGGATAGATAGAATAGATAGAAAGAAATAACAGAATAGCTTGATAGAGGGATAACTAGCTTGGACAGCTGTTTTTTTATTTTTTGGGGGTAAATAAATAACATGGGGTCCCCCCCATTTTTCATAACCTGCCAAGGTATAGCAGCAGCTGCAGACTGCATCCCTCAGCTGTGTGCTGTACCTTGGCTGGTTATGAAAAATAGAGGGGATCCCACACTTTTTTTTTTTTTTTTCAAATGATGTGGGCCCCCCCATTTTTCTAAAACCAGCCAAGGAGCAGCAGACAGCTGGGGGCTGATATAGGGGCATTGTTATTTGAGACAAAAACACAAAAAGAATGAACACGCTGCTTCTTTTTTTTTTGCAGACGGTTTTGACAAATAAACTGCAATGTGCGCGCAGCAAATCTGCTTTCTCATAGACTTTGCTGGGAAGTCAAAAGTCAGAACTTGCTGACAAAAAAACTGCACTAAAAAACGCAGCGTGCGCATGTAGCTATAGCCTCTCCATGTAAACAGATACATTTCTAGTCACTGACAGCAAGCAAAGATTGTGGATGGGGAACATAGTAGAAAATACACCCAAGAAATACAAAACGAAGCAGCAAAATTGGCCAAAAAAGCCACAAATTCACAAAAAGGAATGTATAATCTTGAAAAATAAATACAAAAGCCACAAATACCACAAAAAAAGCCACAAAATGCATGAAACCACGCCGCAAAATACACGAAAGGCCACAAAATACTAAGATCAGCACCTAGGCACTGGGATGTTTTTCCTCTCTATGACTGCCGTGGGCTATTTGGTTTCCTGATGATTTTGTGTGCGATCCACAGGGGACATCAGAAGCCCCCCCCCCCGATGTGACCCGTGACCCCCCGATAGTTCTGCCCCCGGGGGCACCGCCGTGTTCGTCCCGCTGCCTCTCAGAGGATCCTGCCATCTCCCGGAGCTGATTGTTATTCCGCAGACACGCCGGTGTCAGCCATAATTGATGGGGCGCTTATACTAAATCGCCTGGGGACGCGTTTGAGATGAGAGTGAAGTTTACTAAAAATGAAATTGAATTTTTGGGACTGTAAAGCGCGCTGCTGTTTAGTGGGAGATATAATGAGAACGGACGGAGCGAGCGGCCTGTAACACGACAGCTCTGCTCAACTGTACAGCGCCAATGTCTGCCCTTACAACAGGCGTACACTCACTCTTACAGGACAGGCGCACACTCACTCTTACAGGACAGGCGCACACTCACTCTTACAGGACAGGCGTACACTCGCTCTTACAGGACAGGCGCACACTCGCTCTTACAGGACAGGCGCACACTCACTCTTACAGCACAGGCGTACACTCACTCTTACAGGACAGGCGTACACTCACTCTTACAGGACAGGCGTACACTCACTCTTACAGGACAGGTGCACACTCACTCTTACAGGACAGGCGCACACTCACTCTTACAGGACAGGCGTACACTCACTCTTACAGGACAGGCGCACACTCACTCTTACAGGACAGGCGCACACTCACTCTTACAGGACAGGCGCACACTCACTCTTACAGGACAGGCGTACACTCACTCTTACAGGACAGGCGCACACTCACTCTTACAGGACAGGCGCACATTCACTCTTACAGGACAGGCGTACACTCCCTCTTACAGGACAGGCGCACACTCACTCTTACAGGACAGACGTACACTCGCTCTTACAGGACAGGCGCACACTCGCTCTTACAGGACAGGTGTACACTCACTCTTACAGGACAGGCGCACACTCACTCTTACAGGACAGGCGCACACTCACTCTTACAGGACAGGCGTACACTCCCTCTTACAGGACAGGCGCACACTCACTCTTACAGGACAGGCGTACACTCGCTCTTACAGGACAGGCGCACACTCGCTCTTACAGGACAGGTGTACACTCACTCTTACAGGACAGGCGTACACTCCCTCTTACAGGACAGGTGTACACTCACTCTTACAGGACAGGCGCACACTCACTCTTACAGGACAGGCGTACACTCACTCTTACAGGACAGGCGTACACTCCCTCTTACAGGACAGGCATACGCTCACTCTTACAGGACAGGCGTGTGAAGATGTAATTTACCCTCTCACTGTATATGCTGTACAGATTCCTATTTCAAGCTGGGTTCATTGTCTTATTTGAACTACTTCTGTGTACATTTCTATTGTTGTAGGTAATCACCCCCTAAAATGCAAGGTTATATCCTCTTGAGGCACTTCCATCCCTGGGAGTAGGGGGAGGTGGGCCTAGAGTCCAACTAGTGTAAACTCTGCTTACCTGGGAGATTCAGTCAGAGTGAGCTGAAACTTGAAGGGAGCAGGAGCTCCAGCCTGTGTGGCTGTGGACACGGACGGAGCTAGGCCTGTGTGGCGGCCCGTGGGATTGTGTGGAACTCTTTGGACTACTGTAAGGACGATTGCTTTGTAATCCGGTCCGAGGATTGTCGGGAAGGGCCCCCGAATCTGTTTTACGTGGACTTATCGTGTGCTGTTCTTGCATTCCTGTTAATAAACCTGTTGGATCGTCCCTCGGCCTCGTCCATCCTTTGCTCTGTTGTACACCCCCGTCACAAACTGGTTGGCAGCGCTGGGATCAGAGCAGAAGGAATGGAGGACAATGGCTCAACATCAGGAACCAGCACTGCAGAGTACAAGACCTGGACTTTGGGGAGCCTGCAATCAAAGGCCCGTGAAGTAGGAGTTCGTTTCAAAGGACTCTCCAAGGAGCAGCTGATTGAGGCGCTAGAAGGAGTCTGCTCGCAAAATGACGTGGAGGAAGGATCCTCACAGCAAACGGAAGAAAGACGGCAGCCGGAGGTGAATACCCAAAAAAGTCAATGGATTGTGTGGTACAAGGAAAAGATGGCACTGCTTGGAGATGAGGCCACCATAGAAGATAAGAGGGAGGCCATGCGTGGAGCTGAAGAGAAGGAGCGCAGGATGGAGGAGATGGCACTGCTGGATAAGGAGCTCGCTGTGGAAGCCGCGAGAGGTTCCAGACAGACTGTAACCCCAGCACCCATCATAAGGGAACTTCCCAGGGTGTCCCGCAAAGACTTTAAGCCGTTCAATGAGGCTGCAGGCGACATTGAGGGCTTCTTCCAGGACTTTGAGCATCAGTGTCGATTAATGGAAGTCCCGGACAGGGAGCGTGTCCGGCATCTGGTTGGGCTCCTAGAGGGGGGAGCTGCTGAAGCCTATAGAGCTATGGACCCTCGGTGGAACTGTGAGTATGCGGATATTAAACAGACTATTCTAGAACATTATGCTGTGACCCCAGACACTTACAGGACTCAGTTCCGTGCTTTAGCCTGTGATGGGGAAGTGTCTTTTAAGATATATGCTCATAGACTCAAACAAATATGTAATCGCTGGCTGGAGGCAGAGGAGGCCTTATCTTGGGAGACCTTCCTGCAGGTCATCCTAAAAGAGCAGTTCTATGCCAGGTGCCCAGCGGAAATCAGAGAATGGGTGCGTGAGAGAAAACCAGCGACAGTGGAGGAAGCTGCTGCTCTCGCTGATGAGGCTCTCACCATCAAGCCTCAGTGGAGGGTTCTGTTGGAGGATGGAGAGACGCCTAACAGCTCCACAACACCGGATGCCCCCAGTTATTCTGCCCCCATTGTTCCCCGTTCCTCTAAGCCACCACATGTTGATACCCGTGTTAATGTGCCTCCAGTTGCTTCTACTGCACTTTCTGGAATACGCCGGGGAGAGGAAGTAACAGAGCACAGGTGTTATGTTTGTAGGCATCCCGGGCATTTGCAGGCCTCATGCCCAGCCAGGCCATGGAGGAATCATCCTCAAACCCCTACAGCACTTTCAGGTGGGAGCCGGCCTCCAAGTTCCCCTACCCCTTACCCAAGAGGACGCCTTGGATGTAGGGAGACCCAGCTCAGATGCTATCAATGTGGACAGCCAGGGCATCGGCAAGTCTCCTGCCCAGCTGTTCAAATGAGGACTGATCCTGCACCCAATCGGATTGTTAATTATTTACAGCCCAGTGCCATGGAGGAAGATGTGGCACCGTTATGTGAGGACTGGCCTAGTGACTCAGCCCCCCATGTTGCACCACCAGGAGTTTACGGGGTGCGACCCGCAGTTATGACGACTTCTGCTCATCGAGGTAAGCACTTGCAGGAGGTTGTGCTGGATGGACAGAGACTTGTTGGATTCTGTGACTCGGGTGCTTTCCTCACACTGGCTGATCCCCGAGTGGTTCGGCCTGAGGCAATCCATAGAGGACCTGGGATTGTTATTGAACTGGCTGGTGGACAATGGAGGACTATTCCCACAGCCACTGTGGATCTGAACTTTGGTTTTGGGGTCAGGCGATGCGTGGTTGGGGTGATGGGTGGTCTGCCTGCAGCTGTTCTCCTGGGCAATGATGTGGGAGAGCTACGATGCCAATTCGTGGCTGCATGAAGCCACATGTAAGTAACGCTCTGCCTGTGTGTACTTAACCAGTGACCTGTAGAGGTCCCTAGTACATACACAAGTTGGGAGGGGGAGGGATTGTGAAGATGTAATTTACCCTCTCACTGTATATGCTGTACAGATTCCTATTTCAAGCTGGGTTCATTGTCTTATTTGAACTACTTCTGTGTACATTTCTATTGTTGTAGGTAATCACCCCCTAAAATGCAAGGTTATATCCTCTTGAGGCACTTCCATCCCTGGGAGTAGGGGGAGGTGGGCCTAGAGTCCAACTAGTGTAAACTCTGCTTACCTGGGAGATTCAGTCAGAGTGAGCTGAAACTTGAAGGGAGCAGGAGCTCCAGCCTGTGTGGCTGTGGACACGGACGGAGCTAGGCCTGTGTGGCGGCCCGTGGGATTGTGTGGAACTCTTTGGACTACTGTAAGGACGATTGCTTTGTAATCCGGTCCGAGGATTGTCGGGAAGGGCCCCCGAATCTGTTTTACGTGGACTTATCGTGTGCTGTTCTTGCATTCCTGTTAATAAACCTGTTGGATCGTCCCTCGGCCTCGTCCATCCTTTGCTCTGTTGTACACCCCCGTCACAAGGCGCACACTCGCTCTTACAGGACAGGCATACACTCACTCTTACAGGACAGGCGTACACTCGCGCTTACAGGACAGGCGTACACTCACGCTTACAGGACAGGTGTACACTCGCTCTTATAGGACAGGCGTACACTCGCTCTTACAGGACAGGCGTACACTCGCTCTTATAGGACAGGCGTACACTCCCTCGTACAGGACAGGCGTACACTCGCTCTTACAGGACAGGTGTACACTCGCTCTTACAGGACAGGCGTACACTCACTCTTACAGGACAGGCGTACACTCTCTCTTATAGAACAGGCGTACACTCGCTATTACAGGACAGGTGTACACTCGCTTTTACAGGACAAGCGTACACTCGCTCTTACAGGACAGGTGTACACTCGCTCTTACAGGACAGGTGTACACTCACTCTTATAGGACAGGTGTACACTCGCGCTTACAGGAAAAGCGAACACTCACTTTTACAGGACAGCCATACACTCGCTCTTACAGGACAGGCATACACTCACTCTTACAGGACAAGTGTACACTTGCTGTCACAGGACAGGCGTACACTCGCTCTTATAGGACAGGCGTACACTCGCTCTTATAGGACAGGCGTACACTTGCTCTTATAGGACAGGCATACACTCGCTCTTATAGGACAGGCGTACACTCGCTCTAATAGGACAGGCGTACACTCGCTATTACAGGACAGGTGTACACTCGCTTTTACAGGACAAGCGTACACTCGCTCTTACAGGACAGGTGTACACTCGCTCTTACAGGACAGGTGTACACTCACTCTTATAGGACAGGTGTACACTCGCGCTTACAGGAAAAGCGAACACTCACTTTTACAGGACAGCCATACACAGGCTCTTACAGGACAGGCATACACTCACTCTTACAGGACAAGTGTACACTTGCTGTCACAGGACAGGCGTACACTCGCTCTTATAGGACAGGCGTACACTCGCTCTTATAGGACAGGCGTACACTTGCTCTTATAGGACAGGCATACACTCGCTTTTATAGGACAGGCGTACACTCGCTCTAATAGGACAGGCGTACACTCGCTCTTATAGGACAGGTGTACACTCGCTCTTACAGTCGGGGACAGGTGTACACTCGCTCTTACAGTCGAGGACAGGTTTACACTTGCTCTTACAGTCGGGGACAGGCGTACACTCGCTCTTACAGTCGAGGACAGGTGTACACTCGTTCTTACAGTCGGGGACAGGTGTAGACTCGCTCTTACAGTCGGGGATAGGTGTACACTCGCTCTTACAGTCGGGGACAGGTGTAGACTCGCTCTTACAGTTGGGGACAGGTGTACACTTGCTCTTACAGTCGGGGATAGGTGTACACTCGCTCTTACAGTCGGGGACAGGTGTAGACTCGCTCTTACAGTTGGGGACAGGTGTACACTCGCTCTTACAGTTGGGGACAGGTGTACACTCGCTCTTACAGTCGGGGATAGGTGTACACTCGCTCTTACAGTCGAGGACAGGTGTACACTCGCTCTTACAGTCGGGGACAGGTGTACACTTGCTCTTACAGTCGGGGACAGGTGTAGATTCGCTCTTACAGTCGGGGACAGGTGTACACTCGCTCTTACAGTCGGGGACAGGTGTACACTCGCTCTTACAGTCGGGGACAGGTGTACACTCGCTGTTATAGTCGGGGACAGGTGTACACTCGCTGTTACAGTCGGGGACAGGTGTACACTCGCTCTTACAGTCGGGGACAGGTGTACACTCGCTGTTATAGTCGGGGACAGGTGTACACTTGCTCTTACAGTCGGGGACAGGTGTACACTCGCTCTTACAGTCGTGGACAGGTGTAGACTCGCTCTTACAGTCAGGGACAGGTGTAAACTCGCTCTTACAGTTGGGGACAGGTGTAGACTTGCTCTTACAGTCGGGGAAAGGTGTACACTCACTCTTACAGTCGGGGACAGGTGTAGACTCGCTCTTACAGTCGGGGACAGGTGTAGACTCGCTCTTACAGTCGGGGACAGGTGTACACTCGCTCTTACAGTCGGGGACAGGTGTACACTTGCTCTTACAGTCGGGGACAGGTGTACACTCGCTCTTACAGTCGGGGACAGGTGTACACTCGCTGTTATAGTCGGGGACAGGTGTACACTCGCTCTTACAGTCGGGGACAGGTGTACACTTGCTCTTACAGTCGGGGACAGGTGTACACTTGCTGTTATAGTCGGGGACAGGCGTACACTCGCTCTTACAGTCGGGGACAGGTGTACACTTGCTCTTACAGTAGGGGACAGGCGTACACTCGCTCTTACAGTCAGGGACAGGTGTAGACTCGCTCTTACAGTTGGGGACAGGTGTAGACTTGCTCTTACAGTCGGGGACAGGTGTACACTCACTCTTACAGTCGGGGACAGGTGTAGACTCGCTCTTACAGTCGGGGACAGGTGTAGACTCGCTCTTACAGTCGGGGACAGGTGTACACTCGCTCTTACAGTCGGGGACAGGTGTACACTTGCTCTTACAGTCGGGGACAGGTGTAGACTCGCTCTTACAGTTGGGGACAGGTGTAGACTCGCTCTTACAGTTGGGGACAGGCGTACACTCGCTCTTACAGTCGGGGACAGGTGTACACTCGCTCTTACAGTCGGGGACAGGTGTACACTTGCTCTTACAGTCGGGGACAGGTGTACACTCGCTGTTATAGTCGGGGACAGGTGTACACTCGCTCTTACAGTCGGGGACAGGTGTACACTTGGTCTTACAGTCGGGGACAGGTGTACACTCGCTGTTATAGTCGGGGACAGGCGTACACTCGCTCTTACAGTCGGGGACAGGTGTACACTTGCTCTTACAGTCGGGGACAGGTGTACACTCGCTGTTATAGTCGGGGACAGGTGTACACTCGCTCTTACAGTCAGGGACAGGTGTACACTTGCTCTTACAGTCGGGGACAGGTGTAGACTCGCTCTTACAGTCGGGGACAGGTGTACACTCGCTGTTATAGTCGGGGACAGGCGTACACTTGCTCTTACAGTCGGGGACAGGTGTACACTTGCTCTTACAGTCGGGGACAGGTGTACACTCGCTGTTATAGTCGGGGACAGGTGTACACTCGCTCTTACAGTCGGGGACAGGTGTACACTCGCTCTTACAGTCGGGGACAGGTGTACACTTGCTCTTACAGTCGGGGACAGGCGTACACTCACTCTTACAGTTGGGGACAGGTGTACACTCGCTCTTACAGTCGGGGACAGGTGTACACTTGCTCTTACAGTCAGGGACAGGTGTACACTCGCTGTTATAGTCGGGGACAGGTGTACACTCGCTCTTACAGTCGGGGACAGGTGTACACTCGCTCTTACAGTTGGGGACAGGTGTACACTTGCTCTTACAGTCGGGGACAGGTGTAGACTCGCTCTTACAGTCGGGGACAGGCGTACACTCGCTCTTACAGTCGGGGACAGGTGTACACTTGCTCTTACAGTTGGGGACAGGCGTACACTCGCTCTTACAGTCGGGGACAGGTGTACACTCGCTCTTACAGTCGGGGACAGGTGTACACTTGCTCTTACAGTTGGGGACAGGCGTACACTCGCTCTTACAGTCGGGGACAGGTGTACACTCGCTCTTACAGTCGGGGACAGGTGTACACTCGCTCTTACAGTCGGGGACAGGCGTACACTCGCTCTTACAGTCGGGGACAGGTGTACACTTGCTCTTACAGTTGGGGACAGGCGTACACTCGCTCTTACAGTCGGGGACAGGTGTACACTCGCTCTTACAGTCGGGGACAGGCGTACACTCGCTCTTACAGTCGGGGACAGGTGTACACTCGCTCTTACAGTTGGGGACAGGTGTACACTCGCTCTTACAGTCGGGGACAGGCGTACACTCGCTCTTACAGTCGGGGACAGGTGTAGACTCGCTCTTACAGTCGGGGACAGGCGTACACTCGCTCTTACAGTCGGGGACAGGCGTACACTCGCTCTTACAGTCGGGGACAGGTGTACACTTGCTCTTACAGATAGGGAAAGGCTTAGACGGGGAGTATGAATGATCTCATTTGGCCCTTTCTTTTCAGGGCCCCTGTACAGTGCATGGACCGCCTCTTTGGGGCACACATAGGGCGCTTCTGGGCCACCCTTCTCTATATATCTGTATACCAGGGCCAGGAGAAGCTGCTGTCCCTTGTACAAGGCCACTTAGGAGAGCAGTACAACATGCACTCGTGATTGACGGTGGCGAATATATCGCCTTCCAGTAAGAACAGCGGCTATTAACCAGCGAGCTCAGAGATCACACATAAGAGGGGATCGTGGAAAGGTTCCGTAACTCTTTGTTATGTCACCTGATGATTTCTCGGTTTTCTGTGATCATCAGTGATATGGATCAGTGTCGGGGACATCTGCTGGTCAGTTCCTGGTACTACACAGAATGTCCCCGTGATTGTCCTGGGTCTATATGATGTGCACTTTACATAAATGATACATCTCACTACGTGCGTCTCCATTAATTTCTGGGGTTTGTCTCTGCCTTTTATTTTTGCTTTGATTGTTTCATCTCCTACAGAAAAGGTGAACCCCAAAACCCAAAATCTAACCGATTGGGTCAGTCTTTTACAATTCACAAGACTATGCAGTGTGAATTTGTGCCAGGACCGGACTCACACACCGCGGGCCCCATACAGGACTATGCAGTGTGAATCTGTGCCAGGACCGGACTCACACACCGCGGGCCCCATACAGGACTATGCAGTGTGAATCTGTGCCAGGACCGGCCTCACACTCCGCGGGCCCCATACAGGACTATGCAGTGTAAATCTGTGCCAGGACCAGCCTCACACTCCGCGGGCCCCATACAGGACTATGCAGTGTGAATCTGTGCCAGGACCAGCCTCACACTCCGCGGGCCCCATACAGGACTATGCAGTGTGAATCTGTGCCAGGACCAGCCTCACACTCTGCGGGCCCCATACAAGACTATGCAGTGTGAATCTGTGCCAGGACCGGACTCACACTCCGCAGGCCCCATACAGGACTATGCAGTGTGAATCTGTGCCAGGACCGGACTCACACTCCGCGGGCCCCATACAGGACTATGCAGTGTGAATCTGTGCCAGGACCGGCCTCACACTCCGCGGGCCCCATACAAGACTATGCAGTGTGAATCTGTGCCAGGACCGGACTCACACTCTGCGGGCCCCATACAGGACTATGCAGTGTGAATCTGTGCCAGGACCGGACTCACACTCTGCGGGCCCCATACAAGACTATGCAGTGTAAATCTGTGCCAGGACCGGCCTCACACTCTGCAGGCCCCATACAGGACTATGCAGTGTGAATCTGTGCCAGGACCGGTCTCACACTCCGCGGGCCCCATACAGGACTATGCAGTGTGAATCTGTGCCAGGACCGGCCTCACACTCCGCGGGCCCCATACAGGACTATGCAGTGTGAATCTGTGCCAGGACCAGACTCACACTCTGCGGGCCCCATACAGGACTATGCAGTGTGAATCTGTGCCATGACCGGACTCATACTCCGCAGGCCCCATACAGGACTATGCAGTGTGAATCTGTCCCAGGACCGGACTCACACACCGCGGGCCCCATACAGGACTATGCAGTGTGAATCTGTGCCAGGACTGGACTCACACTCCGTGGGCCCCATACAGGACTATGCAGTGTGAATCTGTGCCAGGACTGGACTCACACTCCGCGGGCCCCATACAGGACTATGCAGTGTGAATCTGTGCCAGGACCAGCCTCACACTCCGTGGGCCCCATACAGGACTATGCAGTGTGAATCTGTGCCAGGACCGGCCTCACACTCCGCAGGCCCCATACAAGACTATGCAGTGTGAATCTGTGCCAGGACCGGCCTTACACTCCGCAGGCCCCATACAGGACTATGCAGTGTGAATCTGTGCCAGGACCAGCCTCACACTCCGCAGGCCCCATACAAGACTATGCAGTGTGAATCTGTGCCAGGACCGGACTCACACTCCGCAGTCCCCATACAGGACTATGCAGTGTGAATCTGTGCCAGGACCGGCCTTACACTCCGCGGGCCCCATACAGGACTATGCAGTGTAAATCTGTGCCAGGACCGGCCTCACACTCCGCAGGCCCCATACAGGACTATGCAGTGTGAATCTGTGCCAGGACCGGCCTTACACTCCGCGGGCCCCATACAGGACTATGCAGTGTAAATCTGTGCCAGGACCAGCCTCACACTCCGCGGGCCCCATACAGGACTATGCAGTGTAAATCTGTGCCAGGACCGGCCTCACACTCCGCAGGCCCCATACAGGACTATGCAGTGTGAATCTGTGCCAGGACCGGCCTCACACTCCGCAGGCCCCATACAGGACTATGCAGTGTGAATCTGTGCCAGGACCAGCCTCACACTCCGCGGGCCCCATACAGGACTATGCAGTGTAAATCTGTGCCAGGACCAGACTCACAGTCCGCGGGCCCCATACAAGACTATGCAGTGTGAATCTGTGCCAGGACCAGCCTCACACTCCGCGGGCCCCATACAGGACTATGCAGTGTAAATCTGTGCCAGGACCGGCCTCACACTCCGCAGGCCCCATACAAGACTATGCAGTGTGAATCTGTGCCAGGACCGGCCTTACACTCCGCAGGCCCCATACAGGACTATGCAGTGTGAATATGTGCCAGGACCAGCCTCACACTCCGCGGGCCCCATACAGGACTATGCAGTGTAAATCTGTGCCAGGACCGGCCTCACACTCCGCAGGCCCCATACAGGACTATGCAGTGTGAATCTGTGCCAGGACCGGCCTCACACTCCGCAGGCCCCATACAGGACTATGCAGTGTGAATCTGTGCCAGGACCGGCCTCACACTCCGCGGGCCCCATACAGGACTATGCAGTGTAAATCTGTGCCAGGACCGGCCTCACACTCCGCAGGCCCCATACAGGACTATGCAGTGTGAATCTGTGCCAGGACCGGCCTCACACTCCGCAGGCCCCATACAAGACTATGCAGTGTGAATCTGTGCCAGGACCGGCCTTACACTCCGCAGGCCCCATACAGGACTATGCAGTGTGAATCTGTGCCAGGACCAGCCTCACACTCCGCGGGCCCCATACAGGACTATGCAGTGTAAATCTGTGCCAGGACCGGCCTCACACTCCGCAGGCCCCATACAGGACTATGCAGTGTGAATCTGTGCCAGGACCGGCCTCACACTCCGCAGGCCCCATACAGGACTATGCAGTGTGAATCTGTGCCAGGACCGGCCTCACACTCCGCAGGCCCCATACAAGACTATGCAGTGTGAATCTGTGCCAGGACCGGACTCACACTCCGCAGGCCCCATACAAGACTATGCAGTGTGAATCTGTGCCAGGACCGGACTCACACTCCGCAGGCCCCATACAGACTCTTGTGGCTATTTCTATGCCACATGTATGAATATAATTACTCTATACTTCTGCACTCCAGAAACAACGTCCTTCCTAATAGAAATCATCTTAATATAAGGAAACAGATAATAAGTCCATTACTCTGCAGCATTATAGCAAAGTAGGGCCCTGGCCCCATGAGCTTACAATCTTCATGGAAACGAAAGGTGGCAGAAAAGGCAAAACATGTAGGCATTCGTAATATGACTCTATGTCAGAGATCAGGGATTGTTGATGTGGAGAGGATTGAGCTGAAAAATTAACCTGATCATCCAGGGTAGCACATTCCAGAAAACTGCTGCAGCACGAGAGAAATCCCAGAGGTGGAGGGAGCAGGCTCTGATTATTTAGGAATAGATGAGCCTGTCTGCTGCTTCCCGGATGGATTGGAGGGGGTGGGGGGGGGCAAATACTATGACCTGGAAGAACCAAGATGAGAGTGTATAAGAGGCCATTTCTGGAGCTGCAGGGGACATGAGCCTGTGATTCAGTATGGAGAGTGAAAGACGGTTATAACATTCTGCCGGCTGGATGGTTGGATCTAAGGATTGGGGCTATAGACAGAGGGGTCTGATGGTAAGCAGGGCTCGTCCTTACATCATGCCCTCCTGGTCCTGCGGAGTCATCCTCCATTCAGCAGAGAGGAGACGGGTGACATTGCTCCTCTGTGACCTCACATGTCTATAGCACGCTTGGGTGCAGCTGAGCTGTGACCCGCCATCTAGGCCCCTGCATGAATGAACCTTACAGTCCATGGCACCCCTGTCCATCACCCTGGCTGGGGTTCATGTTGCCCCCAAACTGGAAGCATCCCCTTATCTTCAGGCCCGGCATGCAGCACTTCCATGCTGCAGCTGCGGTGGGATCTCTTGGCAGAGGCCAAGACCTATTCTTGGAGGCTCGTCCGGGACTGCGAGCAGCTGAGCGCTGACTGACAGCTCCAGCTCCCAAGAGGTTGTTCAGCAGCAGCGGATGATGTATTCCTAATTCCAGCAAGCAATTTTAATTTTCACTTGTCTCGGATGAATGAAGCTGTTCCTTATCCAACTTCATGAGGTCTTGGCCTGACACTTCCGTTCTGTGGGGACTATGATTTTATGCCAGGCAGGCGTACGGAAACCTGGTGGGTGTGTACGAAGCTGGCGGATGTGTGGGGGCCTGACGGGCATAAATGGACCTGACAAGCATCTAAGGACCTGACGGGCATCTAAGGACCTGACAGGCATCTAAGGACCTGACGGGAATCTAAGGACCTGATGGGCATGTGGGGACCTGACAGGCATAAAGGGACCTGACGGGAATCTAAGGACCTGACAGGCATCTAAGGACCTGACGGGAATCTAAGGACCTGACGGGCATCTAAGGACCTGACAGGCATCTAAGGATCTGACGGGAATCTAAGGACCTGACGGGCATGTGGGGACCTGACAGGCATAAAGGGACCTGACGGGAATCTAAGGACCTGACGGGCATCTAAGGACCTGACGGGCATGTGGGGACCTGACAGGCATGAAGGGACCTGACAGGCATCTAAGGACCTGACGGGCATGTGGGGACCTGACAGGCATAAAGGGACCTGACAGGCATCTAAGGACCTGAAGGGCGTGTGGGGACCTGACGGGCGTAAAAGTACCTGACGGTTGTAAAAGGACCTGACAGGCATCTTAGGACCTGACTGGCATGTAGGGACCTGACGGGCGTAAAGGGACCTGACTGGCATGTAGGGACCTGATGGGCGTATGAGAACCTGACGGGCATGTAGGGACCTGATGGGCGTATGAGAACCTGACAGGCATGTAGGGACCTGATGGGCGTATGAGAACCTGACTGGCATGTAGGGACCTGATGGGCGTATGAGAACCTGACGGGCATGTAGGGACCTGATGGGCGTATGAGAACCTGACGGGCATGTAGGGACCTGATGGGTGTATGAGAACCTGACGGGCATGTAGGGACCTGATGGGCGTATGAGAACCTGACTGGCATGTAGGGACCTGATGGGCGTATGAGAACCTGACGGGCATGTAGGGACCTGATGGGCGTATGAGAACCTGACGGGCATGTAGGGACCTGATGGGCGTGTAGGGACCTGACGGGCTTGTAGGGACCTGACAGGCATCTAAGAACCTGACGGGCATCTAGGGACCTGGGGGGCATGTAGGGACCTGACAGACATGTAGGGCTGTTTCATCTGTGCACCATGGTTGATATAGGGGCTGCCGTTATGGGGTATTTGATGCTGAATGAGGGGTGTTTTTTGCCATATAATGTTTTCCCTACTCTGTATGGGGTATTGGTTCCATGTGAAGGTTGTTAGGTGACACGAGGGGACTTTGCTGTTACAAGAAGGTTATTTGGTGCCACGTAGGTATAAGGGGTAATTCTTAATACCTCGCGGTGTATCTGGATATTTGGGATTACATTAGGGACATTTAATGCCACGTGAGGGGTATCCGGCACTAAATGAGGGCTGTTTAGTGCCACGTGAGGGGTATCCGGCACTAAGTGAGGGGTGTTTAGTGCCACGTGAGAGGAATCCGGCACTAAGTGAGGGCTGTTTAGTGCCACGTGAGGGGTATCCGGCACTAAGTGAGGGGTGTTTAGTGCCACGTGAGAGGAATCCGGCACTAAGTGAGGGCTGTTTTGTGCCACGTGAGGGGTATCCGGCACTAAGTGAGGGCTATTTAGTGCCACGTGAGGGGTATCCGGCACTAAGTGAGGGGTGTTTAGTGCCACGTGAGAGGAATCCGGCACTAAGTGAGGGCTGTTTTGTGCCACGTGAGGGGTATCCGGCACTAAGTGAGGGCTATTTAGTGCCACGTGAGGGGTATCCGGCACTAAGTGAGGGGTGTTTAGTGCCACGTGAGGGGTATTTGAGGCTGGTTAGCGCTCTTTTCTAGTTGTTGTCAGGTGGGGGTGATATGTGGGAGTATCTGGTGCCTCGCGGGGGGTATCAGTCTCTACACGAGGGGTGTATGTTGCGCTGCAGTGAAGGGTTAACCCCGCATAGATATGATGCCGTCTGCGATGAGCCTGACATATTACAGATACTGTCCCAGGAAGTAAACACAGCGCTGCGGCCGCGCATAGCCGCGGCATTACTCACCTCATTTACATATGCAGATCACCCGCCACCGCACATGACCTCCCATAAACCCGCGTATTTATCTGCTCTCCTACTGATCAGCATAATATGTTTATGTTTGTGATTTCTCCTTTTTCCACGACCTTCTCTGTGGCGTCGGGTGATCGTAAATCCAGCAAAAGGCGCGAGCGAGACGTGCGCAGAGTCCGGGCGCCATTACTCACCAGACCGCCTCTAATGGCCAAGGAACATGGCGGAGGTCCAGCAATGAGGACCAATCACCGCTGAGGTGGACGGTCACTGACATGGGGGCAGTCACTAATATCGGGGGGGCAGTCACTAATCTCGGGGGTCAGTCACCGCTGAGACGGTCACTGACATGGGGGCAGTCACTAATATTAGGGGGGTCAATCACTAATATTAGGGGGGTCAGTCACCGCTGAGGGGGTGGTCACTAACATGGGGCCTATCACTAATATTGGGGGACCAGTCAGTAATATTGGGGGGTCAGTCACTAACATGGGGGCAGTCACTAATATTGGAGGTTCAGTCAATAATATCAGGGTTCAGTCACTAATATCTGGGGGTCAGTCACTGCTGAGGGGGTGTTCACTTACACGGGGCCTATCACTTATATCAAGAGACAAGTCACCGCTGAGGGGGAGGTTCACTAATATGGGGTCATCACAGTCACTGATTCCCATGTTAGTGACTGACCCCCATGTTAGTGACTGACCCCCAATATTAGTGACTGACCCCATGTCAGTGAACATTCCCCCTCAGCGGTGACTGATCCCCGATAATAGTCACTAATATCAAGGGTCAGTCACTAATATCAGGTGTCGGTTACTAATATCGGGGGTCAGTCACTATTATAGGCAATCAGTCTCTAATATTGGGGGTCAGTCACTATTATAGGGGATCAGTCACTCATACTAGGGGTTAGTCACTAATATCGAGGGGGTCAGTTACTATTATAGGGGAACTGTCACTAATATGGGGGTCACTCACTAATATCAGGGGAGTCTCACTATTATAAAGGATCAGTAACTAACATGGGAATCGGTCACTAATATCAGGGGTCAGTCACTAATATGTGGGATCAGTCACTAATATGTGGGATCAGTCACTAATATGTGGGATCAGCCGCTAATATTGGGCCTCAATCACTATTGGTGGATCAGTTACTAATATGAGGGGTCAGTAATTAACATGTAATGGTCAGTCACTAATATGGGGGTAACTCACTAATATGGGAGTGTAGGCACTAATATGGGGGTGCAGACACCAACATGGGGGACCAGTCACTGCTGAGTGCGACATTCACTGACATCGAGTCAGTCACTAATATCAGGGGTCAGTCATTATTATGGGGGATCAGTCACTAACATGGGGGTCAGTCACTAATATGGGGGGTCACTCACTAATATGGGGGTGCAGACACTACTATGGGGGTGAAGAAATCAACATGGCGGAGAATTAATTAACAGGGGGGAATCAATCATTTACATGGGGGTCACTTACATGGGGGACCAATCACTAACAGGGGGGAATGAATCATGAACGTGGGGGTCAGTCACCAACAAAGGGGGTCACTTACATGGGGGAGCAACTAAGAACATTGGGGGGGATCTTTAACTAACATTGGGGTCACTCAACCACTAACAGAGGGATCTCTTCCATGGGGACCAATAACTAATATGGGGTGATCTATCACTAACTTGGGGGGTCAATCGCAGGGAAGGTGGAGTGGGTATAGCGGAGCCTTTTGTGGCATGGATGGATCCGCCCTGTGATGGAGGACATATCGGCTTTTCCCCCTTACGACCCCTCTTGCCGCCGGCGTTTACCCCTCGGTGATGGACGCGGTATAATAGTGATAGACGCGGTCTGATCACATCCTATAAACCCTCCTGAGAGTTTATTACCCACTTACATGTTCCCGTGGAGCGGCTGTAAATATCCCCCACCCGTCAGATCCACTTCCTTGTCCATAATCCACACCATAAATATGCGTAAAGCGAAACGCGTGGCCCGTAGATTGTGGGGAATCGCTGGAGGTAAACACTAATATAACACCAGGTATAAATCTGATTTACCTGCTATTATTTTGCTCATTTGCATTGATATTTTGATATTGTAAATGGTTTCCTATAAAAAATAAGAATAAAAGCGAATGTAGCGTAAAGCGTGCGCCTGTTAATGGCTGCTCCCAAATATCATCGCTCCTATTCTGCCCTATTAACAGCCGCCATTAGATGAGGTCGTCCGTCGCCTACATTACCTTTTATGAGCGTGTTTATGAGTGATGAGTTCAGTTCGGGCAGGCAGCACATAATAACCGGCAGGCACATTAACGCGTGTGACTGCGCCGGGCCCAGACCCCGGCCGACAGCAGCCGAGTGTTCAGAGACGGTGAGATTTATGTCATCCAGCCATGCCGACCACCGCCCGCACCATCCAGCAGAACATGCAGGAGCTTCATACTCAACCATGGAAGCAATGCCTTGTATACAAGAGGAACACTTTATGAAGGACTCATCAGTGGTGATCTGTGAAGGTCCTCATGTTGGATGGGAATATCATAAGTTACATAAAAAAAGGACTAAAGAATGACTGATCGCGCGCTCTGCTCTGATCACTGTGGTCTGGGCGCCAGTGATGGGATGCAGAGCAGCTGTAGGCTATGGTTAGTGTTTTGTCACCCATCAGCTGGTCTCAACGACCACTGTTGGGTTTTAGATTGGTCACTTATGGTTGGTGTTCTCTGTGGTCTATGCTCCATTGATGGGATGTGGATCTGTCATACATGGCCGTTCTCTATCGTGATATGATGGTCAGGCTGCCGGGATCTGTGTTCTGGTCTTGATGTGATGGATATCTGTCACTCATGGTTGTTCTCTGCTGTGATTGTTCATGAATAGGATAAAGATCTATTATTCATGGTTGTCCTCTACTGTGATCGGTGGTCTCCATCATGAGCTGTGACCTGGTCTCCATTGCAGGATAGAGGTTTGTTGTTTGTGGCCGCCCTCTACTGTGGTCGGTGGTCTTCACCATGATCTGTGATCTAGTCTCCATTGTAGGATAGAGGTTTGTTCTTCACGGCCTTCCTCTACTGTGATTGGTGGTCTCCACCTTGATCTGTGATCTGGTCTCCAGTGGCCGGATAGAGGTTTATTATTCATGGCTGCCCTCTACTGTGGTTGGTGGTCTCCACCTTAATCTGTGATCTGGTCTCCATTGCAGGATAAAGGTATATTATTCATGGCCATTCTCTACTGTGGTTGGTGGTCTCCACCATAATCTGTGATCTGGTCTCCATTGCAGGATAAAGGTTTATTATTCATGGCCATTCTCTACTGTGATCAGTGGTCTTCACCATGATCTGTGATCTAGTCTCCATTGTAGGATAGAGGTTTGTTCTTCACGGCCTTCCTCTACTGTGATCGGTGGTCTCCACCTTGATCTGGTCTCCAGTGGCCGGATAGAGGTTTATTATTCATGGCCGTTCTTTACTGTGGTTGGTGATCTCCACTGTGATCTGTGATCTGGTCTCAATTGCAGAACAGTGGTTTATTGTTCATGGACGTTCTCTACTGTGGTTGCAGGTCTCCACCATGACCTGGTCTCCATTGCAGAACAATGGTTTGTTGTTCATGGACGTTCTCTACTGTAATTGCAGGTCTCCACCATGACCTGGACTCCATTGCAGGATAGAAGTTTGTTATTCATGGTTCATGAATCATGGACATTCTCTACTGTGATCAGTGGTTTCCACCGTGATCTGTGATCTGGTCTCCATTGCCGGATAGAGGTTTCTTATTCATGACTGCCCTTTTTCTGTGATCGGTGGTCTCCACCGTGATCTGTTATCTGGTCTCCATTTCAGGATAGAGGTTTGTTATTTATGGCCATTCTCTACTGCAGTCAATGGTCTCGATCATGATCTGGTCTCCATTGCAGGATAGAGGTTTGTTGTTCGTGGTCATACTCTATTATGATCACTGGTCTCCACCGTGATCTGGTCTCCATTGCAGGATAGAGGTTTGTTATTCATGGCCGTTCTCTACTGTGGTCGGTGATCTCCACCGTGATCTGTGATCTGGTCTCCATGGCAGGAGAGAATTGTTATTCATGGCCATTCTCTACTGCAGTCAATGGTCTCCATCATGATCTGGTCTCCATTGCAGGATAGAGGTTTGTTGTTCGTGGTCATACTCTACTATGATCGTTGGTCACCTCTCCACTGTGATCTGTGATTTGGTCTCCAGTGCAGGATAGAGGTTTGTTATTCATGGCCATTCTCTGCTGTGGTCGGTGATCTCCACCGTGATCTGTGATCTGGTCTCCATTGCCAGAGAGATGTTTGATAATCATGGCCGTTTTCTACTGTGGTCACAGGTCTATACCATGATCTGGACTCCATTGCTAGAGAGATGTTTGTTATTCATGGCCCCCCTCCACTGTAATCAGTGGTCTCCACCGTAATCTGGTCTCCATGGCAGGATAGAGGTTTGTTATTCATGGCCGTTCTCTACTGTGGTCGGTGATCTCCACCGTGATCTGTGATCTGGTCTCCATTGCAGGAGAGAATTGTTATTCATGGCCATTCTCTACTGCGGTCAATGGTCTCCATCATGATCTGGTCTCCATTGCAGGATAGAGGTTTGTTGTTCGTGGTCATACTCTACTATGATCGCTGGTCTCCACTGGGATCTGGGATCTGGTCTCCATTGCAGGATAGAGAGTTATTATTCATGGCCGTTCTCTACTGTGGTTGGTAGTCTCCGCTGTAATCTGTGATCTGATCTCCAGTGGTTGGATAGAGGTTTGTTATTCACGGACGCCCTCTACTGGGATCGGTGGTCTCCACCATGATCTGTGAACTGGACTCCATTGCCAGAGAGATGTTTGTTATTCATGGCCCCCTGTACTGTGATCAGTAGTCTCCACCGTGATCTGGTCTCCATTGCAGGATAGAGGTTTGTTATTCATGGCCGTTCTCTACTGTGGTCGGTGATCTCCACCGTGATCTGTGATCTGGTCTCCATTGCAGGAGAGAATTGTTATTCATGGCCATTCTCTACTGTGGTCGGTGGTCTCCATCATGATCTGGTCTCCATTGCAAGATAGAGGTTTGTTGTTCATGGTCATACTCTACTGTGGTTGGTAGTCTCCGCTGTAATCTGTGATCTGATCTCCAGTGGTTGGATAGAGGTTTGTTATTCACGGCCGCCCTCTACTGGGATCGGTGGTGTCCACCGTGATCTATGATCTGGACTCCATTGCCAGAGAGATATTTGTTAGTCATGGCCCCCCTCCACTGTAATCAGTGGTCTCCACCGTGATCTGGTCTCCAGTGCAGGATAGAGGTTTGTTATTCATGGCCGTTCTCTACTGTGGTTGATGGTCTCTACCTTGATCTGTTATCTAGTCTCCATTGCAGGATAGAGATTTGATATTCATGGCCGTTCTCTACTGTCGTCAGTGGTCTCCATCATGATCTGGTCTCCATTGTAAGATAGAGGTTTGTTGTTCGTGGTCATACTCTACTATGATCACTGGTCTCCACTGTGATCTGTGATCTGGTCTCCATTGCAGGATAGAGGTTTGTTATTCATGGCCGTTCTTAACTGGGATTGGTGGTCTCCACCGTGATCTTTTAACGGGACTCCATTGCCAGAGAGATGTTTGTTAATCATGGCCGCCCTCTACTGTGGTCAGTAGTCTCCACCGTGATCTGGTCTCCATTGCCAGAGAGATGTTTGTTAATCATGGCCGCCCTCTACTGTGGTCAGTAGTCTCCACCGTGATCTGGTCTCCATTGCAGGATAAATGTTTGTTATTCATGGCCGTTCTCTACGGTGATCAGTGATGTCCACCGTGACCTGTGATTGGTGGTCTCCATTACAGAATAGAGGTTTTTTGTATGTGGCCATTCTCTACTGAGATATGAGGATTCGTCTGTGATCTATGATGGAATCTATCATTTGTCAGGACCACCTGAACACAATAGAAAAACCCCAACATGGAAGACGTCTTTTTGTGGCATGATCAGGCTTAAGCGACTCTAGGGAAATAGTCCACCTTTTCAGTTGACCAAAATTTTAGACTGATAGGGAATTTAGGCTGTGAGCTCCAAAGAACAGACATGATGATGTCTGTATAGCGCTGGGGAATACGATGGCGCTATATAAGTTGTCCTGCTGTCTATTCGTGGGTGGAGGGCCAGCCTAGTAAGTAAGTCCCTGAAATAGCCACTAAGACCTGACGAGGAGGCTCCCACTTTGGACAGTGTTAATCTGGACCGTCTGTAGATGGCCGCGGCTGGTGAAATGACAGCCACATTCACATCATCCTTTATGATTGAGCATCTCGTGTAGCAGAATATATTCGTATGAGCAGCGCTCCGCTAGGGTTTGGCTTTCCCCGTCCGGCATGATTGACAGCTCTCCTTGGCACTGTCATCAGTGGAGAGACTAACGCTCGGGTTAGTGGATTCGGTGCGACGCGGCTCAGTCTGAAGGATTTTCTTAACCTTCAGATCCATTGAACATGTGTGGAGGAAGTTGGACTATAAAAAGAAGCCTCGTATCCCTTTAATGTATCCATTGTGGGGATGACTTCCAGGTGGCGGAGCGCAGGTTAACCAGATGTATCTGGAAAAGTGTATCTTTCATAATTTAATTTGTTTTATTGTGGAGACCGACTCCCTCCCAAGCATTTTTGAGCCTGGTTGTTTGGGAGGTGGAAGAGGAGGAGATGATTCCCATCTGCGTCCCAGCCATTTAATAGAAGACATGATAAATGGCTACCAGCACTTGCTTTCATTTAAAAACCCCTGCAGAAAGCGAGTTCAGTGGGCTACACTCGCTCATTCCGGCTTTGATGTGATGGAAATAGATCTTGTCCCCACATTCCAGAGTGGAGAGGTGAGGAACAAGTTCATCCGTGGTGTCATCCTGTGGTGGGAAGACAGAGGAGGTGAGGGATTTGGGATCCTGCGCTCATCCGACCTTTACACCTACACAGTCATATATAAAGTGGAGTAAATCATCCGCCCCTCATGGAACGGCACATGCAACGCACAGACCATGTCATTACAATTACCCTACAACTCACCTTCCGGGATCCTGGTGCAGGAATTCGAGCCCCTACAACTCATAATCTGTACATTTCATTCTCCGCTTGTCTCGCTCAGATGATTTTATAAGATTCCTGTTCTTTATTCTCATATATGATCCTGGAAAGTTCCTGAGATAATAATTGGCTTCTACAACGCGCTGAGTAATGAGGATGATGAGGCACCACCTTGATCAATGTCACCGGCGCTGTATATCACCTTGCTCTCGAGAACCGCGCCACCAAATTCACCTGAAACACATGAGAAAAACGCTCGACGGCCCATTAAACCTCACTCGCCTTTTGTCAGGTGAAATATTCTGTTGCCACCACATTGTAATTGAATAGCGACACTACGGAGCAAAGATACACCTCATATGTTTTATCAGCTCTCCAGAAATCCTATTAATCAATGTCTCGTAATTCGGGGATTTTACTAAACAGCTTAAAGGCCTTGGTAAAAGCTGGATTACATTATTAGTCACCTCCAACATGGCGACACCAAATCCCATTAGTATCTGTCTTCCACTGGAACGCGGTGATGTGTGAAGTGTTGGAAGGAACAATATTAACTGCTAGAAGATCACATCGCTGGGCTAAATGAGGCAAGATTTCACCAGATAAAAGGATTTTTCCAAACCCACATATGTCCTTCATTGTATCCATTGTGCTGGAACACCAATGGTTCCTTAGAAGGTTCAGTCTTGAGATTGGGTCTTCAGAAATCGCATTGTTACCAACAAGACTTTTATACATCTCTTCACCCATCTTGTTGCTTCACTCATCCTCTTTCCGTCATGTCTTCAGAGCCGAATCCTCTTTAGAATGAGCTTAGTCTTCTCAGATGTGTCCACAGATATCCAGCCGCTCATTTCTACTTCAGTCTTGGGTTGACCAAGTTTGGCCATTAATGGGATTTCTCCAAACCCATATATGTCCTTCACTGTATCCATTGTGCTGGAACACCAATTGTTCCTTAAAAGGTTCAGCCTTGAGTTTGGGTCTTCAGACATGTCATTGTCACCCACAAGACCTCTACACATGTCTTCATCCATCTTGTTGCTTCTCTCATTCTCTTTCCGTCATATCTTCAGAGCCGGATCCTCTTTTGAATGAGCAAAGTCTTCTCAGATGTGTCCACAGATATCCAGCCACTCATTTACACTTCAGTTTTGGGTTGACCAGGTTTGGCCACTGATGGAATTTCTCCAAACCCATAAATGTCTTTCACTGTATCCATTGTGCTGGAACACCCATTGTTCCGGAACACCCATTGTTCCATAGAAGGTTCAGTCTTGAGTTTGTGTCTTCAGACATGTCATTGTCACCCACAAGACTCTACACGTCTTCATCCATCTTGTTGCTTTTCTTATTCTCTTTCTGTCAAGTCTTGAGAACCGGATCCTCTTTATAATGAGTGGGGTCTTTTTAGATGTGTCCACAGATATCTGGCAGTTCATTTATACTTCAGTCTTGGGTGGACCGGATTTGGCCACTTATTTTGCCATGCCGCAATTTTCAAAGCTCATCAGACCTCAAGGTCTTCAAGATTCTGCTCCTTCTTCTAAAAATGTCAGCAGAGTAACTTCTCCTTGACTATCATTTCTCCCGGCTGCTGATGGTTGACAGATCCTACAAATCATATCTTGTCTGTGGATACATAAGATTAGAAGATTTCCACTACTCCAGATGGTGAAGTTTCCAACTAGCCCATGGCTGAGATTGAATAGCGGAGTCACACATGTGGATTGGATCTTGTCTCACCTAAACTACATTTTTTGGTTGAAACTACTCAAGATATGTTGAGAGGACCTAACTAATAATCATTGTTACAAAGACCCTTTCGTCCGTTCTCCAGCTTAGTCTTAGGAGTGATACCTTCCCTGTGGACTCAACACCTCCGATAAAAGGAGGTGGTTGTCTCCTTCACGGAAGGACACTTTCTTATTAGGTGACATAGTTAATTTAGGTATCTGGAAGCGCACAGTCACGTCTGTGGACTGGGGTTTGCCCAACCATAAAGTTCATTTGTAGCATGATCACAAAGGTTGATCTTTTTTGAGATGGTCAAAAACCATCAGTGTTTCAAGCAGAAACCTCTGAAAAAGCTCGCCAGATAAATTGTATTTCCCGAAGAAGATTTTCTTGCCGTCATGTTTCTTTTGCTGACGTGTTCTTTGTAGCCTCCTGATTGGACAGTGCCTAATTTGGAGGGAATTTCTTCAGGAGCCGCAACAAAGAAGGGAACATCTCTTCATTATTAATCCCACCAGGAGTTTTTGAAAATCCTAAATGGAAAAAAAAGAGTGAACATGTGAACAACAAAGAGGTTTTACAAGGCAAGCTCACCCCTAATGCCCAGCCTGCGCCTATTCATATGGCCATGGCTCCATCCTCTCGGGAAGCAGTAGGTCCACGCTCTACGGTAGATGGTCGTACTCTGAAGCTTTGGCGTTCCATCACGTCAGGTTTGTTTGGCCGTAGAAGCTGCCGTCTGTTTTCACTGTCCTCCTCGTGATCTGGGTTCTCTCTCAACAACTCAACGGGACTCGTCCCAATCTGTTCTACATTAAACCCTGCTTGTATTAGAAAACAGAGGGAGATCGATGATGTGAATGGACATCTGCATGTGTCTTTTTGAAGATGAGTTTGCCGGCGGATGCTCCTTTGTTCAGCTGTCTGTCATCACATGGATTCCTGTCCAACTGGCTCCTGCCGACACCTCCATCTGGGGCTCAAACCTTGCTGATTGACATCCAGAAGACAAAACATGCACTACAATGGCGCTTTAATTATTTTTTGATTGGGGCCAAAGACCAAATGTAACTACACCCAAGTTGTCTCTTCCCCAAACCTGTCAGAAATCCAGTGTAAGATCCACGCTGTATCCCCCGATACACAATCTACGCTGCGGGTCACAAATTATTGACCGTGAGCTATGAAAGCCTGAGATCCTCGCCAATGAACCCAAGGAAAAGCGAAGAAAACACATTATATGAAGGGATTCTAGCGCCAGGTGTGAGGGGAAGAGCAGATCATGTGTCCGGAGATGCAGCAGACTCGCTCTGGCTTGTGTACACACCCTGAGTGTATATATACATATTCGCTTTATATGTATATATAATATTTCACCAGATGTTATCACCACAGCAGAGGGGAACTTTCTGCTCAAAGTGGTTCCAGTGTCTTACCGGTAATGCTCAGGTTGTTCAGTATCATTCTCTACAGATGAAAAAATGTCTTATCAGCACATAACAGCGCACCATGTGGTCAGGAGCGGTATTACATGTAACACTGATCACTGGTTCTATCACATAACAGCACACCATGTGGTCAGGAGCGGTATTACATGTAACACTGATCACTGGTTCTATCACATAACAGCACACCATGTGGTCAGGAGCGGTATTACATGTAACACTTATCACTGGTTCTATCACATAACAGCACACCATGTGGTCAGGAGCAGTATTACATGTAACACATCACTAGTTCTATCACATAACAGCACACCATGTGGTCAGGAGCGGTATTACATGTAACACTGATCACTGGTTCTATCACATAACAGCACACCATGTGGTCAGGAGCGGTATTACATGTAACACTTATCACTGGTTCTATCACATAACAGCACACCATGTGGTCAGGAGCGGTATTACATGTAACACTTATCACTGGTTCTATCACATAACAGCGCACCATGTGGTCAGGAGCGGTATTACATGTAACACTTATCACTGGTTCTATCACATAACAGCACACCATGTGGTCAGGAGCGGTATTACATGTAACACTTATCACTGGTTCTATCACATAACAGCGCACCATGTGGTCAGGAGCGGAATTACATGTAACACTTATCACTGGTTCTATCACATAACAGCGCACCATGTGGTCAGGAGCAGTATTACATGTAACACTTATCACTGGTTCTATCACATAACAGCGCACCATGTGGTCAGGAGCGGTATTAAAGGTAACACTTATCACTGGTTCTATCACATAACAGCACACCATGTGGTCAGGAGCGGTATTACATGTAACACATCACTGGTTCTATCACATAACAGCACACCATGTGGTCAGGAGCGGTATTACATGTAACACTTATCACTGGTTCTATCACATAACAGCACACCATGTGGTCAGGAGCGGTATTACATGTAGCACTTATCACTGGTTCTATCACATAACAGCACACCATGTGGTCAGGAGCGGTATTACATGTAACACTTATCACTGGTTCTATCACATAACAGCGCACCATGTGGTCAGGAGCGGTATTACATGTAACACTTATCACTGGTTCTATCACATAACAGCGCACCATGTGGTCAGGAGCGGTATTACATGTAACACTTATCACTGGTTCTATCACATAACAGCACACCATGTGGTCAGGAGCGGTATTACATGTAACACTTATCACTGGTTCTATCACATAACAGCACACCATGTGGTCAGGAGAGGTATTACATGTAACACTTATCACTGGTTCTATCACATAACAGCGCACCATGTGGTCAGGAGCGGTATTACATGTAACACTTATCACTGGTTCTATCACATAACAGCGCACCATGTGGTCAGGAGCGGTATTACATGTAACACTGATCACTGGTTCTATCACATAACAGCGCACCATGTGGTCAGGAGCGGTATTACATGTAACACTTATCACTGGTTCTATCACATAACAGCACACCATGTGGTCAGGAGTGGTATTACATGTAACACTGATCACTGGTTCTATCACATAACAGCACACCATGTGGTCAGGAGCGGTATTACATGTAACACTTATCACTGGTTCTATCACATAACAGCACACCATGTGGTCAGGAGCGGTATTACATGTAACACTTATCACTGGTTCTATCACATAACAGCGCACCATGTGGTCAGGAGCGGTATTACATGTAACACTTATCACTGGTTCTATCACATAACAGCGCACCATGTGGTCAGGAGCGGTATTACATGTAACACTTATCACTGGTTCTATCACATAACAGCGCACCATGTGGTCAGGAGCGGTATTACATGTAACACTTATCACTGGTTCTATCACATAACAGCGCACCATGTGGTCAGGAGCGGTATTACATGTAACACTTATCACTGGTTCTATCACATAACAGCGCACCATGTGGTCAGGAGCGGTATTACATGTAACACTTATCACTGGTTCTATCACATAACAGCACACCATGTGGTCAGGAGCGGTATTACATGTAACACTTATCACTGGCTCTATCACATAACAGCACACCATGTGATCAGGAGCGGTATTACATGTAACACTTATCACTGGTTCTATCACATAACAGCACACCATGTGGTCAGGAGCGGTATTACATGTAACACTTATCACTGGTTCTATCACATAACAGCACACCATGTGGTCAGGAGCGGTATTACATGAAAATGTATCTGAAGCAGAAACAGATCCATCAGTGTGTTTTGTGCTGTGACTTGTGACATTCTCTGGAGGCTTTTGATGTGGAGCACTCTCTCTTTTTGCGGTAGTTTAGCAGGATGGGATGTGCGCTGTGTTTGGAGTTAGTGGAATATCTGCTCCACATTAATGTCATCCTTTCTATTTGGAAATCAGTGATGACACCTCTGTGAAATATAGCTTTATATTTAGTGCTCGGTGATGTCACTGGTGTCACATGACTCATTTTAGAAGTGTTCAGTGATGGAATGTAGAACTGTCAGTGAGCGCAGGACACATCTGGACACGAGGATCACATCATACCGGGAACTTGTTGTGTTCCAAATTGGAAACTTGTGTATCACAAGAAACAATGTATCCACCAGCGTAAAATCTGAGGATGAGGGTTCACTGCGGGCCTGTGAGGAGCCGCTCACACACAGGGATGCGCTGATCATCTCTCTGCTACTCATTCAATTGTAGCAACGCAATGTCAATCATTCCGCAGTGCAGAGTATTTCAGGAGATGACCGAAAATGACAGTCCAAAAAAAGTTCTCCGCAGCACAGAGTATTTTCTGGAGTCAGAATGGTGGAGGGTCACAGGCTGAGAGTGAAGAGAAACAACCTCCAGCAGCGCAGAGCATGTCAGGAGCTTGCGTTTGTGCACACACAGTATTAGTTTGTATTGTGACCTCACTTGGCTTTGATGCCTTCGGTCTTGTGAGAGTGTTTCTTCCACTTCACATTTTGGAGAACACCAGGTGTGAAAAAAAGAAAGTGCAAAGAGTAGATTTCTTAGAAGCGGATTCTGAAGGAAACTTCACCAAACAAGGCCCTGTCCAATCAAAAGGCTGCAAAAAAAAAATAGCATTTTGAAAGTCAAAAATTTGACAAAATCTCTGCATTTAAAAAAGAAGCATGTCACTTCTTTTGAGCGTTTTGGCAGCGTTCTACACCCATTGAAATCAATGAGTTGTTGAAAAATGCTACCAAAATTCTAAGCAGTGAGTTTGCACTGCCTTTTTGTCGCGATCCACATGTTTATTTGACATAGCAAACGCAGGTCTTTCGGTCTCTCTCTGTTGATGTCGGTCACTCCCACCCCCTCTCTCATACTCACCGATCCCCGATCACCGACGCGGCGCTGCGCGGCGTTCACACTGTGGCGGCTTCTCCTCCTTTGAAAATGCCGGCTGCTCATTATTCCATCTCGTATTCCCTGCTTCCCCCGCCCACCGGCGCCTATGATTGGTTGCAGTCAGACACGCCCCCACGCTGAGTTTCAGCTGTCTCACTGCAACCAATCACAGCCGCCAGTGGGCGTGTCTATATCGTGCAGTAAAATAAATAAATAATTAAAAAAAAAAACAATGTGAGGTTGTGACGACATGGACTCTCATGGGTTACAGTTTCTTAACATTCAGCCAGACGTATTGTTCTTTTGTGCTAACTCATGTTTGCTTAGCTATTGTTTCTCCAGACCCTTCCAGTAATCATTGTAATGTAGTTGTGTATTGCTAATGTGATTACCTTAGTAGCCATTGTCTAGTCGGTGACTTGCAGACTCCATGTAGATATCCTCATTCTTCCTACCCACATCATTTGAATGAACAGTAACCATGCAGCTTGAAATTCATCCAATGGGAGAAGCAATCTTGTCCAACCAATCCGATGAGGACGCAGTGTATCCAAAGGGAAGGCTATGGCTATAAAAGGGGATTTCTTTAAGTCACCAGGTTGTTGTTGATGGATGTGCATGATCCAGTCTAAGCTCTTAGGAGCTGGCTAGAGGATCAGGATACCTTGCGGCTTCAATCTAGGGACTTCGGTTCCGATTGGAGACCATATCCACAGTCTAGGGATTTCGACTCCGGCTGCCAGGATTATATCATCATACCAGAGACTACTTAAGGAGGAAACCCAGGTTGGGACAAATCGGTCACCTGGTACAGACTTTGCAGACCTCAGCCAGCTTCCTAAATCTGGCGTTATTCCAGTCACGGTGGGTGCCCGCCGAAAGCGGGGTGCTGCTGGATTGGAGTAAATAGCCCTGGAAGCTCTGAGGCATGGACATTCTAATCCCTGGTGCGACAGTGGAAGGGGCAGACTCTGTTGCCTGTTACATTTGTGTGTTTTGCTGGTTATGTGTTATGTGCCGTTAATATTTTGGGAATCCAATAAAGTCTAATTATTGTAGTTCCCTCACCCTGTGTTGTCTGAGTAGTGCTCCGCCCGCGGTTAAGGAGGTCGGTGTTCAGTTGGGATGAGCCCTGGGCCATGCTGTCTTTCTAAAGGCGGCTGGGCCAGAGGACGAGAGCACCCACTGAGCCCCGTGTCTCCACAGAGGTCCCTCTCAATTTTGATACCATACAGGGTCTAAAGCCACATGGCTGAAGGCTGGTATTTTCAGGATGGGGAGCCCCACATTATGGGGAGCCCCCCAGCCTAAAAATATCAGCCGGCAGCCACCCGGAATTGCCGCATCCATTAGATGCCACAGTCCTGGGACTCTACCCGGCTCATCCCGAATTGCCCTGGTGCGGTGGCAATCTGGGTAATAAGGAGTTAATGGCAGCAGCCCATAGCTGCCACTATGTCCTAAGTTAATCATGGCAGGCGCTTCCCCGAGATACCTTCCATGATTATCCTGTAAGTTAAAGAAAATAAACACATACCTCCAAAAAATCCTTTATTTGGAATAAAAGACAAAAAAACCCGTCTTTTACCACTTTATTAATCCCCAAATATCCCTCCAGGTCCGACGTAATCCACACGAGGTCCCACGACGCTTTGAGCTCTGCTACATGAAGCTGACAGGAGCGGCCGTAAAACACAACCGCTTTCTATCAGCTCCTCGCAGCAACTGAAGGGAGTCGCGCAATCAGCGATAATGTCACTCAGGTTACCTGCGGTCACCGCTCTCAGGTGGAGGACCGCAGCTGTGGCCGCGAGTCACTTGAGTAACAGCACCGCCGATCGCGCGGCTCACTTCAATCACTCAGGGGATTTGTGATCACAGGTGAGTCCTTCACCGGTGACCGCTAATCAGGCCGCGACACACAGACAGAGCCGCGGGATGACAATGAAGTTGGGTGAAGTTCATCCGAGTTCATTCTGATCGCCCGCCTCTGTTTGTGTCTGCTGTCAGTGGGCATGTGGCAGAGCTGAATTGCCGGAGGACTGCACTGACAAAAATGCATCCAAAATACATGCGTTTTGGATGTATTTTTGTCAAAACGCAGTGTCAAGTCTGCCAGCGGGTGCGCTTTTTTCTGCAATGTTCAGGACGCAGTGTGCACACGAGCCCTAAGATGTCGTGTGCACAGAGCCTAACCGCTCCAGGAAAGAAACACTCCCCAAAGGCCACATGTGCACAGAGCCTAACCGCTCCAGGAAAGAAACACTCCCCAAAGGCCACATGTGCACAGAGCCTAACCGCTCCAGGAAAGAAACACTCCCCAAAGGCCACATGTGCACAGAGCCTATAACCGCTCCAGGAAAGAAACACTCCCCAAAGGCCACATGTGCACAGAGCCTAACCGCTCCAGGAAAGAAACACTCCCCAAAGGCCACATGTGCACAGAGCCTAACCGCTCCAGGAAAGAAACACTCCCCAAAGGCCACATGTGCACAGAGCCTAACCGCTCCAGGAAAGAAACACTCCCCAAAGGCCACATGTGCACAGAGCCTAACCGCTCCAGGAAAGAAACACTCCCCAAAGGCCACATGTGCACAGAGCCTAACCGCTCCAGGAAAGAAACACTCCCCAAAGGCCACATGTGCACAGAGCCTAACCGCTGCAGGAAAGAAACACTCCCCAAAGGCCACATGTGCACAGAGCCTAACTGCTCCAGGAAAGAAACACTCCCCAAAGGCCACATGTGCACAGAGCCTAACCGCTCCAGGAAAGAAACACTCCCCAAAGGCCACATGTGCACAGAGCCTAACCGCTCCAGGAAAGAAACACTCCCCAAAGGCCACATGTGCACAGAGCCTAACTGCTCCAGGAAAGAAACACTCCCCAAAGGCCACATGTGCACAGAGTCTTGCAGAGACCGGTGTGGCTGCACCATTTTCTGCTATAGGGTGACACAGCAGGGAAGCGGAGGTGATATTTTTTCCTGGAGGAGTTTTCTGAGGTCTCTGGACGTCTTTTGCAGCAGCTGCCATTGCGTCCTTCACATACGATAGTGGCAGCTTCCAAGCAGAACCCGCCAGAAGAATTAGCCGCTCTCTTTTTTTTTTTAGTCGCTTCACGGCTTTTGAAGCCTCCAGCAGTAAAAAGAGGTGACACAAGATATATAATTGGTCGATGGTATAATTTACCGTGCTTCATTTTTGTTGGTGTTATTTTACCGCTTGTTTAGGTGGCAATGTCCACCTTTCTCCTGCACCTGTGTTTGTAGTGTGACCACTGTGCCTGGGCACTGGTAGTCTGCTCCCTGGCTTGTATGTGTCGTAGGAGCTCCTTTTGCCCGCAGACGCTGGCCCTTGGATCTCTGGCCTCTGGCGGTGGCTACTATCCGGACGGGTTGGGCTGTTGCCTTCAATCGGGACTTTGGTGGGAATGAACCCCTGAGGTCCAGACCACAATCAGTTAATTTGACTATGGTGGTGGCTTATAGCCTAGTTCGGGGTCTGAGTACCCTGCCCGGTGCTCCGGTATCCAGTTAGCTCCCCAGTTTGGTTCCGGCGGGACACTACCCTGTCCCGGTCCCTCACAATTCCACCGGTCGTATTATTGACTGTTTGGGGGGGTCCTAGGTTCCAACCCAGGCCCCGTGCAGAACCGTACTCCTCTACTCTCCACTCTGCTGTACTGAACTCTCTGCGTACTGTGTTCCTGCCTCAGGCCAGCAGACTGTTAATGGAGTTAAATGCTCCAAAGACTGAACACCGGCATTTCCATCACGTAATAATGCGTTCAGTCTTCAGAAGGGTTAAGGCCATGTGCCCACAAGAGATCGTACCTGCGGACTTTTTTGCAGGTATTTCCGCAGGTTCAGGCAGCAGCTCCCCGGAATCCCCAGCTATCCATTGCTGCGGTATATCTGCGGCGTTGTTGCGGTAAGCCTGCGGAAACAGTGCGGATCACCTGCGGAAGTCCCGGCCTCTATCTCCATAGTGGAGAATTCCGCAGATAATTCCGCATGAATAATGGACATGCAGTTACGTGCGGCTGCGGGAAATCCACAGCATTTTATGCAGCCGCACGTACCGCAGCATTGATGCAGCACTCCCCAAATCCCATAGGATAACATGGGGAGTTCTGTACTTGTGTAAACCCGCGGACTTATCTGGAAAATCTAGAAAATCCGCGGGTTTTTAGCGACAAAATCCTCGGTTTCTTTCTCCCTTAGGCACACGGCCTAACAGTGTCAGGATTCCCCAAGATGGAAAGCGCTGAAAAGAAGTGTTTCCTTCTCAAGGTGCTCGATACTTTACAACAGAAGTCAATGGGGAGGAATTTTTCAATCATTTTTATTTGAAAAACCACTAGCGGAAGGGAGATAATAAAACAGCCAGAAAATGTCAGTAAAAGCAACGCTACAATAATGCTGGAAAAGTAATGGGAAAAATACCAGTGGTCACAAATGTAGAAACAACCTCCAAGAAACGCTGAAAAAATACTTCAGGAATACAAAATGCCGGCATTTCCTGCAGTGCTTTAGGATTGCCGCTGGAAAAACGTTGTGTGCACGTACTCTAAGGCCATGTGCGCACTAGAAAGTTACTTTTTCTTAAGGAAAATCCGGACCCTCTGAAAGAATCCCGCACCCAACGAAATTCGTATGCGGTTTTACTACGGTTAGCCGCGGATTTTCTGCAGGTTGGTCCCTGCGGATTTGTACCATTATCTATGGCAAAAACCGCAGGTACCTGCAGATAAGAAGTGACATGCTTAATTCCGCAGCGGAAAATCCGCGAGTAAATCCGCGGGTAAAAAAAAGCAGTGTGCTCACATCATTTTTTAATACCCATAGGTTTCGCTGGGGAATTGACTGCAGCAATGTTAGACACATTTTCTGCAGCAAATCTGCGGCAAAATCAGCGGCGTGTGCACATTGAGTCTTTTTGCTGAGCTTTCAGAGCAGAAACTCCTTCTAAAAAATACTTCAAAAACTCTTGGATAAATCTTCCAATTCATTTGTATGGGAAACCCACTTTGCTGTTCATATGAGGGTATGTGCGCACGTTGCTTTTTACCTGCTTTTTACCTGCTTTTTCTTCTGCGCTGTTTAATGCCAAAATGGATGTGTTCTTCTATTCAAGCAAAGTCTATGGGAATTTGGGTTTCTTGTTCACACTATGTTGTTCAAAATGCTGCCTTTTTGTGGCAGAACTTTGGTCAAAAACTCAGCTTTTCAAAGAAGCAACACGTCAATTGTTTTTGCCATTTGGGTTTTGCACTGCAAAGCTGAGTTTTTGACCAAAGTTCTGCCACAAAAAGGCAGCATTTTGAACAACATAGTGTGAACAAGAAACCCAAATTCCCATAGACTTTGCTTGAATAGAAGAACACATCCATTTTGGCATTAAACAGCGCAGAAGAAAAAGCAGCAAAAAAGCAGGTAAAAAGCAGGTAAAAAGCAACGTGCGCACATACCGGTTTTGGAGCATATTTTTTGTTCTTGAAGGGCAGAAGGGCACGTGCACACGTGAAGCATTTGGTGCAGAAATTTCTGCACTTTTTCTGTTTCTCTTGGCAGGAAAAACGCTGTGTATAATAAGCGCGCTTTTGCTCAGTTTTTTACATGAATTTTTGGTGCAGAGTTTTCCCCACTCATGTATGATTGAAATCTGCAGCAAAAAGTGCTGAAAGGCCGTGTGCGCACGTTGCGTTTTTTAATGCGTTTCCGCAGCGTTTTCAACTGCAGCGTTTTAATGCAAAAATGCATGCGTTTTGATTTCCAGGCAAAGTCTATGGGAAATAGGGATTTCTTGTGCGCACGATGCTTTTAAAAACGCAGCGTTTCAGTTGCTTAAAATTTGTCAAAATCCCTGCGTTTGAAGAGTTTGAAGTGTTTTGAAGTCTTGCGTTTGAAGTGTTGCGTTTGAAGTGTTTTTGCCATTTTGGCAGCGTTTTGCTCTCATTAAAGATAATAATCAAAACGCATCCTAAATCAAATTCCTTGCGTTTTACATGCTTTTTTGATGCAAAACGCATGCGTTTTTGTCATTTTAGTGAGGTCATGACGTCTCCTTTTTCACACACATATAGTCTGACTATAAAAAAAATGAAAAACAATAATTTAGCGTTATTTTATACATAAATATTAGATCACATTAATCTTTTTAGTAAAATTATCTCTTTTGTGTATGATTTAAAGCATGATATTTGTTTCCATTTGTTTCCATTTTTTCATAGTGTTTGAATGTTTAAACTTTATTTAGTAGTGTATTTGTATTGAAAACGCATCTGTCTTTAAGCACAGAAAATGCATGTAAAATGCGGTAAAAACGCGGCAAAAATGCGGGAAAAACGCATGCGTATTTCCAGTGTTTATGTGGTCAAAGCCAAATTTGACAATGACAAATTCTGCCAGAGGATGCGTTCATTTCTGCAAGGTACTGGACGCAACGTGCGCACGTGCCCAAAGAATTGACATCCTGCAGCTTAAATCTGCACAAAATATGTGTCAGATTTACTGCAGAAGGGGGAAAACAATGGGGAAAGTCCTCCGCATAAATTAGCGTAATGCACGGGTCATATCTGCGCCGTTCAGTGCACCCCGTGGATTTTCTTTGCGGTTTGTAGATTTGATGGTCCATATTGCCAGTGCATCCTGTTGCATCCCGCTCTATTGGTAAACTCGCCTCCGGCCATTTTTGCACAACTGTGGTGTGAATGTAACACATCTTTATGGGATGCAGCTTTACTTTGTTCCTCCAGGACCGGGAAGCGGATCGTTTCTCCGGATCAAGGAGTTAAAGCCGAGTGCGCTCTCCGCCCAGCCAGCCGTGTAACAGAGAGACGGACAATCTGGTGGAGAGCGCGGCCAGGTGTGGGGACGGTCCAGGAGGAATCAGCAGCTTTCTGTGATATTTAATTAAAATGTTTCTGTAGCTTTAGGGGCACAAGAAGGCTGCGCAATTCTCACAGGCCGCCACCTGCACGCTGAGACACAGCGGAAGATTGCAGGAAACGCATTAAGTAGAATGAGCCCGAGGCCGGTTATTAATATTTCCAGTATTATAAGAGGAAAATACCAACTAATCCTACAGCGAGAGCTGCCAGCGAGATAAACCACACAGCAGTGCCATCATGAAATCTCGCTGCCAGCTTCCCCTGCTATCCCCACCCTGAGACACAGGCTCTCCGGGCATCTTGTCCACAGCAAAAGTAGAATTCCATCAGAGCCAAGAATCACGGGACTGGTGTACTCAGGTCCTGTAGAGTATTCCCAGGCTTTAGAGGATCTTTTGGGGTGTTCTCAGTATACGGCAGGTCTTGTGGGTTGTTCCCGGCATATGGCAGGTCTTGTGGGGTGTTCCTGATATACAGCGGGTCTTGTGAGGTGTTCCTGATATGTGGTGGGTCCTGTGAGGTGTTCCCAATACAGGCTGGGTTTTGTGGGGTGTTCCTGTTGTCGAGTAGGTCTTGTGGGGTTTCCCGGTACAGACTGAGTCTTGTGGATTGGTCCCGGTATAGGCTGGGTCTTATGGGGTGTTCCTAGTATAGGCTGGGTCTTATGGGGTGTTCCTAGTATAGGCTGGGTCTTGTGGGGTGTTCCTAGTATAGGCTGGATCTTGTGGGGTATTCCTGATATAGGTTGGGTCTTGTCGGGTGTTCCTAGTATAGGCTGGTTCTTGTGGGGTGTTCCCGATATAAGCTGGGTCTTGTGGGATGTTCTTGGTACAGGCTGGGTTTTGTGGGGTGTTCCTGGTACAGGCTGGGTCTTGTGAGGTTTTCCCAGTATAGGATGGGTCTTGTAGAATGTTCCTGGTACAGGCTAGGTCTTGTGGGGTGTTCCCGGTACAGGCTGGGTCTTGTGGGGTGTTCCCGGTACAGACTGGGTCTTGTGGGGTGTTCCCGGTATACGCTGGGTCTTGTGGGGTGTTCCCGGTACCGGCTGGGTCTTGTGGGGTGTTCCCGGTACAGGCTGGGTCTTGTGGGGTGTTCCCGGTATACGCTGGGTCTTGTCAGGTGTTCCTGGTATACGCTGGTTCTTGTAGGGTGTTCCCGGTATACATTAGGTCTTGTGGGATGTTCCGGGTACAGGCTGGGTCTTGTGGGGTCTTCCCGATATAAGCTGGGTCTTGTGGGGTGTTCCCGGTATACGCTGGGTCTTGTCAGGTGTTCCTGGTATACGGTGGTTCTTGTGGGGTGTTCCCGCTATACATTAGGTCTTGTGGGAGGTTCCGGATACAGGCTGGGTCTTGTGGGGTGTTCCCGGTATAAGCTGGGTCTTGTGGGGTGTTCCCGGTATACGCTGGGTCTTGTCAGGTGTTCCTGGTATACGCTGGTTCTTGTAGGGTGTTCCCGGTATACATTAGGTCTTGTGGGATGTTCCGGGTACAGGCTGGGTCTTGTGGGGTGTTCCCGGTGTACTCTGGGTCTTGTGGGATTTCCCGGTATACATTAGGTCTTGTGGGGTGTTCCGGGTACAGGCTGGGTCTTATGGGGTGTTTCCAGTAAAGGCTGGGTTTTGTAGGTTGTTTCCGGTATATGCTGGGTTTTGTGAGGTGTTCCCGGTATGGGCTCGGTCTTATGAGGCATTCCCAGTATATGAGTGATCTTGTGGGATGTTCCCGGTATACATTGGGTCTTGTGGAGTGTTCCCGGTATAGGCTGGGTTTTTTGAGGTGTTCCCGGTAAAGGCTGGGTCTTATGGGGCATTCCCAATATATGGGTGGTCTTGTGGGATGTTCCCGTTATACATTGGGTCTTCTGGGGTGTTCCCGGTATAGACTGAGTCTTGTGAGGTGTTTCCGGTATAGGCTGGGTCTTGTGGGGTGTTCCCCGTATAGGCTGAGTCTTGTGGGGTGTTCCCGGTATAGGCTGGGTCTTGTGGATTGTTCCTGGTACAGGCTGAGTCTTGTGGGGTGTTCCCCGTATAGGCTGGGTCTTGTGGGGTGTTCCCGGTATAGGCTGGGTCTTGTGGGGCATTCCCGGTATAGGCTGGGTCTTGCGGGGCATTCCCAGTATATGGGTGGTCTTGTGGGATGTTCCCAGTATACATTGGGTCTTGTGAGGTGTTAGCGGTATAGACTGGGTCTTGTGGGGCATTCCCAGTATATGGGAGGTCTTGTGGGGTGTTCCCCTGTATAGTTGGTCTTGTGGGGTGTTCCCGGTACAGGCTTGGTTTGTGAGGTGTTCCCGGTATACGCTGGTTCTTGTGGCACATTCCCAGTATATCGAGTAAGTCTTGTGGGGTTTCCCGGTACAGACTGAGTCTTGTGGATTGTTCCCGGTATAGGCTGGGTCTTGTGGGGTGTTCCCCGTATAGGCTGGGTCTTGTGGGGTGTTCCCCATATAGGCTGGGTTTTGTGGGGTGTTCCTAGTATAGGCTGGGTCTTGTGGGGTGTTCCCGGTACAGGCTGGGTCTTGTGGGGTGTTCCCAGTATAGGATGGGTCTTGTAGAATGTTCCTGGTACAGGCTAGGTCTTGTGGGGTGTTCCCGGTACAGGCTGGGTCTTGTGGGGTGTTCCTGGTACAGGCTGGGTCTTGTGGGGTGTTTCTGGTATACGCTGGGTCTTGTGGGGTGTTCTCGGTATACGCTGGGTCTTGTGGAGTGTTCCCGGTATAGGCTGGGTCTTGTGGAGTGTTCCCGGTATAGGCTGGGTTTTTGAGGTGTTCCCGGTAAGAGCTGGGTCTTGTGGGATGTTCCCGGTAAAGGCTGGGTCTTGTGGGGCATTCCCAATATATGGGTGGTCTTGTGGGGTGTTCCCGGTATACGCTGGGTCTTGTGAGGTGTTCCCGGTATAGGCTGGGTCTTGTGCGGCATTCCCAGTGTATGGGTGGTCTTGTGGGGTGTTCCCTGTATAGTTGGTCTTGTGGGGTGTTCCTGGTACAGGCTTGATTTTGTGAGGTGTTCCCGGTATACGCTGGTTCTTGTGGCACATTCCCAGTATATCGAGTAGGTCTTGTGGGGTTTCCCGGTACAGAATGGGTCTTGTGGATCGTTCCTGGTACAGGCTGGGTCTTGTGGGGTGTTCCCCGTATAGGCTGAGTCTTGTGGGGTGTTCCCCGTATAGGCTGGGTCTTGTGGGGTGTTCCCCGTATAGGCTGGGTCTTGTGGGGTGTTCCCGGTATAGGCTGGGTCTTGTGGGGTGTTCCCGGTATAGGCTGGGTCTTGTGGATTGTTCCTGGTACAGGCTGAGTCTTGTGGGGTGTTCCCCGTATAGGCTGGGTCTTGTGGGGTGTTCCCGGTATAGGCTGGGTCTTGTGGATTGTTCCTGGTACAGGCTGGGTCTTGTGGGGTGTTCCCCGTATAGACTGGGTCTTGTGGAATGTGCCTGGTAAAGGCTGGGTCTTGTGGATTGTTCCTGGTACAGGCTGGGTCTTGTGGGGTGTTCCCCGTATAGGCTGGGTCTTGTGGGGTGTTCCCCGTATAGACTGGGTCTTGTGGATTGTTCCTGGTACAGGCTGGGTCTTGTGGGGTGTTCCCCGTATAGACTGGGTCTTGTGGAATGTGCCTGGTAAAGGCTGGGTCTTGTGGATTGTTCCTGGTACAGGCTGGGTCTTGTGGGGTGTTCCCCGTATAGGCTGGGTCTTGTGGGGTGTTCCCGGTATAGGCTGGGTCTTGTGGGGTGTTCCCGGTATAGGCTGGGTCTTGTGGGGTGTTCCTGGTATAGGCTGGGTCTTGTGGGGTGTTCCCCGTATAGACTGGGTCTTGTGGATTGTTCCTGGTACAGGCTGGGTCTTGTGGGGTGTTCCCCGTATAGGCTGGGTCTTGTGGGGTGTTCCCGATATAGGCTGGGTCTTGTGGGGTGTTCCTGGTATAGGCTGGGTCTTGTGGGGTGTTCCCGGTATACGCTGGGTCTTGTGGGGTGTTCCCCGTGTAGACTGGGTCTTGTGGGGTCTTCCCGGTATATGATGGGTCTTGTGGGGTGTTCCTGGTATAGACTGGGTCTTGCGGGGTGTTCCCCGTATAGACTGGGTCTTGTGGAATGTGCCTGGTAAAGGCTGGGTCTTGTGGATTGTTCCTGGTACAGGCTGGGTCTTGTGGGGTGTTCCCCGTATAGGCTGAGTCTTGTGGGGTGTTCCCCGTATAGGCTGGGTCTTGTGGGGTGTTCCCGGTATAGGCTGGGTCTTGTGGGGTGTTCCCCGTATAGGCTGGGTCTTGTGGGGTGTTCCCGGTATAGGCTGGGTCTTGTGGATTGTTCCTGGTACAGGCTGAGTCTTGTGGGGTGTTCCCCGTATAGGCTGGGTCTTGTGGGGTGTTCCCGGTATAGGCTGGGTCTTGTGGGGTGTTCCCGGTATAGGCTGGGTCTTGTGGGGTGTTCCCGGTATAGGCTGGGTCTTGTGGGGTGTTCCCGGTATAGGCTGGGTCTTGTGGGGTGTTCCTGGTATAGGCTGGGTCTTGTGGGGTGTTCCCCGTATAGACTGGGTCTTGTGGAATGTGCCTGGTAAAGGCTGGGTCTTGTGGATTGTTCCTGGTACAGGATGGGTCTTGTGGGGTGTTCCCCATATAGGCTGGGTCTTGTGGGGTGTTCCCCGTATAGGCTGGGTCTTGTGGGGTGTTCCCGGTATAGGCTGGGTCTTGTGGGGTATTCCCGGTATAGCCTGGGTCTTGTGGGGTGTTCCCGGTATAGGCTGTGTCTTGTGGGGTGTTCCCGGTATACGCTGGGTCTTGTGGGGTGTTCCCGGTATACGCTGGGTCTTGTGGGGTGTTCCCCGTGTAGACTGGGTCTTGTGGGGTCTTCCCGGTATATGGTGGGTCTTGTGGAATGTGCCTGGTAAAGGCTTGGTTTTGTGGCGTGTTCCCGGTATAGGCTGGGTCTTGTGGCGTGTTCCCGGTATACGCTGGGTTTTGTGGTGTGTTCCCGGTATACGCTGGGTTTTGTGGTGTGTTCCCGGTATACGCTGGGTCTTGTGGGGTGTTCCCCGTGTAGACTGGGTCTTGTGGGGTCTTCCCGGTATATGGTGGGTCTTGTGGAATGTGCCTGGTAAAGGCTTGGTATTGTGGCGTGTTCCCGGTATACGCTGGGTTTTGTGGCGTGTTCCAGGTATATGCTGGGTCTTGTGGAGTGTTCCCGGTATACGCTGGGTCTTGTGGGGTGTTCCGGTATGGGCTGTGTCTTGTGGGGTGTTCCGGTATAGGCTGGGTCTTGTGGAGTGTTCCCGGTATACGCTGGGTCTTGTGGGGTATTCCCGGTATACGCTGGGTCTTGTGGGGTGTTCCCGGTATACGCTGGGTTTTGTGGGGTGTTCCCGGTATAGTCTGGGTCTTGTGGGGTGTTCCCGGTATAGGCTGGGTCTTGTGGGGTGTTCCCGGTATAGGCTGGGTCTTGTGGGGTGTTCCCGGTATACGCTGGGTTTTGTGGTGTGTTCCCGGTATACGCTGGGTTTTGTGGGGTGTTCCCGGTATAGGCTGGGTCTTGTGGGGTGTTCCGGTATACGCTGGGTCTTGTGGCGTGTTCCCGGTATACGCTGGGTCTTGTGGGGTGTTCCCGGTATACGCTGGGTTTTGTGGGGTGTTCCCGGTATACGCTGGGTTTTGTGGGGTGTTCCGGTATAGGCTGGGTCTTGTGGGGTGTTCCCGGTATAGGCTGGGTCTTGTGGGGTGTTCCCGGTATACGCTAGGTTTTGTGGTGTGTTCCCGGTATACGCTGGGTCTTGTGAGGTGTTCCCGGTATAGGCTGGGTCTTGTGGGGTGTTCCCGGTATAGGCTGGGTCTTGTGAGGTGTTCCCGGTATACGCTGGGTTTTGTGGTGTGTTCCCGGTATACACTGGGTCTTGTGGGGTGTTCCCGGTATACGCTGGGTCTTGTGGGGTGTTCCGGTATAGGCTGGGTCTTGTGGGGTGTACCCGGTATACGCTGGGTCTTGTGGGGTGTTCCGGTATACGCTGGGTCTTGTGGGGTGTTCCGGTATAGGCTGGGTCTTGTGGGGTGTACCCGGTATACGCTGGGTCTTGTGGGGTGTTCCCGGTATAGGCTGGGTCTTGTGGGGTGTTCCCGGTATACGCTGGGTTTTGTGGGGTGTTCCCGGTATACGCTGGGTCTTGTGGGGTGTTCCCGGTATAGGCTGGGTCTTGTGGGGTGTTCCCGGTATACGCTGGGTCTTGTGGGGTGTTCCCGGTATAGGCTGGGTCTTGTGGGGTGTTCCCGGTATACGCTGGGTCTTGTGGGGTGTTCCCGGTATACGCTGGGTCTTGTGGGGTGTTCCCGGTATACGCTGGGTTTTGTGGTGTGTTCCCGGTATACGCTGGGTCTTGTAGGGTGTCCCCCATATTCAGCAGGTTATCCTTTATATATGGTCATTACCAATCTCCCTTTCCCGTAGGCTTCGCACAGTTCACACCCTGAGTTTTTCGGGATTAGTTCTCCATGAGCAGCTCTTCTTACATCGGGGCAGGAATGGCCACATAAAATCCTGCTTTTTCAAGGAGCAGAGATGTTTCTTTTTTGGCTTTCATGTGATTGTGGAACCGATTCATATGAACGCCCCCGGGCACAGTAATAAGGTAACGGGGTGATGAGGTGGTCCCTGGGTATCCTCAGGACCGGAGCGCCCGGATGGCGGTGATGGCGTTGCGAGCTCTTCCTTGTCCTCATTGCCGCTGATGTCCTATTATGCAGAGTTAATGTTGATAATCCTCTGCTGCTCAGTTAAGTGCGTTCAATTCCTGTGTAATCACCTTATAATCTACAGCCGCGGCCACCGCATGCTAATGAGCGCTGCTCATACAGAGGGGACGGGGCGTCCTCAGCGGCCGGGCTCACACCGGAACTAAAGCCACCAGAGCAGAACCTTTTATCATTAGATTAGTATTTCCACAGTTTTACATTTGTAAGATCTCTGCTTCCTGTCAGCCAGTACGAGTCTTCATTGTTTACTTTTAATGGATCCAAATCTGTCCTCATCATATGATCGGCACAGCCGGGGGTGGGGGCAGGTGACTTCAAGATCCTGGACCCCAGTATAAAATCCATATCATGGCCCCCAGCAACCATGAGCTCTGTGTATCTCTCCCAGTAAGATAGGCTGGATGTGAGCTCTGTGTGTCTCTCCCAGTAATATAGGCTGGATGTGAGCTCTGTGTGTCTCTCCCTGTAATATAGGCTGGATGTGAGCTCTGTGTGTCTCTCCCAGTAATATAGGCTGGATGTGAGGTCTGTGTGTCTCTCCCAGTAATATAGGCTGGATGTGAGGTCTGTTGTGTCTCTCCCAGTAATATAGGCTGGATGTGAGGTCTGTGTGTCTCTCCCAGTAATATAGGCTGGATGTGAGGTCTGTGTCTCTCTCCCAGTAATATAGGCTGGATGTGAGGTCTGTGTCTCTCCCAGTAATATAGGCTGGATGTGAGGTCTGTGTCTCTCTCCCAGTAATATAGGCTGGATGTGAGGTCTGTGTCTCTCTCCCAGTAATATAGGCTGGATGTGAGGTCTGTGTGTCTCCCAGTAATATAGGCTGGATGTGAGGTCTGTGTCTCTCCCAGTAATATAGGCTGGATGTGAGCTCTGTGTGTCTCTCCCAGTAATATAGGCTGGATGTGAGCTCTGTGTGTCTCTCCCAGTAATATAGGCTGGATGTGAGCTCTGTGTGTCTCCCCCAGTAATATAGGCTGGATGTGAGGTCTGTGTGTCTCTCCCAGTAATATAGGCTTGATGTGAGGTCTATGTGTCTCTCCCAGTAATATAGGCTGGATGTGAGCTCTATGTGTCTCTCCCAGTAATATAGGCTGGATGTGAGCTCTGTGTGTCTCTCCCAGTAATATAGGCTGGATGTGAGGTCTGTGTGTCTCTCCCAGTAATATAGGCTGGATGTGAGGTCTGTGTGTCTCTCCCAGTAATATAGGCTTGATGTGAGGTCTATGTGTCTCTCCCAGTAATATAGGCTGGATGTGAGCTCTATGTGTCTCTCCCAGTAATATAGGCTGGATGTGAGGTCTGTGTGTCTCTCCCAGTAATATAGGCTGGATGTGAGCTCTGTGTGTCTCTCCCAGTAATACAAGCTGGATGTGAGGTCTGTGTGTCTCTCCCAGTAATATAGGTGGGATGTGAGGTCTGTGTGTCTCCCCAGTAATATAGGCTGGATGTGAGCTCTATGTGTCTCTCCCAGTAATATAGGCTGGATGTGAGGTCTGTGTGTCTCTCCCAGTAATATAGGCTGGATGTGAGGTCTATGTGTCTCTCCCAGTAATATAGGCTGGATGTGAGGTCTGTGTGTCTCTCCCAGTAATATAGGCTGGATGTGAGGTCTATGTGTCTCTCCCAGTAATATAGGCTGGATGTGAGGTCTATGTGTCTCTCCCAGTAATATAGGCTGGATGTGAGGTCTATGTGTCTCTCCCAGTAATATAGGCTGGATGTGAGCTCTGTGTGTCTCTCCCAGTAATATAGGCTGGATGTGAGGTCTGTGTGTCTCTCCCAGTAATATAGGCTGGATGTGAGCTCTGTGTGTCTCCCCCAGTAATATAGGCTGGATGTGAGGTCTGTGTGTCTCTCCCAGTAATATAGGCTGGATGTGAGCTCTGTGTGTCTCTCCCAGCAATATAGGCTGGATGTGAGGTCTGTGTGTCTCTCCCAGTAATATAGGCTGCATGTGAGGTCTGTGTGTCTCTCCCAGTAATATAGGCTGGATGTGAGCTCTGTGTGTCTCTCCCAGTAATATAGGTGGGATGTGAGGTCTGTGTGTCTCCCCAGTAATATAGGCTGGATGTGAGGTCTATGTATCTCCCCAGTAATATAGGCTGGATGTGAGCTCTGTGTGTCTCTCCCAGTAATATAGGCTGGATGTGAGTTCTGTGTGTCTCTCCCAGTAATATAGGCTGGATGTGAGCTCTATGTGTCTCTCCCAGTAATATAGGCTGGATGTGAGGTCTGTGTGTCTCTCCCAGTAATATAGGCTGGATGTGAGCTCTGTGTATCTCTCCCAGTAATATAGGCTGGATGTGAGCACTGTGTGTCTCTCCCAGTAATATAGGCTGAATGTGAGCTCTGTGTATCTCTCCCAGTAATATAGGCTGGATGTGAGCTCTGTGTGTCTCTCCCAGTAATATAGGCTGGATGTGAGCTCTGTGTGTCTCTCCCAGTAATATAGGCTGGATGTGAGGTCTGTGTGTCTCTCCCAGTAATATAGGCTGGATGTGAGCTCTGTGTATCTCTCCCAGTAATATAGGCTGGATGTGAGGTCTGTGTGTCTCCCAGTAATATAGGCTGGATGTGAGGTCTGTGTCTCTCCCAGTGATATAGGCTGGATGTGAGGTCTGTGTGTCTCTCCCAGTAATATAGGCTGGATGTGAGCTCTGTGTGTCTCTCCCAGTAATATAGGCTGGATGTGAGGTCTGTTAGTCTCTCCCAGTAATATAGGCTGGATGTGAGCTCTGTGTATCTCTCCCAGTAATATAGGCTGGATGTGAGCTCTGTGTGTCTCTCCCAGTAATATAGGCTGGATGTGAGGTCTGTGTGTCTCTCCCAGTAATATAGGCTGGATGTGAGGTCTGTGTGTCTCCCCAGTAATATAGGCTGGATGTGAGGTCTGTGTGTCTCTCCCAGTAATATAGGCTGGATGTGAGGTCTGTGTGTCTCTCCCAGTAATATAGGCTTGATGTGAGGTCTGTGTGTCTCTCCCAGTAATATAGGCTGCATGTGAGGTCTGTGTGTCTCTCCCAGTAATATAGGCTGGATGTGAGCTCTGTGTGTCTCTCCCAGTAATATAGGTGGGATGTGAGGTCTGTGTGTCTCCCCAGTAATATAGGCTGGATGTGAGGTCTATGTGTCTCCCCAGTAATATAGGCTGGATGTGAGCTCTGTGTGTCTCTCCCAGTAATATAGGCTGGATGTGAGCTCTATGTGTCTCTCCCAGTAATATAGGCTGGATGTGAGGTCTGTGTGTCTCTCCCAGTAATATAGGCTGGATGTGAGCTCTGTGTATCTCTCCCAGTAATATAGGCTGGATGTGAGCTCTGTGTGTCTCTCCCAGTAATATAGGCTGGATGTGAGCTCTGTGTATCTCTCCCAGTAATATAGGCTGGATGTGAGCTCTGTGTGTCTCTCCCAGTAATATAGGCTGGATGTGAGCTCTGTGTGTCTCTCCCAGTAATATAGGCTGGATGTGAGGTCTGTGTGTCTCTCCCAGTAATATAGGCTGGATGTGAGCTCTGTGTATCTCTCCCAGTAATATAGGCTGGATGTGAGGTCTGTGTGTCTCCCAGTAATATAGGCTGGATGTGAGGTCTGTGTCTCTCTCAGTGATATAGGCTGGATGTGAGGTCTGTGTGTCTCTCCCAGTAATATAGGCTGGATGTGAGCTCTGTGTGTCTCTCCCAGTAATATAGGCTGGATGTGAGGTCTGTAAGTCTCTCCCAGTAATATAGGCTGGATGTGAGCTCTGTGTATCTCTCCCAGTAATATAGGCTGGATGTGAGCTCTGTGTGTCTCTTCCAGTAATATAGGCTGGATGTGAGGTCTGTGTGTCTCTCCCAGTAATATAGGCTGGATGTGAGGTCTGTGTGTCTCCCCAGTAATATAGGCTGGATGTGAGGTCTGTGTGTCTCTCCCAGTAATATAGGCTGGATGTGAGGTCTGTGTGTCTCTCCCAGTAATATAGGCTTGATGTGAGGTCTATGTGTCTCTCCCAGTAATATAGGCTGGATGTGAGCTCTATGTGTCTCTCCCAGTAATATAGGCTGGATGTGAGGTCTGTGTGTCTCTCCCAGTAATATAGGCTGGATGTGAGCTCTGTGTGTCTCTCCCAGTAATACAGGCTGGATGTGAGGTCTGTGTGTCTCTCCCAGTAATATAGGTGGGATGTGAGGTCTGTGTGTCTCCCCAGTAATATAGGCTGGATGTGAGCTCTATGTGTCTCTCCCAGTTATATAGGCTGGATGTGAGGTCTGTGTGTCTCTCCCAGTAATATAGGCTGGATGTGAGGTCTATGTGTCTCTCCCAGTAATATAGGCTGGATGTGAGGTCTGTGTGTCTCTCCCAGTAATATAGGCTGGATGTGAGGTCTATGTGTCTCTCCCAGTAATATAGGCTGGATGTGAGGTCTATGTGTCTCTCCCAGTAATATAGGCTGGATGTGAGGTCTATGTGTCTCTCCCAGTAATATAGGCTGGATGTGAGCTCTGTGTGTCTCTCCCAGTAATATAGGCTGGATGTGAGGTCTGTGTGTCTCTCCCAGTAATATAGGCTGGATGTGAGCTCTGTGTGTCTCCCCCAGTAATATAGGCTGGATGTGAGGTCTGTGTGTCTCTCCCAGTAATATAGGCTGGATGTGAGCTCTGTGTGTCTCTCCCAGTAATATAGGCTGGATGTGAGGTCTGTGTGTCTCTCCCAGTAATATAGGCTGCATGTGAGGTCTGTGTGTCTCTCCCAGTAATATAGGCTGGATGTGAGCTCTGTGTGTCTCTCCCAGTAATATAGGTGGGATGTGAGGTCTGTGTGTCTCCCCAGTAATATAGGCTGGATGTGAGGTCTATGTGTCTCTCCCAGTAATATAGGCTGGATGTGAGCTCTATGTGTCTCTCCCAGTAATATAGGCTGGATGTGAGGTCTGTGTGTCTCTCCCAGTAATATAGGCTGGATGTGAGCTCTTTGTATCTCTCCCAGTAATATAGGCTGGATGTGAGCTCTGTGTGTCTCTCCCAGTAATATAGGCTGGATGTGAGCTCTGTGTATCTCTCCCAGTAATATAGGCTGGATGTGAGCTCTGTGTGTCTCTCCCAGTAATATAGGCTGGATGTGAGCTCTGTGTGTCTCTCCCAGTAATATAGGCTGGATGTGAGGTCTGTGTGTCTCTCCCAGTAATATAGGCTGGATGTGAGCTCTGTGTATCTCTCCCAGTAATATAGGCTGGATGTGAGGTCTGTGTGTCTCCCAGTAATATAGGCTGGATGTGAGGTCTGTGTGTCTCTCCCAGTAATATAGGCTGGATGTGAGGTCTGTGTCTCTCCCAGTGATATAGGCTGGATGTGAGGTCTGTGTGTCTCTCCCAGTAATATAGGCTGGATGTGAGGTCTGTGTGTCTCTCCCAGTAATATAGGCTGGATGTGGGGTCTGTGTCTCTCCCAGTGATATAGGCTGTATGTGAGGTCTGTGTGTCTCTCCCAGTAATATAGGCTGGATGTGAGGTCTGTGTGTCTCTCCCAGTAATATAGGCTGGATGTGAGGTCTGTGTGTCTCTCCCAGTAATATAGGCTGGATGTGAGGTCTGTGTGTCTCTCCCAGTGATATAGGCTGGATGTGAGGTCTGTGTGTCTCTCCCAGTAATATAGGCTGGATGTGAGCTCTGTGTATCTCTCCCAGTAATATAGGCTGGATGTGAGCTCTGTGTGTCTCTCCCAGTAATATAGGCTGGATGTGAGGTCTGTGTGTCTCCCCAGTAATATAGGCTGGATGTGAGGTCTGTGTGTCTCCCCAGTAATATAGGCTGGATGTGAGCTCTGTGTGTCTCTCCCAGTAATATAGGCTGGATGTGAGGTCTGTGTGTCTCCCCAGTAATATAGGCTGGATGTGAGGTCTGTTAGTCTCTCCCAGTAATATAGGCTGGATGTGAGCTCTGTGTATCTCTCCCAGTAATATAGGCTGGATGTGAGCTCTGTGTGTCTCTCCCAGTAATATAGGCTGGATGTGAGGTCTTTGTGTCTCTCCCAGTAATATAGGCTGGATGTGAGGTCTGTGTGTCTCTCCCAGTAATATAGGCTGGATGTGAGGTCTGTGTGTCTCTCTCAGTAATATAGGCTGGATGTGAGGTCTGTGTGTCTCTCCCAGTAATATAGGCTGGATGTGAGCTATGTAACAGCAAGTAAAGGAGTAGAATGGTGAGGTTTAGTAGCGGCTCCATCGTTTTCCATAGACCCTGAGCAGTGTATTCCGATGCGTCCCGCTCCCCCTGTGTGTGATCGGGATTGTGCGTCTCATCAACAAAATATATCCAATAAATATAGAAATGAGAATATTACAGAGCGTTTTACAATCACGAGTCGCGCCTGCACCGGCAGTGAGAACGGCTCCGATCCTAACAAATCACCGGTAACACGGTCCCTGAGCGCGGCCGCGATCGATGGAGAGAAGGTTTATTAAATCGTTCTGTTACCTTAGGAAAAATCGGCTTTTAATAAAAAACGGATACATTATCTGAGAAAGTAGGAATATATCTAGTGATAGCGGTGAGCGGCGCGTGATACTACGAGGAGGCTGTATATACGGGGATACGCTGCAGTATCTTATCCATTTAACCCTTGCCTCTCCCTTCTTTCTTGCAGACCCTCCTAAGGAGCCGGTGCTGATGTGTCGGTCTAATAACTATCCGGCCTCCTTCTACTGCAGCTGGCATCTTCCGAGTCCGACCAACATCCCCAACTATTTCAACATCACTGTTAAGTATGTACACCCCCCACCATAAGACGAATGCCAGGTGCTATGGGTGCATCACTCCCATCATCTCTCAGCTCTGTCCACCCACCACACATACAGAAGATTATTACTCCCATCATCCCTTATAATCCCCATCGTCCACATACTTAGAGTATCCCCCTCATCATCCTGCTCATCTTTCTTCAGAATGTGTCTGCCCCATGGTTCAGGATAGTACACGGTGTACAGAGACGTGGGATGATGGGAGTGATCCCTGACGCTCTCGTATGTCCGTCACCCTCCGCTCTGCTGCCGCTTTCTATGATCCGCAGGGTGATGACCATTTCTTCATCTTCTTACAGACATGGCGCCACACAGCTCTACTGCGAGAGGGACCCTCTCCCCAAAAACCGATGTCACATCAAGTACAGCCGCCTCTTCTCCACCCTGAAGTATGAAGTCACCATTGTGGCCTCCAACGCCCTGGGGAAGAGCTCCGCCACCATCAGCTTTGACGAGTTCACAATAGGTAACATATATAATACAAGTTCTTCATATCAGGGACCAAAAACTGGAGCTGGGGGGCCCGAAACTGGAGCTGGGGGGCCCGAAACTGGAGCTGGGGATCCAAAACTGGAGCTGCGTGGCCCAAAACTGGAGCTGTGGGGTCCAAAACTTGAGCTGCGCAGCCCAAAACTTGAGCTGGGCGGCCCAAAACTGGAGCTGTGGGGCCCAAAACTGGAGCTGGAGGGCCCGAAACTGGAGCTGGGTGGCCCAAAACTGAAGCTGCGCGGCCCAAAACTGGAGCTGGGGGGGCCCAAAACTGGAGCTGCGTTACCCATAACTGAAGCTGCGTGGTCCAAAACTGGAGCTGCGTGGTCCAAAACTGGAGCTGCGTGGTCCAAAACTGGAGCTGCGTGGCCCAAAACTGGAGCTGCGTGGCCCAAAACTGGAGCTGCGTGGCCCAAAACTGGAGCTGGGGGGGCCCAAAACTGGAGCTGGAGGCCCAAAACTGGAGCTGGGGGGCCTAAACCTTGAGCTGCGGAGCCCAAAACTGGAGCTGCGGGGCCCAAAACTGAAGCTGTGGGGCCCAAAACTGGTGCTGCGGGGAGCTTAAAACTGGAGCTGGGTGGCCCAACACTGGAGCTGCGTGACCCAAAACTGAAGCTGCGGCGCTCAAAACTGGAGCTGCGGGGCTCAAAACTGGAGCTGCGGGGCTCAAAACTGGAGCTGCGGGGCCCAAAACTGGAGCTGCGGGGCCCAAAACTGAAGCTGAGGAACCCAAAACTGGAGCTGGGTGGCCCAAAACTGGAGCTGGGTGGCCCAAAACTGGAGCTGGGGGGCCTAAACCTGGAGCTGCGGAGCCCGAAACTGAAGCTGCGGCGCTCAAAACTGGAGCTGCGGGGCTCAAAACTGGAGCTGCGGGGCTCAAAACTGGAGCTGCGGGGCCCAAAACTGGAGCTGCGGGGCCCAAACCTGGAGCTGGGGGGCCCAAAACTGGAGCTGGGTGGCCCAAAACTGGAGCTGTGGGGCTCAAAACTGGACCTGGGTGGCCCAAAACTGGAGCTGGGTGGCCCAAAACTGGAGCTGGGTGGCCCAAAACTGGAGCTGGGGGGCCTAAACCTGGAGCTGCGGAGCCCGAAACTTGAGCTGGGGGCCCAAAACTGGAGCTGAGGGGCCCAAAACTGGAACTGGGGGGCCCAAAACTGGAACTTGGGGGCCCAAAACTGGTGCTACGGGGCTCAAAACTGGAGCTGGGTGGCCCGAAACTGGAGCTGGGTGGCCCAAAACTGGAGCTGGGTGGCCCAAAACTGGAGCTGGAGTGGCCCAAAACTGGAGCTGGGGGTTCCAAAATTGGAGCTGCAGGGCCCAAAACTGGAGCTGGAGGGGCCCAAAACTGGAGCTGGGGGTTCCAAAACTGGAGCTGGAGGGGCCCAAAACTGGAGCTGCGTGGCCCAAAACTGGAGCTGGGTGGCCCAAAACTGGACCTGCGGGGCTCGAAACTGGAGCTGCGGGGCTCTAATAGAAGGATTTATAACAAGGGAGCGGTATTCTGCAGGAATGATGACTGACACTCTCGCTGCAACAGCGCCGAAGACACAGAAGGAACACGACTAATCGACTGCGAGTGAGCAGCATCTCCGAGCCGCCGGATGTCACACCGCGCATCCTGAGAACACCGCCATGGTTTTAATTGCATTGGCTTACCCCTCGTCTGGCAGCACATGTGACTGCGGCGCCAATAAAACTAATTAAATTGGAAAGACATGGGGAGCAGAACATCTAGACCTGGCTGTGAAAGTGCGGAGGGATTGAGGCTCACTGACATTCTCCACCTCATACTGCTGAGCGACTGCTCTGCTACACACTTAACCCCATCATCTCCAGGGGAGCTAACGGGGTATAGCACTTATATAATTGTACATAGGGGGCAGTATTATAGTAGTTATATTCTTGTACATAGGAGCAGTATTATAGTTATAGTAGTTATATTCTTGAACATAGAGGTAGTATTATAGTAGTTATATTCTTGTACATAGGAGCAGTATTATAGTAGTTATATTCTTGTATATAGGGGCAGTATTATAGTAGTTATATTCTTGTATATAGGGGCAGTATTATAGTAGTTATATTCTTGAACATAGAGGTAGTATTATAGTAGTTATATTCTTGTACATAGGAGCAGTATTATAGTAGTTATATTCTTGTATATAGGGGCAGTATTATAGTAGTTATATTCTTGTATATAGGGGCAGTATTATAGTAGTTATATTCTTGAACATAGAGGTAGTATTATAGTAGTTATATTCTTGTACATAGGAGCAGTATTATAGTAGTTATATTCTTGTATATAGGGGCAGTATTATAGTAGCTATATTCTTGTACATAGCAGGCAGTATTATAGTAGTTATATTCTTGTATATAGGGAGCAGTATTATAGTAGTTATATTCTTGTACATAGCAGGCAGTATTATAGTAGTTATATTCTTGTATATAGGGGCAGTATTATAGTAGTTATATTCTTGTACATAGGGGGCAGTATTATAGTAGTTATATTCTTGTACATAGGAGCAGTATTATAGTAGTTATATTCTTGTACATAGGGGGCAGTATTATAGTAGTTATATTCGTGTACATAGGAGCAGTATTATAGTAGTTATATTCTTGTACATAGGAGCAGTATTATAGTAGTTATATTCTTGTACATAGGGGGCAGTATTATAGTAGCTATATTATGGTACATAGGAGCAGTATTATAGTAGTTATATTCTTGTACATAGGGGGCAGTATTATAGTAGTTATATTCTTGTACATAGGAGCAGTATTATAGTAGTTATATTCTTGTACATAGCAGGCAGTGTTATAGTAGTTATATTCTTGTATATAGGGGCAGTATTATAGTAGTTATATTCTTGTACATAGGGGGCAGTATTATAGTAGTTATATTCTTGTACATAGGGGTAGTATTATAGTAGTTATATTCTTGTACATAGGGGTAGTATTATAGTAGTTATATTCTTGTACATAGGGGTAGTATTATAGTAGTTATATTCTTGTACATAGGAGCAGTATTATAGTAGTTATATTCTTGTACATAGGGGGCAGTATTATAGTAGTTATATTCTTGTACATAGGAGCAGTATTATAGTAGTTATATTCTTGTACATAGCAGGCAGTGTTATAGTAGTTATATTCTTGTATATAGGGGCAGTATCATAGTAGTTATATTCTTGTACATAGGGGGCAGTATTATAGTAGTTATATTCTTGTACATAGGGGTAGTATTATAGTAGTTATATTCTTGTACATAGGGGTAGTATTATAGTAGTTATATTCTTGTACATAGGGGTAGTATTATAGTAGTTATATTCTTGTACATAGGAGCAGTATTATAGTAGTTATATTCTTGTACATAGGGGGCAGTATTATAGTAGTTATATTCTTGTACATAGGAGGCAGTATTATAGTAGTTATATTCTTGTACATAGGAGCAGTATTATAGTAGTTATATTCTTGTACATAGGAGCAGTATTATAGTAGTTATATTCTTGTATATAGGGGCAGTATTATAGTAGTTATATCCTTGTACATAGGAGCAGTATTATAGTAGTTATATTCTTGTATATAGGAGCAGTATTTTAGTAGTTATATTCTTGTACATAGGAGCAGTATTATAGTAGTTATATTCTTGTATATAGGGGCAGTATTATAGTAGTTATATCCTTGTACATAGGAGCAGTATTATAGTAGTTATATTCTTATATATAGGGGCAGTATTATAGTAGTTATATTCTTGTATATAGGAGCAGTATTATAGTAGTTATATTCTTGTACATAGGAGCAGTATTATAGTAGTTATATTCTTGTACATAGGGGGCAGTATTATAGTAGCTATATTATGGTACATAGGAGCAGTATTATAGTAGTTATATTCTTGTACATAGGGGGCAGTATTATAGTAGTTATATTTTTGTACATAGGGGCAGTATTATAGTAGTTATATTCTTGTACATAGGAGCAGTATTTTAGTAGTTATATTCTTGTACATAGGAGCAGTATTATAGTAGATATATTCTTGTACATAGGGGGCAGTATTATAGTAGTTAGATTCTTGTACATAGGGGGCAGTATTATAGTAGTTATATTCTTGTACATAGGGGTCAGTATTATAGTAGATATATTCTTGTACATAGGAGCAGTATTATAGTAGTTATATTCTTGTACATAGGGGGCAGTATTATAGTAGTTAGATTCTTGTACATAGGGGGCAGTATTATAGTAGATATATTCTTGTACATAGGAGCAGTATTATACTAATTATATTCGTGTACATAGGGGCAGTATTATAGTAGTTATATTCTTGTACATAGGAGCAGTATTATAGTAGTTATATTCTTGTACATAGGAGCAGTATTATAGTTATAGTAGTTATATTCTTGTACATAGAGGTAGTATTATAGTAGTTATATTCTTGTACATAGGAGCAGTATTATAGTAGTTATATTCTTGTACATAGGAGGCAGTATTATAGTAGTTATATTCTTGTACATAGGAGCAGTATTATAGTAGTTATAATTCTTCTACATAGGGGCAGTATTATAGTAGTTATAATTCTTCTACATAGGGGCAGTATTATAGTAGTTATATTCTTGTATATAGGGGCAGTATTATAGTAGTTATATTCTTGTACATAGAGGTAGTATTATAGTAGTTATATTCTTGTATATAGGGGCAGTATTATAGTAGTTATATTCTTGTATATAGGGGCAGTATTATAGTAGTTATATTCTTGTACATAGAGGTAGTATTATAGTAGTTATATTCTTGTACATAGGGGGCAGTATTATAGTAGTTATATTATTGTATATAGGGGGCAGTATTATAGTAGCTATATTCTTGTACATAGGGGGCAGTATTATAGTAATTATATTCTTGTATATAGGGGCAGTATTATAGTAGTTATATTCTTGTACATAGGGGCAGTATTATAGTAGTTATATTCTTGTACATAGGGGGCAGTATTATAGTAGATATATTCTTGTACATAGGGGGCAGTATTATAGTAATTATATTCTTGTATATAGGGGCAGAATTATAGTAGTTATATTCTTGTACATTGGGGGCAGTATTATAGTAGATATATTCTTGTATATAGGGGGCAGAATTATAGTAGTTATATTCTTGTATATAGGGGGCAGTATTATAGTAGATATATTCTTGTATATAGGGGGCAGTATTATAGTAGTTATATTCTTGTACATAGCGGGCAGTATTATAGTAGTTATATTCTTGTACATAGGGGCAGTATTATAGTAGTTATATTCTTGTACATAGGGGCAGTATTATAGTAGTTATATCCTTGTATATAGGGGGCAGTATTATAGTAGTTATATTCTTGTACATAGGGGCAGTATTATAGTAGTTATATTCTTGTACATAGGGGCAGTATTATAGTAGTTATATCCTTGTATATAGGGGGCAGTATTATAGTAGTTATATTCTTGTACATAGCGGGCAGTATTATAGTAGTTATATTCTTGTACATAGGGGCAGTATTATAGTAGTTATATTCTTGTACATAGGGGCAGTATTATAGTAGTTATATCCTTGTATATAGGGGCAGTATTATAGTAGTTATATTCTTGTACATAGGGGGCAGTATTATAGTAGTTATATTCTTGTATATAGGACAAGTATTATAGTAGTTATATTCTTGTACATAGGGGGCAGTATTATAGTAGTTATATTCCTGTATATAGGGGCAGTATTATAGTAGTTATATTCTTGTACATAGGGGCAGTATTATAGTAGTTATATTCTTGTATATAGGACAAGTATTATAGTAGTTATATTCTTGTACATAGGGGGCAGTATTATAGTAGTTATATTCTTGTATATAGGACAAGTATTATAGTAGTTATATTCTTGTATATAGGACAAGTATTATAGTAGTTATATTCTTGTACATAGGGGGCAGTATTATAGTAGTTATATTCCTGTATATAGGGGCAGTATTATAGTAGTTATATTCTTGTACATAGGGGCAGTATTATAGTAGTTATATTCTTGTATATAGGGGGCAGTATTATAGTGGTTATATTCTTGTATATAGGGGGCAGTATTATAGTAGTTATATTCTTGTACATAGGGGGCAGTATTATAGTAGTTATATTCTTGTATATAGGACAAGTATTATAGTAGTTATATTCTTGTACATAGGGGGCAGTATTATAGTAGTTATATTCCTGTATATAGGGGCAGTATTATAGTAGTTATATTCTTGTACATAGGGGCAGTATTATAGTAGTTATATTCTTGTATATAGGGGGCAGTATTATAGTGGTTATATTCTTGTACATAGGGGGCAGTATTATAGTAGTTATATTCTTGTACATAGGAGCAGTATTATAGTAGTTATATTCTTGTACATAGGAGCAGTATTATAGTAGTTATATTCTTGTACATAGGAGCAGTATTATAGTAGTTATATTCTTGTACATAGGGGGCAGTATTATAGTAGTTATATTCCTGTATATACAGTCTGTAAAATAAGTATTGAACATGTCTCCAATTTTCCAAGAATATATTTTTAGATGTGCTATTGACATGAATTTATCACTAGATGTTGGTAACAACTCATCCAATCTACACAGGCAAAGAAATTAAACCATATATGTTCATACATGAAGATATGATGAAATAAGAGAAATGACACATGGAAAAATATTGCACGTATTTAGTGAAATGTATTGGTGACCTGTTCATTGCTTATGTCACCCGCTGTAGGGGAAGTGTTATACTGTTTTTTTTGTTATTTGGATACACTAGTAAACTTTCTCCTCCTATAAGTGACACCTTTTTAATGCTGCTGAAGCTGCGGGTTCTGTGTGTGGTTCTGGTTCTGTATCTTTGTCAGTTCCTTTGTGTTTTCTCTGTGTTGCTGCTCCGTGTTTGTCGTCTGCTCGCGGTTTGTTGGCATCTTCACCTGTTATCTGTGTTTAATGCTTGGCTTCTGTTCTGATAATGTCTTGCAGCCGATGATATTTGTTGCGATTCTGGAGTCTGCCGTGTGTACACCTGGTTTCAGAATCTTAGGAATAGTCTGTTTTGCTGTTATTCTTCTGCTCTTCGGTTCCTGTGTGCTGAGCTGACATCGAAGAAATAACTGCTGAATTGTGAATAGAAACATTCGGACAACAAATGGATGGTCTAATGATGTATTTTGTGTCCACAGTGAAACCCGACCCCCCAGAAAATGTGCTGGCAAAGCCCGTCCATAAGAACCCCCGGCGGCTGGAGGTCACCTGGCAAACACCGTCCACCTGGCCAGACCCCGAGTCTTTCCCACTGAAGTTCTTCCTGCGATATCGGCCATTAATACTCGACCAATGGCAGCATGTAAGTACACAGCTATCTGCAAGAGAACTGACCAGCAGCCCTAGAGAATGGAGCAAGTGTGAACAGGGGCAAACCGCAGTGTGCAGCTACCAGAGAGCGCAGCAGCCGCTGTGTGCACCAGAGCATGTGAAGTGTGCAGCTACCAGAGAGCGCAGCAGCCGCTGTGTGCACCAGAGCATGTGACGTGTGCAGCTACCAGAGAGCGCAGCAGCCGCTGTGTGCACCAGAGCATGTGAGGTGTGCAGCGATCAGAGAGCGCAGCAGCCGCTGTGTGCACCAGAGCATGTGAAGTGTGCAGCTACCAGAGAGCGCAGCAGCCGCTGTGTGCACCAGGGCATGTGACGTGTGCAGCTACCAGAGAGCGCAGCAGCTGCTGTGTGCACCAGAGCATGTGAAGTGTGCAGCTACCAGAGAGCGCAGCAGCCGCTGTGTGCACCAGAGCATGTGAAGTGTGCAGCTACCAGAGAGCGCAGCAGCCGCTGTGTGCACCAGGGCATGTGACGTGTACAGCTACCAGAGAGCGCAGCAGCCGCTGTGTGCACCAGAGCATGTGAAGTGTGCAGCTACCAGAGAGCGCAGCAGCCGCTGTGTGCTCCAGGGCATGTGAAGTGTGCAGCTACCAGAGAGCGCAGCAGCCGCTGTGTGCACCAGGGCATGTGAGGTGTGCAGCGATCAGAGAGCGCAGCAGCCGCTGTGTGCACCAGGGCATGTGAGGTGTGCAGCTACCAGAGAGCGCAGCAGCCGCCGTGTGCACCAGAGCATGTGACGTGTACAGCTACCAGAGAGCGCAGCAGCCGCTGTGTGCACCAGAGCATGTGACGTGTGCAGCTACCAGAGAGCGCAGCAGCCGCTGTGTGCACAAGGGCATGTGACGTGTACAGCTACCAGAGAGCGCAGCAGCCGCTGTGTGCACCAGGGCATGTGAAGTGTGCAGCTACCAGAGAGCGCAGCAGCCGCTGTGTGCACCAGAGCATGTGAAGTGTGCAGCTACCAGAGAGCGCAGCAGCCGCTGTGTGCACCAGGGCATGTGACGTGTGTAGCTACCAGAGAGCGCAGCAGCCGCCGTGTGCACCAGGGCATGTGACGTGTACAGCTACCACAGAGCGCAGCAGCTGCTGTGTGCACCAGGGCATGTGAAGTGTGCAGCGATCAGAGAGCGCAGCAGCCGCTGTGTGCACCAGGGCATGTGAGGTGTACAGCGATCAGAGAGCCCAGCAGCTGCTGTGTGCACCAGGGCATGTGAGGTGTGCAGCTACCACAGAGCGCAGCAGCCGCTGTGTGCACCAGAGCATGTGACGTGTGCAGCTACCACAGAGCACAGCAGCTGCTGTGTGCACCAGGGCATGTGACGTGTGCAGCGATCAGAGAGCGCAGCAGCCGCTGTGTGCACCAGAGCATGTGACGTGTGCAGCTACCACAGAGCACAGCAGCTGCTGTGTGCACCAGGGCATGTGACGTGTGCAGCGATCAGAGAGCGCAGCAGCCGCTGTGTGCACCATTGCATGTGACGTGTGCAGCGATCAGAGAGCGCAGCAGCCGCTGTGTGCACCAGGGCATGTGACGTGTGCAGCGATCAGAGAGCGCAGCAGCTGCTGTGTGCACCAGGGCATGTGACGTGTACAGCTACCAGAGAGCGCAGCAGCCGCTGTGTGCACCAGAGCATGTGACGTGTGCAGCGATCAGAGAGCGCAGCAGCCGCTGTGTGCACCAGAGCATGTGACGTGTGCAGCTACCAGAGAGCGCAGCAGCCGCTGTGTGCACAAGGGCATGTGACGTGTGCAGCTACCAGAGAGCGCAGCAGCCGCTGTGTGCACCAGAGCATGTGAGGTGTACAGCTACCAGAGAGCGCAGCAGCTGCTGTGTGCACAAGGGCATGTGACGTGTGCAGCTACCAGAGAGCGCAGCAGCTGCTGTGTGCACCAGGGCATGTGAGGTGTGCAGCGATCAGAGAGCGCAGCAGCTGCTGTGTGCACCAGGGCATGTGACGTACTCATCATTTCCGCCATATAGACTGTACTTATAAATGTCAGGCATTTCGCACACAGATTGGTCAGATGATGGCGACCTCTGCACATGAGAAGCGCGGCCCCCAGAGTTCCCTGCGGCAGCCATCCATCTTTGCCATGTTATGGTGGGCAGAGGTCACCAGTATGGCGGCCATCACAATGTGCACGTGCTGGGAAGTGCTGCTGAGTTTCTTTTTTCTGCAGTGCACAGATTTGGGATAAGTGACGGCCGCCATATGCTTCTCCTGTATGGACACAGCTGAATAGTCAGTGGAGCGCTCGCCCGTGCGGCCCCTCATACATGGCATTACCCGGGGTAGTAAGGTCCTGGCTGTGTGGAAAGTGACGTCTTATAAGACGGCGCCGGTGCAGCAGTCACTAAGCAGCCGTTCCGGGAGGTGCAGCAGTCACTAAGCAGCCGTTCCGGGAGGTGCAGCAGTCACTAAGCAGCCGTTCCGGGAGGTGCAGCAGTCACTAAGCAGCCGTTCCGGGAGGTGCAGCAGTCACTAAGCAGACGTTCCGGGAGGTGCAGCAGTCACTAAGCAGACGTTCCGGGAGGTGCAGCAGTCACTAAGCAGACGTTCCGGGAGGTGCAGCAGTCACTAAGCAGACGTTCCGGGAGGTGCAGCAGTCACTAAGCAGACGTTCCGGGAGGTGCAGCAGTCACTAAGCAGACGTTCCGGGAGGTGCAGCAGTCACTAAGCAGACGTTCCGGGAGGTGCAGCAGTCACTAAGCAGACGTTCCGGGAGGTGCAGCAGTCACTAAGCAGACGTTCCGGGAGGTGCAGCAGTCACTAAGCAGACGTTCCGGGAGGTGCAGCAGTCACTAAACAGACGTTCCGGGAGGTGCAGCAGTCACTAAGCAAACGTTCCGGGAGGTGCAGCAGTCACTAAGCAGACGTTCCGGGAGGTGCAGCAGTCACTAAGCAGACGTTCCGGGAGGTGCAGCAGTCACTAAGCAGACGTTCCGGGAGGTGCAGCAGAGCATTCTGCGCCATGTTCCTCATTACTTATTACAGGAGCAGCGGCGCCTGTGCTGCAGATACCAGGAGCGGTACATCAGCACAGACCTGCTGTGTACAGCACGGCCCTGCCATGTACAGCACAGCACTACCATGTACAGCACACCCCTGCCATGTACAGCACGGCCCTGTCATGTACAGCACACCCCTGCCATGTACAGCACGGCACCACCATGTACAGCACGTCACCACCATGTACAACACAGCCCAGCCATGTACAGCATGGCACTGCCATGTACAGCACGGCCCTGCCATGTACAGCACACCCCTGCCATGTACAGCACAGCCCTGCCATGTACAGCACGGTCCTGCCATGTACAGCACGGCCCTGCCATGTACAGCACGGCACTGCCATGTACAGCACGGTCCTGCCATGTACAGCACACCCCTGCCATGTACAGTACACCCCTGCCATGTACAGTACACCCCTGCCATGTACAGCACACCCCTGCCATGTACAGCACGGTCCTGCCATGTACAGTACACCCCTGCCATGTACAGCACACCCCTGCCATGTACAGCACGGCCCTGCCATGTACAGCACGGTCCTGCCATTTACAGCACGGTCCTGCCATGTACAGCACACCCCTGCCATGTACAGCACACCCCTGCCATGTACAGCACGGCCCAGCCATGTACAGCACGGCCCTGCCATATACAGCATGGCCCTGCCATGTACAGCATGGTCCTGCCATGTACAGCACACCCCTGCCATGTACAGCACACCCCTGCCATGTACAGCACGGTCCTGCCATGTACAGCACGGCCCTGCCATATACAGCATGGCCCTGCCATGTACAGCACGGTCCAGCCATGTACAGCACGGCCCTGGCATGTACAGCACGGCCCTGGCATGTACAGCACGGCCCTGCCATGTACAGCACGGTCCAGCCATGTACAGCACACCCCTGCCATGTACAGCACGGCCCTGCCATGTACAGCACGGCCCTGCCATGTACAGCACACCCCTGCCATGTACAGCACGGCCCTGCCATGTACAGCACGGCCCTGCCATGTACAGCACACCCCTGCCATGTACAGCACGGTCCTGCCATGTACAGCACACCCCTGCCATGTACAGCACGGTCCTGCCATGTACAGCACGGCCCTGCCATGTACAGCACGGCCCTGCCATATACAGCATGGCCCTGCCATGTACAGCACGGTCCAGCCATGTACAGCACGGCCCTGGCATGTACAGCACGGCCCTGCCATGTACAGCACGGTCCAGCCATGTACAGCACACCCCTGCCATGTACAGCACGGCCCTGCCATGTACAGCACACCCCTGCCATGTACAGCACGGCCCTGCCATGTACAGCACACCACTGCCATGTACAGCACGGCCCTGCCATGTACAGCACGGCCCTGCCATGTACAGCACACCCCTGCCATGTACAGCACGGTCCTGCCATGTACAGCACACCCCTGCCATGTACAGCACGGTCCTGCCATGTACAGCACGGCCCTGCCATGTACAGCACGGCCCTGCTATATACAGCACGGTCCTGCCATGTACAGCACACCCCTGCCATGTACAGCACACCCCTGCCATGTACAGCACACCCCTGCCATGTACAGCACGGCCCTGCCATATACAGCACGGCCCTGCCATGTACAGCACGGCCCTGCCATGTACAGCACGGTCCTGCCATGTACAGCACGGCCCTGCCATGTACAGCACGGCCCTGTCATGTACAGCACGGCCCTGTCATGTACAGCACACCCCTGCCATGTACAGCACACCCCTGCCATGTACAGCACACCCCTGCCATGTACAGCACGGTCCTGCCATGTACAGCACACCCCTGCCATGTACAGCACACCCCTGCCATGTACAGCACGGCCCAGCCATGTACAGCACGGTCCTGCCATGTACAGCACGGTCCTGCCATGTACAGCACGGCCCTGCCATGTACAGCACACCCCTGCCATGTACAGCACGGCCCTGCCATATACAGCACGGCCCTGCCATGTACAGCACGGCCCTGCCATGTACAGCACGGTCCTGCCATGTACAGCACGGTCCTGCCATGTACAGCACGGCCCTGTCATGTACAGCACGGCCCTGTCATGTACAGCACACCCCTGCCATGTACAGCACACCCCTGCCATGTACAGCACACCCCTGCCATGTACAGCACGGTCCTGCCATGTACAGCACACCCCTGCCATGTACAGCACACCCCTGCCATGTACAGCACGGCCCAGCCATGTACAGCACGGTCCTGCCATGTACAGCACGGTCCTGCCATGTACAGCACGGCCCTGCCATGTACAGCACACCCCTGCCATGTACAGCACGGCCCTGCCATGTACAGCACGGCCCTGCCATGTACAGCACGGCCCAGCCATGTACAGCACACCCCTGCCATGTACAGCACGGCCCTGCCATGTACAGCACGGCCCTGCCATGTACAGCACGGCCCTGCCATGTACTTCACACCCCTGCCATGTACAGCACGGCCCTGTCATGTACAGCACACCCCTGTCATGTACAGCACACCCCTGCCATGTACAGCACGGCCCAGCCATGTACAGCACACCCCTGCCATGTACAGCACGGCACCACCATGTACAGCACGTCACCACCATGTACAACACAGCCCAGCCATGTACAGCATGGCACTGCCATGTACAGCACGGCGCCTGTGCTGCAGATACCAGGAGCGGTACATCAGCACAGACCTGCTGTGTACAGCACGGCCCTGCCATGTACAGCACAGCACTACCATGTACAGCACACCCCTGCCATGTACAGCACGGCCCTGTCATGTACAGCACACCCCTGCCATGTACAGCACGGCACCACCATGTACAGCACGTCACCACCATGTACAACACAGCCCAGCCATGTACAGCATGGCACTGCCATGTACAGCACGGCCCTGCCATGTACAGCACACCCCTGCCATGTACAGCACAGCCCTGCCATGTACAGCACGGTCCTGCCATGTACAGCACGGCCCTGCCATGTACAGCACGGCACTGCCATGTACAGCACGGTCCTGCCATGTACAGCACACCCCTGCCATGTACAGTACACCCCTGCCATGTACAGTACACCCCTGCCATGTACAGCACACCCCTGCCATGTACAGCACGGTCCTGCCATGTACAGTACACCCCTGCCATGTACAGCACACCCCTGCCATGTACAGCACGGCCCTGCCATGTACAGCACGGTCCTGCCATTTACAGCACGGTCCTGCCATGTACAGCACACCCCTGCCATGTACAGCACACCCCTGCCATGTACAGCACGGCCCAGCCATGTACAGCACGGCCCTGCCATATACAGCATGGCCCTGCCATGTACAGCACGGTCCTGCCATGTACAGCACGGTCCTGCCATTTACAGCACGGTCCTGCCATGTACAGCACACCCCTGCCATGTACAGCACACCCCTGCCATGTACAGCACGGTCCTGCCATGTACAGCACGGCCCTGCCATATACAGCATGGCCCTGCCATGTACAGCACGGTCCAGCCATGTACAGCACGGCCCTGGCATGTACAGCACGGCCCTGGCATGTACAGCACGGCCCTGCCATGTACAGCACGGTCCAGCCATGTACAGCACACCCCTGCCATGTACAGCACGGCCCTGCCATGTACAGCACGGCCCTGCCATGTACAGCACACCCCTGCCATGTACAGCACGGCCCTGCCATGTACAGCACGGCCCTGCCATGTACAGCACACCCCTGCCATGTACAGCACGGTCCTGCCATGTACAGCACACCCCTGCCATGTACAGCACGGTCCTGCCATGTACAGCACGGCCCTGCCATGTACAGCACGGCCCTGCCATATACAGCATGGCCCTGCCATGTACAGCACGGTCCAGCCATGTACAGCACGGCCCTGGCATGTACAGCACGGCCCTGCCATGTACAGCACGGTCCAGCCATGTACAGCACACCCCTGCCATGTACAGCACGGCCCTGCCATGTACAGCACACCCCTGCCATGTACAGCACGGCCCTGCCATGTACAGCACACCCCTGCCATGTACAGCACGGCCCTGCCATGTACAGCACGGCCCTGCCATGTACAGCACACCCCTGCCATGTACAGCACGGTCCTGCCATGTACAGCACACCCCTGCCATGTACAGCACGGTCCTGCCATGTACAGCACGGCCCTGCCATGTACAGCACGGCCCTGCTATATACAGCACGGTCCTGCCATGTACAGCACACCCCTGCCATGTACAGCACACCCCTGCCATGTACAGCACACCCCTGCCATGTACAGCACGGCCCTGCCATATACAGCACGGCCCTGCCATGTACAGCACGGCCCTGCCATGTACAGCACGGTCCTGCCATGTACAGCACGGCCCTGCCATGTACAGCACGGCCCTGTCATGTACAGCACGGCCCTGTCATGTACAGCACACCCCTGCCATGTACAGCACACCCCTGCCATGTACAGCACACCCCTGCCATGTACAGCACGGTCCTGCCATGTACAGCACGGTCCTGCCATGTACAGCACGGCCCTGCCATGTACAGCACACCCCTGCCATGTACAGCACGGCCCTGCCATGTACAGCACGGCCCTGCCATGTACAGCACGGCCCAGCCATGTACAGCACACCCCTGCCATGTACAGCACACCCCTGCCATGTACAGCACACCCCTGCCATGGACAGCACGGCCCTGCCATATACAGCACGGCCCTGCCATGTACAGCACGGCCCTGCCATGTACAGCACGGTCCTGCCATGTACAGCACGGTCCTGCCATGTACAGCACGGCCCTGTCATGTACAGCACGGCCCTGTCATGTACAGCACACCCCTGCCATGTACAGCACACCCCTGCCATGTACAGCACACCCCTGCCATGTACAGCACGGTCCTGCCATGTACAGCACACCCCTGCCATGTACAGCACACCCCTGCCATGTACAGCACGGCCCAGCCATGTACAGCACGGTCCTGCCATGTACAGCACGGCACTGCCATGTACAGCATGGCCCTGCCATGTACAGCACGGCCCTGCCATGTACAGCACGGCCCTGTCATGTACAGCACACCCCTGCCATGTACAGCACGGCCCTGTCATGTACAGCACACCCCTGTCATGTACAGCACACCCCTGCCATGTACAGCACGGCCCAGCCATGTACAGCACGGCCCTGCCATGTACAGCACGGCCCTGTCATGTACAGCACTGCCCTGCCATGCACAGCACGGCCCTGCCATGTACAGCACGGCCCTGTCATGTACAGCAAGACCCTGCCATGTACAGCACGGCCCTGCCATGTACAGCACGGCCCTGTCATGTACAGCACGGCCCTGTCATGTACAGCACGGCCCTGTCATGTACAGCACACCCCTGCCATGTACAGCACGGCCCTGCCATGTACAGCACGGCCCTGCCATGTACAGCAAGACCCTGCCATGTACAGCACGGCCCTGTCATGTACAGCACACCCCTGCCATGTACAGCACACCCCTGCCATGTACAGCACACCCCTGTCATGTACAGCACGGCCCTGTCATGTACAGCACACCCCTGCCATGTACAGCACGGCCCTGCCATGTACAGCACAGCCCTGTCATGTACAGCAAGACCCTGCCACGTACAGCACACCCCTGCCATGTACAGCACGGCCCTGCCATGTACAGCACACCCCTGCCATGTACAGCACGGTCCTGCCATGTACAGCACACCCCTGCCATGTACAGCACGGCCCTGCCATGTACAGCACACCCCTGCCATGTACAGCACGGCCCTGCCATGTACAGCACGGCCCTGCCATGTACAGCACACCCCTGCCATGTACAGCACACCCCTGCCATGTACAGCACGGCCCTGTCATGTACAGCACACCCCTGCCATGTACAGCACGGCCCTGCCATATACAGCACACCCCTGCCATGTACAGCACACCCCTGCCATGTACAGCACGGTCCTGCCATGTACAGCACGGCCCTGCCATGTACAGCACGGTCCTGCCATGTACAGCACGGCCCTGCCATGTACAGCACGGCCCTGTCATGTACAGCACACCCCTGCCATGTACAGCACACCCCTGCCATGTACAGCACACCCCTGCCATGTACAGCACACCCCTGCCATGTACAGCACGGCCCTGCCATTATAATTTGGCAGCATATATACACTTTATATGAAGTGTATAATCAGACTACACCCGTCACTCTGCTCTATGTGTATGTAACAGGTATAGATGTACCTGCACTAACAGCCCCCACACAGTGTGATGCCCCCACACACAGTATAATGCCCCCACACACAGTATGATGCCCCCACACACAGTATGATGCCCCCACACAGTATGATGCCCCCACACAGTGTGATGCCCCCACACACAGTATAATGCCCCCACACACAGTATGATGCCCCCACACACAGTATGATGCCCCCACACAGTGTGATGCCCCCACACACAGTATAATGCCCCCACACACAGTATGATGCCCCCACACACAGTATGATGCCCCCACACAGTATGATGCCCCCACACAGTGTGATGCCCCCACACACAGTATAATGCCCCCACACACAGTATGATGCCCCCACACACAGTATGATGCCCCCACACAGTATGATGCCCCCACACACAGTATGATGCCCCCACACAGTATGATGCCCCCACACAGTATGATGCCCCTATACACAGTATGATGCCCCCATACACCGTATGATGCCCCCACACACAGTATGATGCCCACACACACAGTATGATGCCCCCACACACAGTATGATGCCCACACACACAGTATGATGCCCCCACACACAGTATGATGCTACCTTACACAGTATGATTCCCCTACACAGTATGATGCCCCCACACACAGTATGATGCCCCCACACACAGTATGATGCTCCCTTACACAGTATGATGCCCCCTTACACAGTATGATGCCCCCATACACAGTATGATGCCCCCACACACAGTATGATGCTCCCTTACACAGTATGATGCCCCCTTACACAGTATGATGCTCCCTTACACAGTATGATGCCCCCACACACAGTATGATGCCCCCACACACAGTATGATGCCCCCATACACAGTATGATGCCCCCACACACAGTATGATGCCCCCACACACAGTATGATGCCCCCACACACAGTATGATGCCCCCACACACAGTATGATACCCTCACACACAGTATGATGCCCCCACACAGTATGATGCCCCCACACAGTATGATGCCCCCACACAGTATGATGCCCCCACACAGTATGATGCCCCCACACACAGTATGATGCCCCCACACACAGTATGATGCTCCCTTACACAGTATGATGCCCCCACATAGTATGATGCCCCCATACACAGTATGATGCCCCCACACACAGTATGATGCCCCCACACACAGTATGATGCCCCCACACACAGTATGATGCCCCCACACACAGTATGATGCCCCCACACACAGTATGATGCTCCCTTACACAGTATGATGCCCCCACACACAGTATGATGCCCCAACACACAGTATGATGCCCCCTTACACAGTATGATGCCCCCATACACAGTATGATGCACACACACACAGTATGATGCCCCCACACAGTATGATGCCACCATACACAGTATGATGCCCCCACACACAGTATGATGCCCCCACACAGTATGATGCCCCCATACACAGTATGATGCCCCCATACACAGTATGATGCCCCCACACACAGTATGATGCCCACACACACAGTATGATGCCCCCACACAGTATGATGCTCTCTTACACAATATGATTCCCCTACACAGTATGATGCCCCCACACACAGTATGATGCCCCCACACACAGTATGATGCCCCCACACACAGTATGATGCCCCCACACACAGTATGATGCCCCCACAAACACAGTATGATGCCCCCACAAACACAGTATGATGTCCCCACACACAGTATGATGCCCCCACACACAGTATGATGCCCCCACACACAGTATGAAGTCCCCACACACAGTATGATGCCCCCACACACAGTATGATGCCCCCACACAGTATGATGCCACCATACACAGTATGATGCCCCCACACACAGTATATGATGCCCCCACACACAGTATGATGCCCCCACACAGTATGATGCCCCCATACACAGTATGATGCCCCCACACACAGTATGATGCCCCCACACACAGTATGATGCCCCCACACAGTATGATTCCCCTACACAGTATGATGCCCCCACACACAGTATGATGCCCCCACACACAGTATGATGCCCCCACACACAGTATGATGCCCCCACAAACACAGTATGATGCCCCCACAAACACAGTATGATGTCGCCACACACAGTATGATGCCCCCACACACAGTATGATGCCCCCATCCACAGTATGATGCCCCCACACACAGTATGAAGTCCCCACACACAGTATGATGCCCCCCCATACAGTATGATGCCCCCACACAGTATGATGCCACCATACACAGTATGATGCCCCCACACACAGTATGATGCCCCCACACAGTATGATGCCCCCACACACAGTATGATGCCCCCACACACAGTATGATGCCCCCACACACAGTATGATGCCCCCACACACAGTATGATGCCCCCATACACAGTATGATGCCCCCACAAACACAGTATGAGGCCCCCACAAACACAGTATGATGTCCCCACACACAGTATGATGCCCCCACACACATTATGATGCCCCCACACACAGTATGAAGTCCCCACACACAGTATGAAGCCCCCACACACAGTATGATGCCCCCACACACAGTATGAAGCCCCCACACACAGTATGATGCCCCCCACACACAGTATGATGCCCCCACACACAGTATGATGCCCCCCACACACAGTATGATGCCCCCACACACAGTATAATGCCCCCACACAGTATATGATGCCCCCACACACAGTATGATGCCCCCACACACAGTATGAAGTCCCCACACACAGTATGATGCCCCCACACACAGTATGATGCCCCCCACACACAGTATGATGCCCCCACACACAGTATAATGCCCCCACACACAGTATGATGCCCCCACACACAGTATGATGCTCCCTTACACAGTATGATGCCCCCACACACAGTATGATGCCCCCACACACAGTATGAAGCCCCCACACACAGTATGATGCCCCCACACACAGTATGAAGCCCCCACACACAGTATGATGCCCCCCACACACAGTATGATGCCCCCACACACAGTATGATGCTCCCACACAGTATGATGCCCCCATACACAGTATGATGCCCCCACACACAGTATGATGCTCCCACACAGTATGATGCTCCCTTACACAGTATAATGCCCCCACACACAGTATGATGCCCCCACACACAGTAGATTGCCCCACCCGCAGTATTGTACCTCCACAGCCCGACTCACAGATGCCCCCACACGCCGCTCCAGTCATACAGTATGTTGGACCCCGCAGCCCTCTACATATGGAGCTTCCCCTCACAGTATGATGCCACTATAGCCCTCCACACAGTATAATGTTCCCACACTTTCTCCCAAGTACAGATTGACAAAAATAAAGAATAAACTGAGAATAAACCCTCTCCCCTCGCCTCGTTCCCCGATGTGCTCCTCCGCTCCCTGCGTTGTAAGGACTGAGGCTCCGCACAGCAGACGCGCTGGCGTGATGTCTCTGCGCCGCTGTCCTGAAATACAGACATACAGACTGAATGGCACAATCTGGAGTCCACTGCGCAGGCGGCCACATGGTGCCACACACTGTTGTGTCCAGTCTGTAGGGTATGAGGCCCGGACATCATGGCCACCCTTTGAGTGCAACATCAAATCTGGTAGTGAAGAATTATGCGCTTTTTCTAAATGTTGCACAAATGAACCACAAGTGAGTCTCAATGGTGAACGACTTATGTTGTGGTTGATGGGGGCACAGTCAGGGCAGGGGCTTGGGCAAGAGTCGGGGTTCAGGCCTCGGCTTATCGCTGGACGGGGTAACTGCGCCATTTCTCCACCATTCATAATTGCACCCTGTAGTGTCACTCATCGCTCCTGTGACACGGATACATTAGCGGCGCGGGGAGCCGGGCCTGCCTGATTGTCGAGTCTTCAGTCTGGTCACACAACGTGAAGTGAAGGCCGCGTCCCCAGTTGGCACCACAAGGTCATGCCCAGCTGAGGGGGCGTCTGCAGGGGTCTGATGGAGATGTGGTTTCCTGGCAGATAACGGGGGGCACATCTGGACAGACCTGTGATATCCGGCTCTCCAGCTCTGGCACGGCGCCCTGGCACACTCTCTAATTACCAGACTGCTCCAGGACCTGACACAAAGCTCCCTGCACTTACTGCTAAGCAATGTCAATCAGGACGAGGCAGAGCGGAGGAAGCCAGGGAGCCGGGGCGCAGCTTACGGAAATTAATATGCAGTATTCATGTGCTGCGATCGATGGCAGATGCATTACCCCTGCGTTATCTGAATCAGCAGCTGCAGGGGAGGACGACAGCGAAGGGCAGACGCCTCGCACAGCTTCTCCCGCCATCCCACCACCTGTAGACGCCATTGTCATCCGGACGCAGCCTTCCTTCTACCTCCACTGCGCTGCCCAGTAATCAGAGATGGATGCACCGTCACTTCAGTTCTCCTCGCAGCGTAAATCAATGGGCCCCTGATGCCGTATTTATCACCACTTGGCTGTATCCTCCCGTAGATTTGCATTATTTAATGGACGTGTCCAGACATGATGTCACCAAGATTCAGCTACGTCCCTCCGTCTACGCTGCCCCCACAGCCTGAAGAAAGGCAGAGGCTTAGAACGTTATTCCGTTCTGCTGCTGCTCATGGGCGGGGCTTCATCCCAGGATCCGCCCCTGAGCAGCAGTGCTTCCTAGACACCTGCAAACAGATCAGCACCCTATGGTGGAGTATTGAGCCAATATCTGGGGGGCTGCTCATCTGTACATTGTCACCATAGACCACAGAGACCCGAGCGCAAAAAGCCGAATAATCACTAAAAATCGCAGAAAGAAGCACGAAGAAAATACTGAAAAATAAAGGAAGCAAATCTGTGATAACGATGAGTGTGGAGATAATTATGGAAGGAGCGCCCACTAGTGTCAGGACAGGGAACAACATGCAGAAATAATGGAGAGAAATCCATCTCCTATCCATCATCTGTCTATATCATAGTTATCTATCATCCATCCGTCCATCTCCTATCAGAAGAGGTGTCGGTCCAGTATTAGTGATTTGGTGTCTTTCCAGTATTAGTGATTTGGTGTCTCTCCAGTTTAGTGATTTGGTGTCTCTCCAGTATTAGTGACTTGGTGTCACTCCAGTATTAGTGATTTGGTGTCCCTCCAGTATTAGTGATTTGGTGTCCCTCCAGTATTAGTGATTTGGTGTCTCTCCAGTATTAGTGATTTGGTGTCCCTCCAGTATTAGTGATTTGGTGTCTCTCCAGTATTAGTGATTTGGTGTCTCTCCAGTATTAGTGATTTGGTGTCTCTCCAGTATTAGTGATTTGGTGTCCCTCCAGTATTAGTGATTTGGTGTCTCTCCAGTATTAGTGATTTGGTGTCTCTCCAGTATTAGTGATTTGGTGTCTCTCCAGTATTACTGATTTGGTGTCTCTCCAGTATTAGTGATTTGGTGTCACTCCAGTATTAGTGATTTGGTGTCTCTCCAGTATTAGTGATTTGGTGTCTCTCCAGTATTAGTGATTTGGTGTCTCTCCAGTATTAGTGATTTGGTGTCTCCAGTATTACTGATTTGGTGTCTCTCCAGTATTAGTGATTTGGTGTCTCTCCAGTATTAGTGATTTGGTGTCACTCCAGCGATAGTGATTTGGTGTCCCTCCAGTATTAGTGATTTGGTGTCCCTCCAGTATTAGTGATTTGGTGTCCCTCCAGTATTAGTGATTTGGTGTCACTCCAGTATTAGTGATTTGGTGTCTCTCCAGTATTAGTGATTCGGTGTCTCTCCAGTATTAGTGATTTGGTGTCTCTCCAGTATTAGTGATTCGGTGTCTCTCCAGTATTAGTGATTTGGTGTCTCTCCAGTATTAGTGATTTGGTGTCACTCCAGTATTACTGATTTGGTGTCACTCCAGCATTAGTGATTTGGTGTCACTCCAGCATTAGTGATTTGGTATCTCTCCAGTTTTAGTGATTTGGTATCCCTCCAGTATTAGTGAATAGGTGTCACTCCAGTATTAGTGATTTGGTGTCACTCCAGTATTAGTGATTTGGAGTCTCTCCAATATTAGTGATTTGGTGTCACTCCAGTATTAGTGAGTTGTTGCCTCTCCAGTAATACTGATTTGGTGTCACTCCAGTATTAGTGATTTGGAGTCTCTCCAGTATTACTGATTTTGTGTCACTCCAGTATTAGTGATTTGGTGTCTCTCCAGTATTAGTGATTTGGTGTCACTCCAGTATTAGTGATTTTGTGTCACTCCAGTATTAGTGATTTGGTGTCTCTCCAGTATTAGTGATTTGGTGTCTCTCCAGTATTAGTGATTTGGTGTCTCTCCAGTATTAGTGATTTGGTGTCTCTCCAGTATTAGTGATTTGGTGTCTCTAGTATTAGTGATTTGGTGTCACTCCAGTATTAGTGATTTGGTGTCTCTCCAGTATTAGTGATTTGGTGTCACTCCAGTATTAGTGATTTGGTGTCTCTCCAGTATTAGTGATTTGGTGTCTCTCCAGAATTAGTGATTTGGTGTCTCTCCAGTATAAGGCTAAGTTCACACTTCAGTTGTTTTGCATCAGTCACAATCCGTAGCCTTGAGGAATTACGGAATCCTGCAAAATATTTTGCAGGAATCCAGTATTTCCCCATAGACTTCTATTAGTGACGGATTGCGACTGATGACCCTGCGTTGCATCCGCTGCATCGCGGTCCGTCGTTTTTGACTGACCGCCGAGCGGGGAGCAACGCAGAATGTAACGTTTTTCGGGCCGTCAAAATTAGCGCGCCGCACAGGAATCCGTCGCCATCCGTCAAGCTTGTAATGTATGTCTATGGTGCTGGATTCCGTCGTAATCCGTCTTACAACGGAATCCAGCGCAGGATTCCGTCATGCTCTACTGAGCATGCCCAGCATGTTTGGCACGCCCACTGGGCTGTCCCAAACACAGACGGATCATGACTGATCCGTCAAAAAACGGACGCACAGCGGATGTAACGGACGCAACTGATCCGTTTTTTCACAGGATTCCTGTGAAAGGAATCCTGTGAAAAACACATCAGTTGCATCAGTTGACATCTAAAAAACAACTGATCCGTTGCTGACGGACCTGACGGATTGAAAACAACTGAAGTGTGAACTTAGCCTTAGTGATTTGGTGTCTCTCCGGAATTAGTGATTTGGTGTCAATCCAGTATTAGTGATTTGCTGTCTCTCCAGTATTAGTGATTTGGTGTCTCTCCAGTATTAGTGATTTGGTGTCTCTCCAGTATTAGTGATTTGGTGTCTCTCCAGTATTAGTGATTTGGTGTCTCTCCAGTATTAGTGATTTGGTGTCTCTCCAGTATTAGTGATTTGGTGTCTCTCCAGAATTAGTGATTTGGTGTCAATCCAGTATTAGTGATTTGCTGTCTCTCCAGTATTAGTGATTTGGTGTCTCTCCAGTATTAGTGATTTGGTGTCTCTCCAGTATTAGTGATTTGGTGTCTCTCCAGTATTAGTGATTTGGTGTCTCTCCAGTATTAGTGATTTGGTGTCTCTCCAGTATTAGTGATTTGGTGTCTCTCCAGTATTAGTGATTTGGTGTCACTCCAGTATTAGTGATTTGGTGTCTCTCCAGTTTTAGTGATTTGGTGTCTCTCCAGTTTTAGTGATTTGGTGTCTCTCCAGTATTAGTGATTTGGTGTCTCTCCAGTTTAGTGATTTGGTGTCTCTCCAGTTTAGTGATTTAGTGACTCTCCAGTTTAGTGATTTGGTGTCTCTCCAGAATTAGTGATTTGGTGTCACTCCAGTATTAGTGATTTGGTGTCACTCCAGTATTAGTGATTTGGTGTCTCTCCAGTATTAGTGATTTGGTGTCTCTCCAGTATTAGTGATTTGGTGTCTCTCCAGTTTAGTGATTTGGTGTCTCTCCAGTTTAGTGATTTGGTGTCTCTCCAGAATTAGTGATTTGGTGTCACTCCAGTATTAGTGATTTGCTGTCTCTCCAGTATTAGTGATTTGGTGTCTCTCCAGTTTAGTGATTTGGTGTCTCTCCAGTATTAGTGATTTGGTGTCTCTCCAGTATTAGTGATTTGGTGTCTCTCCAGTATTAGTGATTTGGTGTCTCTCCAGTATTAGTGATTTGGTGTCTCTCCAGTATTAGTCATTTGGTGTCTCTCCAGTATTAGTGATTTGGTGTCTCTCCAGTATTAGTGATTTGGTGTCTCTCCAGTATTAGTGATTTGGTGTCTCTCCAGTTTTAGTGATTTGGTGTCACTCCAGTATTAGTGATTTGGTGTCCCTCTAGTTTTAGTGATTTGGTGTCTCTCCAGCATTAGTGATTTTGTGTCACTCTAGTTTTAGTGATTTGGTGTCTCTCCAGTATTAGTGATTTGGTGTCTCTCCAGTATTAGTGATTTGGTTTCACTCTAGTTTTAGTGATTTGGTGTCTCTCCAGTATTAGTGATTTGGTGTCTCTCCAGTATTAGTGATTTGGTTTCACTCTAGTTTTAGTGATTTGGTGTCTCTCCAGTATTAGTGATTTGGTTTCACTCTAGTTTTAGTGATTTGGTGTCTCTCCAGTATTAGTGATTTGGTGTCTCTCCAGTATTAGTGATTTCGTTTCACTCTAGTTTTAGTGATTTGGTGTCTCTCCAGTATTAGTGATTTGGTTTCACTCTAGTTTTAGTGATTTGGTGTCTCTCCAGTATTAGTGATTTGGTTTCACTCTAGTTTTAGTGATTTGGTGTCTCTCCAGTATTAGTGATTTGGTGTCACTCTAGTTTTAGTGATTTGGTGTCACTCCAGTATTAGTGATTTGGTGTCTCTCCAGTATTAGTGATTTGGTGTCTCTCCAGTATTAGTGATTTGGTGTCTCTCCAGTTTTAGTGATTTGGTGTCACTCCAGTATTAGTGATTTGGTGTCTCTCCAGTTTTAGTGATTTGGTGTCACTCCAGTATTAGTGATTTGGTGTCTCTCCAGTTTTAGTGATTTGGTGTCACTCCAGTATTAGTGATTTGGTGTCCCTCTAGTTTTAGTGATTTGGTGTCTCTCCAGCATTAGTGATTTGGTGTCACTCTAGTTTTAGTGATTTGGTGTCTCTCCAGTATTAGTGATTTGGTGTCTCTCCAGTATTAGTGATTTGGTGTCTCTCCAGTATTAGTGATTTGGTGTCACTCCAGTATTAGTGATTTGGTGTCTCTCCAGTTTTAGTGATTTGGTGTCACTCAAGTATTAGTGATTTGGTGTCTCTCCAGTTTTAGTGATTTGGTGTCACTCCAGTATTAGTGATTTGGTGTCCCTCTAGTTTTAGTGATTTGGTGTCTCTCCAGCATTAGTGATTTGGTGTCACTCTAGTTTTAGTGATTTGGTGTCTCTCCAGTATTAGTGATTTGGTGTCTCTCCAGTATTAGTGATTTGGTGTCTCTCCAGTATTAGTGATTTGGTGTCACTCCAGTATTAGTGATTTGGTGTCTCTCCAGTATTAGTGATTTGGTGTCACTCCAGTATTAGTGACTTGGTGTCTCTCCAGTATTAGTGATTTGGTGTCTCTCCAGTATTAGTGATTTGGTGTCTCTCCAGTATTAGTGATTTGGTGTCTCTCCAGTTTTAGTGATTTGGTGTCTCTCCAGTATTGGTGATTTGGTTTCACTCTAGTTTTAGTGATTTGGTGTCTCTCCAGTATTGGTGATTTGGTTTCACTCTAGTTTTAGTGATTTGGTGTCTCTCCAGTATTAGTGATTTTGTGTCACTCTAGTTTTAGTGATTTGGTGTCACTCCAGTATTAGTGATTTAGTTTCACTCTAGTTTTAGTGATTTGGTGTCTCTCCAGTATTGGTGATTTGGTTTCACTCTAGTTTTAGTGATTTGGTGTCTCTCCAGTTTTAGTGATTTGGTGTCACTCTAGTTTTAGTGATTTGGTGTCACTCCAGTATTAGTGATTTAGTTTCACTCTAGTTTTAGTGGTTTGGTGTCGGTCCAGTTTTAGTGATTTGGTGTCTCTCCAGTATTGGTGATTTGGTTTCACTCTAGTTTTAGTGATTTGGTGTCACTCCAGTATTAGTGATTTGGTGTCTCTCCAGTATTAGTGATTTGGTTTCACTCTAGTTTTAGTGATTTGGTGTCACTCCAGTATTAGTGATTTGGTGTCACTCTAGTTTTAGTGATTTGGTGTCACTCCAGTATTAGTGATTTAGTTTCACTCTAGTTTTAGTGGTTTGGTGTCGGTCCAGTATTAGTGATTTGGTGTCACTCTAGTTTTAGTGATTTGGTGTCCCTCTTGTATTAGTGATTTGGTGTCACTCTAGTTTTAGTGGTTTGGTGTCGGTCCAGTTTTAGTGAGTTGGTGTCGGTCCCTTGTTAGGGGCTGTAATGTTGTCAGAGCTTTCCCCTGACATTTGTGAGGTTATTGGTGCAGGGCTTGCGCCCGCAGCCTCATCATTAGCGTCCAGAATATTTCTGATCCAGGCATTGATGTCTTAGGGGAGTTGGGGATGTAATATATGATATATAATAATATTGGCACTCCCATCCTTCTGCCCCCTAGTGGCCACTTATAGTACAGCATGTCCACTCACTCCACCCCTGAGGATCGTGGCCCTGTGAGTGGTTGTGCCTTTATTTTGCTACCCTCTATGGCCCAGTGGGTGAAGTGCAGGGAGAACATTATAGCATTCGTTGTGCGGGGCATCAGAGCATGGTGCAGCAGCGGGTTAGAGGGACGCCACCCGGATAGCCACTCTTGTGATTCTCTTTTCAGCTCCTCGGCCCTTCATTCTTTGAGCTTTGCTTTGATCAGCTGCCAGCAGCCTCCGTCCTCGCTCCGATCGGGTCTCACATTAATGAGAAATCAATGTCTCAGGCCATTAGCATAGGAAATACAAAGCAGTGAAAGGAGAGGAGGGGGCCGGGGGTCCGATAAAGCCAGTTACCCAGCTGCCATGACGGAAAAGTGAGCTCATGAAGACCCCATTGATTGCTCTCGTCTCTCAGTCCTCAGCCCTTGCTGCAGGTGGGTGCTGCCAGCAGCCATGGCCGCCATGAAGATGACCCCACAGTTTCCTCCCAGTGAGGATCCGCAGCGATGACCGCACAGAATACTGGTCATACTGGTACAGAGGAGCTGCGCTCAGCACCAGCTCTCACCACACTGCAGGCTTCATCATCATCATCATCATCATCACTGCCGGAAAATCCACTGCAGTGTCACGCCCGGGCCAGAAAGGGTTAAGGGATTGTCAATAAATCTAATTCTCACTTCCGGATCAGTATAATGTACCGCCATAGACGCCCAGCACTAATCTCATGTGCAGACACTGCTATATAGACATTAGTAATGGATCCACACTGCAGACACTGCTATATAGACATTAGTAATGGATCCACACTGCAGACACTGCTATATAGACATTAGTAATGGATCCACACTGCAGACACTGCTATATAGACATTAGTAATGGATCCACACTGCAGACACTGCTATATAGACATTAGTAATGGATCCACACTGCAGACACTGCTATATAGACATTAGTAATGGATCCACACTGCAGACACTGCTATATAGACATTAGTAATGGATCCACACTGCAGACACTGCTATATAGACATTAGTAATGGATCCACACTGCAGACACTGCTATATAGACATTAGTAATGGATCCACACTGCAGACACTGCTATATAGACATTAGTAATGGATCCACACTGCAGACACTGCTATATAGACATTAGTAATGGATCCACACTGCAGACACTGCTATATAGACATTAGTAATGGATCCACACTGCAGACACTGCTATATAGACATTAGTAATGGATCCACACTGCTATATAGACATTAGTAATGGATCCACACTGTAGACACTGCTATATAGACATTAGTAATGGATCCACACTGCTATATAGACATTAGTAATGGATCCACACTGTAGACACTGCTATATAGACATTAGTAATGGATCCACACTGCTATATAGACATTAGTAATGGATCCACACTGTAGACACTGCTATATAGACATTAGTAATGGATCCACACTGCTATATAGACATTAGTAATGGATCCACACTGCAGACACTGCTATATAGACATTAGTAATGGATCCACACTGCAGACACTGCTATATAGACATTAGTAATGGATCCACACTGCAGACACTGCTATATAGACATTAGTAATGGATCCACACTGCAGACACTGCTATATAGACATTAGTAATGGATCCACACTGCAGACACTGCTATATAGACATTAGTAATGGATCCACACTGCAGACACTGCTATATAGACATTAGTAATGGATCCACACTGCAGACACTGCTATATAGACATTAGTAATGGATCCACACTGCAGACACTGCTATATAGACATTAGTAATGGATCCACACTGCAGACACTGCTATATAGACATTAGTAATGGATCCACACTGCTATATAGACATTAGTAATGGATCCACACTGTAGACACTGCTATATAGACATTAGTAATGGATCCACACTGCTATATAGACATTAGTAATGGATCCACACTGTAGACACTGCTATATAGACATTAGTAATGGATCCACACTGCTATATAGACATTAGTAATGGATCCACACTGCAGACACTGCTATATAGACATTAGTAATGGATCCACACTGCAGACACTGCTATATAGACATTAGTAATGGATCCACACTGCTATGTAGACATTAGTAATGGATCCACACTGCAGACACTGCTATATAGACATTAGTAATGGGTCCACACTGCTATATAGACATTAGTAATGGATCCACACTGCTATATAGACATTAGTAATGGATCCACACTGCAGACACCGCTATATAGACATTAGTAATGGATCCACACTGCAGACACCGCTATATAGATCTGAATAATGGATTGTGTAATCTTCCGTCGTTGCCGGATAAGTCGGTGTTAGATTCAGGCCTTGTATCTTGTCCATCTAATGAGCGCCATCTCCTCCCCTCCCCATTAGTCAGGATTGGCAGCCTCTCCAGTGCTTTGCTCCGGGTGTTCTTGCCGCTGTCTCCTCCCCTCCCCATTAGTCAGGATTGGCAGCCTCTCCAGTGCTTTGCTCCGGGTGTTCTTGCCGCTGTCTCCTCCCCTCCCCATTAGTCAGGATTGGCAGCCTCTCCGGTGCTTTGCTCCGGGTGTTCTTGCCGCTGTCTCCTCCTCTCCCCATTAGTCAGGATTGGCAGCCTCTCCAGTGCTTTGCTCCGGGTGTTCTTGCCGCTGTCTCCTCCTCTCCCCATTAGTCAGGATTGGCAGCCTCTCCGGTGCTTTGCTCCGGGTGTTCTTGCCGCTGTCTCCTCCTCTCCCCATTAGTCAGGATTGGCAGCCTCTCCGGTGCTGTGCTCCGGGTGTTCTTGCCGCTGTCTCCTCCTCTCCCCATTAGTCAGGATTGGCAGCCTCTCCGGTGCTTTGCTCCGGGTGTTCTTGCCGCTGTCTCCTCCTCTCCCCATTAGTCAGGATTGGCAGCCTCTCCGGTGCTTTGCTCCGGGTGTTCTTGCCGCTGTCTCCTCCTCTCCCCATTAGTCAGGATTGGCAGCCTCTCCAGTGCTTTGCTCCGGGTGTTCTTGCCGCTGTCTCCTCCTCTCTCCATTAGTCAGGATTGGCAGCCTCTCCGGTGCTTTGCTCCGGGTGTTCTTGCCGCTGTCTCCTCCTCTCCCCATTAGTCAGGATTGGCAGCCTCTCCAGTGCTTTGCTCCGGGTGTTCTTGCCGCTGTCTCCTCCTCTCCCCATTAGTCAGGATTGGCAGCCTCTCCGGTGCTTTGCTCCGGGTGTTCTTGCCGCTGTCTCCTCCTCTCCCCATTAGTCAGGATTGGCAGCCTCTCCGGTGCTTTGCTCCGGGTGTTCTTGCCGCTGTCTCCTCCTCTCCCCATTAGTCAGGATTGGCAGCCTCTCCGGTGCTTTGCTCCGGGTGTTCTTGCCGCTGTCTCCTCCTCTCCCCATTAGTCAGGATTGGCAGCCTCTCCAGTGCTTTGCTCCGGGTGTTCTTGCCACTGTCTCCTCCTCTCCCCATTAGTCAGGATTGGCAGCCTCTCCAGTGCTTTGCTCCGGGTGTTCTTGCCGCTGTCTCCTCCTCTCCCCATTAGTCAGGATTGGCAGCCTCTCCAGTGCTTTGCTCCGGGTGTTCTTGCCGCTGTCTCCTCCTCTCCCCATTAGTCAGGATTGGCAGCCTCTCCAGTGCTTTGCTCCGGGTGTTCTTGCCGCTGTCTCCTCCTCTCCCCATTAGTCAGGATTGGCAGCCTCTCCAGTGCTTTGCTCCGGGTGTTCTTGCCGCTGTCTCCTCCTCTCCCCATTAGTCAGGATTGGCAGCCTCTCCAGTGCTTTGCTCCGGGTGTTCTTGCCGCTGTCTCCTACTCTCCCCATTAGTCAGGATTGGCAGCCTCTCCAGTGCTTTGCTCCGGGTGTTCTTGCCGCTGTCTCCTCCTCTCCCCATTAGTCAGGATTGGCAGCCTCTCCGGTGCTTTGCTCCGGGTGTTCTTGCCGCTGTCTCCTCCCCTCCCCATTAGTCAGGATTGGCAGCCTCTCCGGTGCTGTGCTCCGGGTGTTCTTGCCGCTGTCTCCTCCCCTCCCCATTAGTCAGGATTGGCAGCCTCTCCAGTGCTTTGCTCCGGGTGTTCTTGCCGCTGTCTCCTACTCTCCCCATTAGTCAGGATTGGCAGCCTCTCCGGTGCTTTGCTCCGGGTGTTCTTGCCGCTGTCTCCTCCTCTCCCCATTAGTCAGGATTGGCAGCCTCTCCGGTGCTTTGCTCCGGGTGTTCTTGCCGCTGTCTCCTCCTCTCCCCATTAGTCAGGATTGGCAGCCTCTTCGGTGCTTTGCTCCGGGTGTTCTTGCCGCTGTCTCCTCCTCTCCCCATTAGTCAGGATTGGCAGCCTCTCCGGTGCTTTGCTCCGGGTGTTCTTGCCGCTGTCTCCTCCTCTCCCCATTAGTCAGGATTGGCAGCCTCTCCAGTGCTTTGCTCCGGGTGTTCTTGCCGCTGTCTCCTCCTCTCCCCATTAGTCAGGATTGGCAGCCTCTCCAGTGCTTTGCTCCGGGTGTTCTTGCCGCTGTCTCCTCCTCTCCCCATTAGTCAGGATTGGCAGCCTCTCCGGTGCTTTGCTCCGGGTGTTCTTGCCGCTGTCTCCTCCTCTCCCCATTAGTCAGAATTGGCAGCCTCTCCAGTGCTTTGCTCCGGGTGTTCTTGCCGCTGTCTCCTACTCTCCCCATTAGTCAGGATTGGCAGCCTCTCCAGTGCTTTGCTCCGGGTGTTCTTGCCGCTGTCTCCTCCTCTCCCCATTAGTCAGGATTGGCAGCCTCTCCGGTGCTTTGCTCCGGGTGTTCTTGCCGCTGTCTCCTCCTCTCCCCATTAGTCAGGATTGGCAGCGTCTCCGGTGCTTTGCTCCGGGTGTTCTTGCCGCTGTCTCCTCCCCTCCCCATTATTCAGGATTGGCAGCCTCTCCGGTGCTTTGCTCCGGGTGTTCTTGCCGCTGTCTCCTCCCCTCCCCATTAGTCAGGATTGGCAGCCTCTCCGGTGCTGTGCTCCGGGTGTTCTTGCCGCTGTCTCCTCCCCTCCCCATTAGTCAGGATTGGCAGCCTCTCCGGTGCTTTGCTCCAGGTGTTCTTGCCGCTGTCTCCTCCTCTCCCCATTAGTCAGGATTGGCAGCCTCTCCAGTGCTTTGCTCCGGGTGTTCTTGCCGCTGTCTCCTCCTCTCCCCATTAGTCAGGATTGGCAGCCTCTCCGGTGCTTTGCTCCGGGTGTTCTTGCCGCTGTCTCCTCCTCTCCCCATTAGTCAGGATTGGCAGCCTCTCCGGTGCTTTGCTCCGGGTGTTCTTGCCGCTGTCTCCTCCTCTCCCCATTAGTCAGGATTGGCAGCCTCTCCGGTGCTGTGCTCCGGGTGTTCTTGCCGCTGTCTCCTCCTCTCCCCATTAGTCAGGATTGGCAGCCTCTCCAGTGCTTTGCTCCGGGTGTTCTTGCCGCTGTCTCCTCCTCTCCCCATTAGTCCGCATTGGCAGCCTCTCCGGTGCTTTGCTCCGGGTGTTCTTGCCGCTGTCTCCTCCTCTCCCCATTAGTCAGGATTGGCAGCCTCTCCGGTGCTTTGCTCCGGGTGTTCTTGCCGCTGTCTCCTCCTCTCCCCATTAGTCAGGATTGGCAGCCTCTCCGGTGCTTTGCTCCGGGTGTTCTTGCCGCTGTCTCCTCCTCTCCCCATTAGTCAGGATTGGCAGCCTCTCCGGTGCTTTGCTCCGGGTGTTCTTGCCGCTGTCTCCTCCTCTCCCCATTAGTCAGGATTGGCAGCCTCTCCGGTGCTTTGCTCCGGGTGTTCTTGCCGCTGTCTCCTCCTCTCCCCATTAGTCAGGATTGGCAGCCTCTCCGGTGCTGTGCTCCGGGTGTTCTTGCCGCTGTCTCCTCCTCTCCCCATTAGTCAGGATTGGCAGCCTCTCCAGTGCTTTGCTCCGGGTGTTCTTGCCGCTGTCTCCTCCTCTCCCCATTAGTCAGGATTGGCAGCCTCTCCAGTGCTTTGCTCCGGGTGTTCTTGCCGCTGTCTCCTCCTCTCCCCATTAGTCAGGATTGGCAGCCTCTCCGGTGCTTTGCTCCGGGTGTTCTTGCCGCTGTCTCCTCCTCTCCCCATTAGTCAGGATTGGCAGCCTCTCCAGTGCTTTGCTCCGGGTGTTCTTGCCGCTGTCTCCTCCTCTCCCCATTAGTCAGGATTGGCAGCCTCTCCGGTGCTTTGCTCCGGGTGTTCTTGCCGCTGTCTCCTCCTCTCCCCATTAGTCAGGATTGGCAGCCTCTCCGGTGCTTTGCTCCGGGTGCTCTTGCCGCTGTCTCCTCCTCTCCCCATTAGTCAGGATTGGCAGCCTCTCCGGTGCTTTGCTCCGGGTGTTCTTGCCGCTGTCTCCTCCCCTCCCCATTAGTCAGAATTGGCAGCCTCTCCGGTGCTTTGCTCCGGGTGTTCTTGCCGCTGTCTCCTCCTCTCCCCATTAGTCAGGATTGGCAGCCTCTCCGGTGCTTTGCTCCGGGTGTTCTTGCCGCTGTCTCCTCCCCTCCCCATTAGTCAGGATTGGCAGCCTCTCCGGTGCTTTGCTCCGGGTGTTCTTGCCGCTGTCTCCTCCTCTCCCCATTAGTCAGGATTGGCAGCCTCTCCGGTGCTTTGCTCCGGGTGTTCTTGCCGCTGTCTCCTCCTCTCCCCATTAGTCAGGATTGGCAGCCTCTCCGGTGCTTTGCTCCGGGTGTTCTTGCCGCTGTCTCCTCCTCTCCCCATTAGTCAGGATTGGCAGCCTCTCCGGTGCTTTGCTCCGGGTGTTCTTGCCGCTGTCTCCTCCTCTCCCCATTAGTCAGGATTGGCAGCCTCTCCGGTGCTTTGCTCCGGGTGTTCTTGCCGCTGTCTCCTCCTCTCCCCATTAGTCAGGATTGGCAGCCTCTCCGGTGCTTTGCTCCGGGTGTTCTTGCCGCCGTCTCCTCCATTATTTCGATATCTTGTAAAACACGTCGTCCTCTCTTTGTGACATGACGGACAATGAGAAGATCGTTCTGCACAAAGAATCCAATCTCCATCCAGAGAAAGGATCCGCTTATCGCTGCACTCATCAGTATATGGCGGCTCGCTCCGCGGGATGGCGGCATCGGGATAATGCCAGATTTTATGTCCCACATAACCAGCTAGTCAGATGGCGGAAAGCAGATGGACCGCGAGCGATGGTCCGAGGTCAGCACAGCAGACGGGGAAGCAGCTGCCAGAGCCAAGAGCGCCGTGTTAACCCCTCCACTGCTAGATGGACACAGATCCATTATACAGTGACCATACCGTGCGTGCTGCCACCATCACTGCCGTACACCTCAGTGGTTGTATGGAGAAGTATACAGCTATCCTTAAGCCTCTGAGGGGCTCCAGGAAAGGAGCGACCACCCAAACTGTCAGAAGAGCGGCGGACATGTACGTGAAAGGAGCACGGCAGAGACAGTCACTCTGACCTGCTCAGTGGTGTCTGAAAGCGAGAGCTCAGGGCAGAGAAGGATCGGGCAGCTGACATGTAAATATCCTATCCTTCTGATATCGGGTGAGATCAGCAGCTGTCAGAGGAGTCTAGCATTGGTTATCCCCTCACAGAAAACACATGCACACTCAGCTGATCAGAGCATCCATGTGTATGAAAAGAGCGCCATCTCCTGGTTGACCAATGTTCAAAAGATTGGGGATCAGTTAGTAATCGCTGGGGGTCCGATCGCTGGGACTTCAGGGTCAGGTCACTGAAACCGCGTTTTCAGTGGAGTGCAGCGCTATTTGCTGCAGTCCCATAGACAATGAAAGTAGTGGAGGCCGAGCATGGGTATTTCTGCGCCCTTCAGGAAGGTACTGGAGAGCTTCCTTCTCAGGGTTCCCCAATCTCGGGATTGCTAGGGTTCCCATTGATCACCTGCACTTCTTCCCTTATGCTCTGGATTGGGCATACAGTACCTTGGAAAAAAAATCCAGCACTCGTGTCCAGAAAATATATTAAAACTTGCTTTTTTATTCAATATTCATGGTAAAATGGAAATGGATCATATCCACAAGGTATAAAAAATCCCCATAAAGATGAGATAAGATGACAGGGTACGCGTTTCGAGCTACATGCTCTTAATCTCAATCCATATTGAATGAACAACCAAATGGAGATTTAAAGGAAAAGGGGGAGGAGAAAGAAAATTAAAACGGATATGACACCATAGATAGAAAAAGTCAGACGATAATGAAAAATGAAAAAGATAATAAATAAGAAAGAAAAGAATAATGAGGGAAGGAGAAGAAAAAGGGAGAAAGAAAGGAGATAAAGGAAAGGAAGGAAAAAAAAAGGAAAAGGGAAATATTTTTTTTTTTTTTTATAAAATGATATATGGTTTATTTGATTGTCTTGATGTTTGTTCCCTCCCCCTCCCCCTTTTTATACAGAGGATTATATAATGCTGATAAAAAATCTGTAATATATGCAAAGGATATACTTGTACATTTATTGATACTTGTTATTTTGTATTGCATATTCCTGCTTTAATCCCCTTTTCTTATATATATGTGGTTCTGCTGCTCATGCAAGGTGCATAGCTATTCTGCTCTGATTCTTTCTGCTGCTATTTGTCTAAGTCTGACTTTTTCTATCTATGGTGTCATATCCGTTTTAATTTTCTTTCTCCTCCCCCTTTTCCTTTAAATCTCCATTTGGTTGTTCATTCAATATGGATTGAGATTAAGAGCATGTAGCTCGAAACGCGTACCCTGTCATCTTATCTCATCTTTATGGGGATTTTTTATACCTTGTGGATATGATCCATTTCCATTTTACCATGAATATTGAATAAAAAAGCAAGTTTTAATATATTTTCTGGACACGAGTGCTGGATTTTTTTTCCTTCTCCTGGAGTTTCTTGGCCGGGCCGGCTTCACCGTGCACCTGTCCTTCATTGGAGTCTCCATGTGATCTGGGTGAGCTGATTTTGTTTTTCTTGTAGTACCTTGGAAAAGTATTCATACTGCGTGAATTATTTCACATTTTTACACTCGTGAATTTAAATGTAGTGTATTGGGATTTTCTGTGAGAGCAACACTGAGTACAAGTATTTATGAAGTGTAAATGATTTATGGTTTTCTAAATATTTTAAACAGATAAATCTGAAAATTGTGACGTGCATTTGTATTCAACCCTCTGTAGCAGAAGAAGAAGAAGAACTTTTTGGGTTAAATGCAAAATGCTATGTGTTTCAGAAAACTAACCCTGCACATTACCCTGAAAACATCATCCCCACCATCACACATGGTGGAGGCCGCATCCTGCTCTGAGGAGGCTTTTCTCCAGCAGGGGCAGGAAAGCTGGTCAGTGGGGATAGGAAGATGGATGGAGCTAAATACTGGGCGATCCTGGAGGAAAGCCTGTTAGGCTGTGTGCACACATTATGTTTTATCATGTTTTTAATGCATTTTTTTTCAGTGCAGTTTTGTCACAAAACCTGAGGGGAATCCTGATCAAAGTCAGTGAGAGCCTGAATTCTCCTGCACACATTTAGTATTTTCTTCTTGCAGATTTGGTGCAGAAATAAACCTGCAGTGTCAATTCTTTGTGGTTTATCTGCAGATTTCACTCCTACTAATGAGTGGTAAAAATCTGCAACAAAATCTCGCTGAAAAATGCACCAAAAACTGGCATAAATTTGGGGTTTTGCCGCTGCGGTTTTCCTGCAGAGAGATGGAGAGGTCCTGGTGTGGGCTGTGAGTGTGGTCTCATCCCTTCTCACCAGTCCTGGTGCCGGCTGTGAGTGTGGTCTCATCCCTCCTCACCAGTCCTGGTGCCGGCTGTGAGTGTGGTCACATCCCTTCTCACCAGTCCTGGTGCCGGCTGTGAGTGTGGTCACATCCCTTCTCACCAGTCCTGGTGCCGGCTGTGAGTGTGGTCTCATCCCTCCTCACCAGTCCTGGTGCCGGCTGTGAGTGTGGTCTCATCCCTCCTCACCAGTCCTGGTGCCGGCTGTGAGTGTGGTCTCATCCCTCCTCACCAGTCCTGGTGCCGGCTGTGAGTGTGGTCTCATCCCTCCTCACCAGTCCTGGTGCCGGCTGTGAGTGTGGTCTCATCCCTCCTCACCAGTCCTTGTGCCGGCTGTGAGTGTGGTCTCATCCCTCCTCACCAGTCCTGGTGCCGGCTGTGAGTGTGGTCTCATCCCTCCTCACCAGTCCTGGTGCCGGCTGTGAGTGTGGTCTCATCCCTCCTCACCAGTCCTGGTGCCGGCTGTGAGTGTGGTCTCATCCCTCCTCACCAGTCCTGGTGCCGGCTGTGAGTGTGGTCTCATCCCTCCTCACCAGTCCTGGTGCCGGCTGTGAGTGTGGTCTCATCCCTCCTCACCAGTCCTGGTGCCGGCTGTGAGTGTGGTCTCATCCCTCCTCACCAGTCCTGGTGCCGGCTGTGAGTGTGGTCTCATCCCTCCTCACCAGTCCTGGTGCCGGCTGTGAGTGTGGTCTCATCCCTCCTCACCAGTCCTGGTGCCGGCTGTGAGTGTGGTCTCATCCCTCCTCACCAGTCCTGGTGCCGGCTGTGAGTGTGGTCTCATCCCTCCTCACCAGTCCTGGTGCCGGCTGTGAGTGTGGTCTCATCCCTCCTCACCAGTCCTGGTGCCGGCTGTGAGTGTGGTCTCATCCCTCCTCACCAGTCCTGGTGCCGGCTGTGAGTGTGGTCTCATCTCGTTTCACCAGCAGAGTAGTCACCATCTTCTTCCACACATGTTAACTCTTCCAGGAGACCCCTGAATGTTGGCTTGACCTCCTAGAGGAGCCGGCAGATCATGTACCAGTCTCCAAGGCTGAGCCATCCTCACCGGTCCACCACCGAGCAGCCTCACCCCACTGCTTGTCAGTGCCAGTTTTGACGGAGCCTCCGCCATGCAGCCCCTCACCCCCGCGGACAGCCCTGTCCTCTGGCTGCAGACCCCCATCTCGCAGGACACGGAGCTGTACATTTTTATCCCTTTTTGTATATATTTTGGTTGTGTCAGCCGCTGTGGCTGATGGTCTGCGGACCCCGCCGCTCAGGGTGGCATTTTTCCCTTTGGTAGCCGGGTCCTCTGACTTGTGCCGCGGCTCCGGGTTTCTGTATATTAATTGCGCCGCCCGGGGCAATGTCAGCGTTTATGAAAATATTTCACAACACGATGAAATTACACGTGTGCAAAATTAATGAGTCTGTCTGCACTCGGTTTCCATATTCGTGATGTTACCGCCACCCCCTCCCCCCAGCGAGCCCCGGATTTACTGCCAC